>NC_139626.1:1759241-2034241 GCF_964638095.1 Poromitra crassiceps | reverse complement strand
GTTACATACAAGGGGGTAGCTCTGTTTGTCAAAATTGAAGCCAATGCGAAAGTGTCCTCTTTGCCTGCAGGGGGCGACCCATTGGTTTGTGGACTTCTGTTTTGAAGCCTCAAGTATGGCCTCAGTAAACACTTTTCTAATGTGTTTATCGTCTCAATTACTAGTTTCAGTCTACTAGGCATCTCGCACGCTCGATTCCTAGGCTCGCCCGCTACGCGGCCTCGCCCGCCCTGCAGCTCGCCCAGCTGGCCCTGCAGCTCAGCCGCTGTGTGGCCTCGCCCGGGCTGCTCCTTGATGGCATTCACGTGTCCTGGAGCTGGCAACATACAGCTGTCCATGGCATGGCTGAAGACGGGGTCTGAAGCCAGACTTCTTTTTTGTGACATCACTGATCACTGATGATGTCACAGTGAGATTTATGACATCACTGATGATGTCACAGTGGGGGTTATGACATCACAGTGGGATGGGACATGGGACATACAAACAGAGAAACAGACAGTGCCCTAGCTCCCATTTATATACTGATGATGATGATGATGATGATGTTGTAGTTGCAGACTATGTTTTGGGGCGTGATTGACAGGTCGCTTGTCCACTGATCACACAGCTCGCCGATCATGGACCAATAGCAGGCCGTGCTCTGTGGGAAACCCCTGGACTTGTGTCGAGATCCAAGATGGCAATGGCCAAAATGCCATACATGAGGCATCAAAACACAGAAGTCCAAAGACCAATGGGTTGACCCCTGCAGGCCATTTGAAAGAATGCAGGTTTAAGTGCACTTCCGCATTGGCTTCAATTTTGACAGAGCTACCCCCTTGTACCTACCTTACTTACCTACCTACCCTTATGTGTGATGTCCTCACCTGTGTTTGATTTTGCAGGTGCATGGAGTTTGAAATTATTTTGACTTCTGGTCTGGACAAACAAGGAGGATAAGGAGGACAAAACAGAGACAGCCAGGTAATGACTGTTTAATTAAATTATGCCAAACACCATTGATTTGTAAAAAGATTTGTGAAAATGTAGGAGTAATGTTTTCCCGTCCCTTGTTAACACTGAATTCCCCTTAAGACTCTCATCCTCCAGTGGCTCCTGTAGTTGTACTGAGCAGTTTCCAGTTGTCAGTGGTGTAGTGCAGGCCAGGTATACGTAGGTATACGTAGGTATACGTAGGTATACGTAGGTATACGGCATAGTCATAGTATTCCCATGATGATCATACAGATTTCCCTACCAATATGGACCTACAATACGAGGGATCAGCCGAGCAGCATTTTGGTAAACAAACCGCGTCACTGGGTGGCAACGGCAATGGAACCCTATGGAGCCCAAGTGGCGCGAGGCTTGATTGTCTGACTCTAGCCAGCTAACTCTGTTTACATTTTAAAAACTGCGACAGTTCACACAACTTTAACACGACATGCATATATTATACATCAAACTCTTGAAGCTACTTCTGCTCTCACTCAGAATGTCAAAATATAAGCGATGTGATTTATAGTTTTTGAGATATTAACGTTTGTTTGGCACAACTCATACTATTAACTGCCGCGGGGTTCCGCATTTCTGGGTGTCAAGTGACGTCACGCTGATTCGTCCTATACACACAGCTCATTGGCTGTTTGTGTCATTTGATTGTAATCACCTGTTAATTGATTACAATCACCTGTTATTTTCCTACCAAGATGTCCATGTGGGGATGTAACAGAATACTATCAATACCCACTTATTTTTCAGACGGTGTTGCGTATACCCACTTCTATCGGCATATTCCACCAGGAAGCGTTGCGTGGCTGTGAGGCGGCAGCCTGTCTAGTGAACGCCTGTGTTTACCAGACGCGCCGCAGTCTAGCCCCTTTCACCACGGAGTGACAACACAGCCGTGACAGGGGCTAGCCGCGGTCCTGAAGCGTCTACGAAGCGGCTCTCCCCTCTGCTCCGCTAATAATATGACATTTCCCCTTTCGAGTTGTGTCAAGCAGCACAGAGCAGATCGAGCTGGGCAGGAATTCCCGACCGAGGAGCAAAATTAAACATCCTGTCAATTTTCAAAATAAAACCTGTTAATGTAAGTCATGGGAGAAACACTCACGCATTGAGGGGGGACCACTTTGTCAGCAGGGCACTACAAGAGCCTGCTTTCAATATAATATGCATGTGTTGTGCAGTAGGGGCATGTGGGCAAAGCAGCTGCCAACTGAAGTGATCTTGGTCAATAATACCACACCAATTTAAAAAAAATCTGTTCACATTATTTAGTTATACATAAAAACATATGAAAATAGGGTCCAGGTTGAAAAATTCCGAAATTCTCCTTTAAAGCCCCATTCAGTAAGATTTCCACTGCGCCCTCTACGTGCATTAGTATCGATAACGATATCGCCGTTCAAAGTCAACAAAACACAGCGCCAGAAGCTCTATGTACATGTTGTGACATCGGGTACTCACCACGTGATGAAATAATAATCCATAGTTCCGTGAAACATCATTTTCGTAGCAAATCCGAATCGAGTTACTTCCTCGTTTTCATGAACACAGCGCTTCCGCTGTACAGCGCATGCGCGCATGCTTTTCTTTTTTTCTTTTTTCTTGCTACGGGACGTGACAGACAAACTGCTTAGTCCCAGTGCTGGCCAATGGAGGGCGGTGTGGGATAAATAAAGACGAGGGTCTCCCTATTAAAAGTCAATCTACCATGTCCTGTGACTAAAAAGCAGTTATATTACACTAAAAAATGTCAAAAATCTTACTGATTGGGGCTTTAAGTGCATATAATTAACAGCTCAATCTGCTATAGTAGAGTTGTCCCACACTTTTGAATGTTTTAACTTCTCTGGCATGATTGAAATGCGTAAACATATCATGTTAATGGATTTGTCTTAGCCAGCTGGGTCCTACAAGGCAGAATTGCGCTGGGCTCAGGCTGTAAAGGAAACACCTGAGGAGGTAAGAACAGATAGCAGGGCCGTTTGTCCAGGAGCTTCTGACCAATCAGGACCCGGTACCTAATTGGTACAGCAGTTGAATCAATTTGTGGCATTTGGATGCATCTGCTTATTTTTTTTTATTTTTTTTGCTGCTGCTTTTACATGTGCATCTGTTAAATTGGCTCATTGTGCAATACAAATTAAATGTATGTTATTGAGAGTTGATTTGAGTTAATGAGTTATTAATTTGAGTTAGTGTGGACCAGTGATGTCACTGGTCCACACTTTAACACTCAATAACTCACTGTCAAATTAAATGACAGACTTCAAAACAGTTTACAGTTTTCTGATATACTACTGATGTTCTAATGATACAAAGCTGGTTGAAAATGGGCGGAGTGTTCCTTTAAGGACTTTTAACACGTTCACTGCCAAGGACGTGTTAACACGTTTTCAGAATCCAGCTGTTGACTGCCAACGACGTGTTAACACGTTTTCAGAATCGATTTTTTTTTTTTGACGGTGGGACGTTGATCTAACCCTTTTACGTCTCCTACACCAGAATTTGAGGTATTGAATGTGTATAATCTATTTTACCGACCCACTGAGTGTCGACATGTCTCTCCACAGTAGAAAGAGGCGACCCAAAACTGGAGGGAAAAGCGCGAGGAAGCCGTTCTCATACTGTAAAATTGATGGCGAAAACGCCTTCACTTTCGCGCTGATGCACAGCGGTGGCAACGGTGGGGGGTTCCAAGAATAGATTGGATGCACACTTTGAAACACGCAGCATAAATATGACC
Organism: Poromitra crassiceps; assembly: GCF_964638095.1. NCBI lineage: Eukaryota > Metazoa > Chordata > Actinopteri > Beryciformes > Melamphaidae > Poromitra > Poromitra crassiceps. The sequence goes on along the minus strand of NC_139626.1, from coordinate 2,030,505 downwards.
AGAATCGCATCAAAGCTCTCAACCAAAACTCCACGAAACGAGCGAGTCCACCCAGACTTCCTCAAACAGCGGCGCGCAAACAGGCAGCAGCCAGGCAGCAGCAACTTCGTTGTGACACGCCCGCTGGAGAGCCAGGGAGGCAGGAGGAGAACACACACGGAGGGAGGAGTTGGAAGCAGAGGGGGGTTTCCTGCTGTTATGGAGGAAATTACTGTTCAAAACTATTGTTTAGATGTCTGACTCTTACTGATGCCAAAAATGAATGGTTAAAGTGACTGTTCTATCGAATTTCACAAAAAGCCGTTTATCTCTGAATAATTTTTCTAACGCTGAAACCATGCTGTATTCAACTGCTAATGCTTACATAACTACTAACTCTACAAACTAACTCTTTTAGACAGAGAAAGCACACATTCTATTAGTTCTTTTGAGATATTGTGTGTTCACAAAATCTTAGCAGAAAAGAATCCTCGGGTCTTGAAAGATGAGCCAGAATCCTCAAAAAAAACCTCTGGCAGAAGCTAACTACAGTAAAAAAAAAAACGTCTGGCAGTGAATGTGTTAATTAGGCTATACACCTTAATGGTCATTTACTGTAAGGATTCAAATAATCACTCCTTTGAAAGAAACCACAAACCGTTCCATTCGCAGCTGGAGGCCTGGGTTCTTAGACAGGCATGTCCTGTGTGCTCTTTGAAGAGCAGGAGGCTGCTGGTGTGGTCTGGAGACATCTGGGAAGGTGCATTGTACTGCCGCTCTATCCAATCACAAACTACCTGTCCACCGGAGTTCTAGTTACTGCATAATATATTTTATATAAAAAATAAATAATAAAAACATCTGTAGGATGGATTTTGTATGCCTTTTTTCTTTTTAGAATAATACACGTTCAATCACCAGCCACAGCTCATTCTTCCACCAACACAAGAGTACGGCTGGGTATCGAACTTTGATACTTTTTTGGCACCGACCCAATTGCTTCGATACAGAGTATCGAAACATGCCTTTTCATTCGATACCAATTTTCGATACCCCCCAAAAACAAAGACAAAACACAAAAAACAGCATCATTGAGCCTATAGACATGCACCACACTCTAATAAGGCTGGTGATTGGCTGTCACATAGAGGCAAAAAAAACAAAAAAAAAACAGTGTCATTGAGCCTATAAGCATGCACCACACTCTAATAAGGCTGGTGATTGGCTGTCACATAGAGGCAAAAAAAAACAAAAAACAAACAGTGTCATTGAGCCTATAAGCATGCACCATGCTTGCACCACGCTCTAATAAGCGATGAGCTTGGCTGATGAGGTGAAAAAGTGTTTTTGGGTTTGGGTGCTGCTGATAGTTGTGCTGCTAAATAGGACATTACACAACAGCCAGATGTGCACTTTTAGAAGGCTGCTAATGAGACGGGTCAGAACCAGCAGCGTTCTTGGTCTCCAGGACCCGGAGTAAACTGAAAACCACTAACATCGATGTTAGCAACTAGCTATCTTGCTTTAGTTATGGTAGCACACATTAGTTGCTACTAGTATTGAATTTGTACATAAATATGATAGAAGAAAGTATAGTTGTGTTACAAATAGTGCCTTACAGCAATAATGAAGATAGCTTTCTGACCAAAATGGCTCTGGAGGCAGTGGCTCTTTGGCTAAATGTGGCCAGAATAACTAAGGCATTATTACAGTAAATAATAACGGACCTACCTGTTGTAGAATTCTATATATTTTTTCATTTGGTTGGTTTTCATCTGGTGGTGTTGTATTTATTGGCCCGCTCATACAATGTATTGTTTGAAACACCCATTAGTGATAGTATAGGACGAATCAGCGTGACATCACAACCACCCAGAAATGTGGAACCCTGCAGCAGTTAACTAGTATGGCCCATAAGGCACAGCAGAGGATGTACTTTGTGCGGCAGCAGAAGAAATTCAAAGTGCCAAAGGCCACGATGGTGCACTTCTACACCTCCATCATCGAGTCCATCTTCACCACCTCCATCACAGTCTGGTATGCTGCTGCCACTCTCAAGGACATTAACAGACTGCAGCACATCATCCGCTGCGCTGAGAAGGTAATTGGATGCAACCTGCCATCCCTCCAGGACCTGCATGCAGCCAGGACACTGAAGTGGTCTCGCAAGATCAAGGCTGACCCCTCCCACCCTGGCCACAAACTCTTTAAGACACTCCCCCGCGGCAAGAGACTGAGGTCTGCCAAGACCAGAACCCCCCGCCACAAGACCAGCTTCTTCCCAACCGCCATCAGCCTCACCAACAAGGCCCGAAAACCCCTTCCACCAAGGACCTCACCAACATCACCCACAAACCCCACTACCTCGTCCTGAACTCGGCTGACCCCCCCCCCCCCCCTCACTGACTCATATCTAATTTAATGCCTGTTTAATTGGACTCTAAATTAATGTAAATTCACTGCTTATTTAACACCTATTTAACTCAGACTGTAGATTTCATGTAAATTCAATGTAAACTCATATTTAACTCAGACTGTAAATTTAATGCAAATTCAATGTAAACTCATATTTAACTCAGACTGTAAATTTCATGCAAATTCAACGCAAATTCATATTTAATATCCACAGAACACTCATGTACTCATGTACATATTTGATTTGATTGCACTTGCAACTTTGTGATTGTCTTTAGTTATCTTCCTACTTCTTATCTCTGTATATTGATGTGACCGCTACGCTGCATAGGATACAGACACTAAGACAAATTCCTCGTATGTAACGTGCATACTGTGGCAATAAAAGTGATTTTGATTCTGATATTTTGGTGCAGCGGTCGCGCTGGGCGATTAGCGCCGGGCGTTAGTGCACTTAGAGGCGTGTCCAAGTCGTGCTATTCTCCACATCCTACATCTGCCCATTTGCCGGGTTGCAAAGGTGAAGTGGGCTGGATGAAGTAGTATAATTATTCACAGGCGTGGTCAGGGCATTAGATCCAGTTTGTTCATTATTATGATATTTCTGATGACGAGTGGAGTGCCGAGAGAGAGAGAGAGGTAGACGGAGGAGAGAAGAAGAGGGAGCGGGCAAACTATCGCTGCAAATGTTTAAATTGTGGTAAAGATGTGGGTCAAAGCTCGTCTAAACGCAATTGTTTGCGCTCATCCGTACGATGGCAGTGCGTGAGGATTTTCCTTGGGCACACCTATTTTTCAGAGCAGCACGCTCATGGTGCAGGTGGCAGCACAAAGCCCCTTCCTGTCTTCCCGGCACCGGGCGCACGGCCTGAAATTGCCAGGTGCACGATAGGAAAGAGAGCCAGTGCAGACGCAAACACTACCGCAAATGCCTTCTGCGCCGGTGTACGTTAGGGTCCTGGTCTTGTTTAAGATGATGAGCACTGCCCTATTTACTCCTCCATTGGTCCCAAATGAAGCAAAATGCCAAGGTTGAGGGTTCAGGCATACATGTAAAACATCCAAACTGCAAGTACCAAACTGCGAGCCTTTGTGATCATTTATATTTTCATATTTGGCCAATTAAGGAATGTCCAACACTTCTTGTTTATACATATTTGTCTCTGTGTGCAGAAGAAGGCCAAGGCTATTTGTTGAATGTGAGGTCTCAAGCTGCACTGGAACTGGAACTGGCTGGGATATAGCCTTTAATGGAGACTCTCGCAATAATATTTTTTTTTTAACCGGATTCCCAGAAATACTAAGAGAAAACGTTTACTCTATGTAGCCTAAGATGGTTTCGTTTTCAGGAAAATATTCATCTCTATTACACATGTCATCATGTGCATCCATTGTTAGTTCTTTTGTACATTATGGCCCGATCCTCATATGGGACTTACAGTAGTTCTCTCTCTGACTTTTGAGATAATACTATGAAGGTACAGAATAAGCTGGTAACCTCAGACCTTTGATTATCGTCTGGTTATAGAAATTGCATTAGATCGGGGGATTTCAAAGTCTGAGACTGTGAGCCTCCCCGCAGACAAAGCTTGGAAAGTCATCCCCCCTACACACACTCAACAATGAATTGAGTCAAGATAGCCCGATATTGCAGTTTGACAGACTTCAGACTGCACCAAGCCAATACATGATAGCTCTCTCATAAGGTATTTCTTTCTGACTTTAGGATTGGGAAAGTGGGGAAAAACAGTAAAATTCCCCCAAACTACTGGATCTCTATCTTTTTTCTTTTGTTTTATATATTTTTTTTTAATTGAAGGTATAGCAGCATGAAACAATAAGCAGTGATGCCTAATGAAGACATAATGCTATATACATTCAATAACAAAATGTGTGAATAAAATAATACACAATAAAAATAAAATAAAAATACACCAAGGAAAAAAAAACAGCCAAGACAAACAACAATACAGAAATAAATTAAGATAAATGAAAATAAAACAAAATACCCAAACCCCCCTCCCACCCACCCCTTGGGGATTTGTAGATGCAGAGCATGACAGAGAAGTGACAGTTACATTAGAAGACCTTTAAGGTTTTGTGAAACATATCAGCATCGGTTTGATGTTGCAATGTTAATATCGGTTATCGGTATCAGCCAAAATCTTCACATTGAGAGGAAACAATACGGTAAATCTATGATTTATGGACTTTTCCAAATGTTTGGGAAATAAAGAAATGCATTACTTTTTCAAATTTACAGTGTTTAGATGTGTTTTTCAGTATGAACAAAATTGGATTATCATAGAAATGTGTCTGGGGTAAAATTGTGAAATAATCGTGAAGTGATATTGATTTGACGTCATATCGCCCAGTGATATTATACACTATTTTGAAGAAACTTCCCCCAACTCACACACACACACACACACACACACACGCACGCACACACACACACACACACACACACACACGCACGCACGCACAACACAGCCTGTCCCATAAATCAAATCCTTTCTTTCGGACATCTCTTTGGGGCAGATGGATGTCTGCAGGTCAGATGGAGGTTTTTCAGGGTCAGCTGTGTGGTGGTCCAGGGCAGGAGAGGAGAGGACAAAAAGATTGGAATATGGATGGACACCGCTGAACATTACGGCTGCCATTGAGGAAAGTGTACTTCAAAGCTCGTCTGCTTTGAATCATACGGTGTTTTGATTCTGTGCTCTTCCTCTAGTGTATCCTGGTGCATCTTTGCAGCCGTTGGCTAGGTGCTTATGCCTCAAAGCAGCACTTTACCCCAGCCCACCTTTCCTTGTTAATTACAGCACAGAGAAGTGTGTTAGCGTGTAGCCGTGCCATATTTAAGGCAAGCCTTATTTTAGTTTTTTGCTCCAGCTGTTAATCATATAACTATGTTGCTCATCATCATCATCGTGTGGCAAACCACATTTGTAAAAGAAAAAAGGGGTTGCAGTTGAAATATACAGTTACTTTTCCACACATCAAATAGCTTGATATTCACATTCTACAGTACAATTGTAAATTATCTTTTAACTAATGTTATATACCAGTATGTACTATCAGTTAGAGAGTGCTACCAAGCTGGTCTCCATAGTTTTAGTAATGTGTGTTAGCTGAGAAAGAGCTAACCTACTGATGATGATGACCATAACACTTACTGAAATCAAACCCATCCTTCTACCAACACTAGTCCAGTCTGCTCTAGTCTTTCCCATAGGATCTTACCCTTTGTAATTTACCCTTGGCAGCTATTCCAGTGATGACACAGACTCCCCAGGCAGGCAGTCAACTGGCTGTGAGAGATGACAGAATGTCCTAACTACACCACAGTGCCCCTTCACAACAACACTTTGATTAGATGGTGTGCTGATCATTTTATCTTTACCAGATTAACCAAATCATATATAATTATAATAAGATGGTAATTGCTAAGAAAATAAACAGGATCTATTTTGACATTTAGGCTATCCATTCAAAGAACCAAAATGGTAAAATTCTGAAAGCCTATTACTTGCCTGCCATTCACACAAAGTAAGGTAAAAATGATTGTGTATATTAAGTATATTGTCTAAATTTGTGCTGAATCACATAACATGATAGTCATGAGCGTACTGAGCTGTGTGTAACAGCATCCTCTTTTTTTGACAAACTGTCCTCTCCAGATGTGTCAGACCAGATGTCAATAGAGTTGTCACAAAGTGTCAGTCCAGACCTCACGCTTCCTACAGTAAGCATGGAGAGGTCAAGGAAAACCCCAACGCATCACACCATGTAGACACTCCTGTCTCCTAGGGACAGATACCATGGAGGGGTTTGAAAGTTGTCAATGTCCGTGCTGTCAGTTTCCATGTCTCCTACGGATACAGACCATGGAGGGGTTTGAAAGTTGACGTTGTCATACTTGGCCACTGGCACAGTGTCGTGTTTGTGTGCAGATATGTCTGGTATCCTCAGGATCCAGAGGATGACACAGTGAGGAGTTCACTCATGAGATGGGTGTTTTGAGTCCTCTAGGTCACATAGTCGGAAAGTTCTTGAAGTTATTGTCAATCTTCTCATGAAAATATAACTTTTAACTTAACAACATGCATTAGAAAAAATAGGCATGTACAAATCAACACATGAAATACAGGATATAGTACAGGAATATATGAATTTAAATAACAAATTAAAGATTTACAAACAGCTGAAGGTACCCTGTGCACACACCGCAGTGCTTCTCTCCTGGGTGCCGGCTGGTGCAGGGTGAATCTATCTTCCAGCACAAACCAGGATATCAGGATTGATTGATTTATTTTTATTAATACATTACCTTAAAAAGGCAAGAAGGAGCCAACAACGCATTTTGCATATTGCTTGATCACATTCGCTATGTAACATAGCGAATGTGACATAATGTGACATAATGTGACATAGTAAATCTGATGAAGCAACATGCAAAACGCGTTGTTATTAATCCAACAGAGAACGTAGCCCTCGTCGTGCTATTTCCCCTATTGGATTGAAACAAATCGAATATGATATAGAAACATTCAATATAAGCTCATTAATAGTAAAGGAACACCATTTGATGTTGATAAAAAAGTCACGTGCGTTAATTCATTCATTCAAAATAAGTAGCTTACACTCCTTGGAGAATTAGAGAATCTATTTTTCTGTGCATTAATTAAGGCTAATGGAGAGACTTGTCTCAAAGCCCAGCATTCCTGCTACTCGATAATAATGACCAGCGGCAAGAGCACAGTGCTACTGTAGTAAGCAGACCTTCAGTGACGTCGTCTTTGCCTCGATGCATTCCCCTATAGCCACGAGCCACGAGCCACGAGCCACGAGCCACGAGCCACGAGCCACGAGCAAGGGTTGCCTGAGGTTTTGGCAACAGTTAAATATGTGAGAGGCTCAATCTGATCAGAACAATCCCAAACTGCTCAGCTGTCAGTGTGTCACTGCTGTAAAAGAATGCAGAACAGTAATGTCAGTAGTGATACTGTATCTTGGCAACACAAATCATCTTCAGGTCTTCTTTCCAGTCCCTGACTGTCTGTCAACTGTACTGAAAACATCTGTTTCAGTACAGTTTTACTCGAAGGCTTTGGATCTCGAACCGTTTTCTTCAAATGAGCGTGTCTGCTTTTTGACTATTGACTTTGCACTGGGGCATGCCTCAGTGGAAGGCCAATGTATCATGTCAAAATGAATTCCTTCAAATTACTTCAGGAACACCTTGACGGAATTTCTTCCAATTTGGCTCAAACGTCGACTTGGACTCAAGGATGAACTGATTAGATTTTGTTGGTCAAAGAAGGTCAAGGTCACTGGGACCAGTGGCGTGCCGTCCATTAGGCGAACTAGGCAAATGCTAGGGGCGCTTGAACCCTTAGGGGCGCCAGAGAGGGTAAAATTTTTTTTTTTTTTTTTTTTTTTTTTTTTTACAAATACTTTTTCATGATAATAGGCCTACTATTATTTTACAATAGTAGACAAAAAATAAGCAGAACAACGTCTTAAGTCTTTAAATAATAGTGAAATCATTTTTCTAATTCTGGCTTTCTGGCTGCCTGGGCTGCAGCACTTTCACCATGGTCCCTAATCCATACCACCCCACCCCCTGCGCGGCCGCGCCCCCTTCTACCTGCTCTGAGCTTTTTCCCAGAGTGGGGGAAGGGAGCTGGAAGGTGGGTGCTGAGGGTGCTGGAGCACCCCCTGGTGGCAAGAAATGGGATTTTCGAAATTGTTGGATTTGGCTGTCTTGTGTTTATACCACAAGATGCAATAAAAAACAGTTTGTGCTTCCCAGGTCTAATCTTATTTCATACGCTCTCTCTTCAAAAGTGTTTGATTTTCATCATAATCTGGTTTTCCATAATAATAATAATAAGTTCAGTGTTTATGCCTGTGTTGCTGTCTGTTGTACTGACTAAAGGGAGAGCAGGTACTTACATGAAAGTGAGTGAGAAAAGGAGAAGATACTGAATAATGACATCACAACAGTATAATCCTAATGTTAATTTAAAATGAAATATTCTTCTAAATATGGATGAAAGTCCAAAAAACATCAAATTTTCTTCGCCGCTGCCCTCACGGGCAGCACAGAGGGTCCCTTCCTTACAGCACCCCCTACCTAAAAGTACTTCCAGCGCCACTGGGGAAGGGCGATTCTGAGCCTGCACTGCAGTGGTGGAATTAACTCATTCACCGCCAAAGACGTCTTTGACGTGTTATCAGCAATGGCCTTCCCCGCCAAGGACGTGTTTGACGTGTTTTTGTTTTTATTGGTGCAGCGCCTGCAGCAAACACTTGCCCAGCCTGTCACACAGACACAGGTCCCTGCCTTCAAAGGGTAGCCGACAGCACGCGATCAAACACATACCGCAGCTGTTGTTTTGAAATTGAGCGAGAGGAAAAGCAGCAAAACGGGTAACGCTTCCTTGTGCAGACAGGAGAAACTACATTGAAACGCCCTCGGCGCGCTGCACGAGCTGGAGTCGCCTTCCTCTGTGCCAGCCATGAGAAAACGGGAGAAAGTAATCAAGAGATGTGTTTGATCATCGGAGGAATGAGGAAATGATCGATCAGTTTGCGAGGGCGGTGAGGACGTGTTGAATAGCCGAGGGGAAAACGGGAACGATCAAATAGCAGAGTTGATATGACAGGGACGAGGACGAGGACCAGAACAAATCAAAAATAAACACAGGAACAGCTAGGCAGCAGCGGGCAGAAGGCACTCACAGCAGCCCGCTGTCCTTCTCAAGAGCTCTTCAGTTGTTGGTTCATGAAATCGCTGGGCTGCGTGCCCTCCAGTGTTGCTCCTGGCCAATCCCAGCGCCACAGGGCGTGGTTATTGCTTATCCTATGTTGGGTTAGAAATCTAAAAGGGGGATCGTGTGTGTGTGTGTGTGTGTGTGTGTGTGTGTGTGTGTGTGTGTGTGTGTGTGTGTGTGTGTGTGTGTGTGTCTGTCTGTCTGTCTGTCTGTCTGTCTGTCTGTCTGTCTGTCTGTCGGTGTGTCTGTCTGTCTGTCTGTCTGCACACTCACACCGAGTAAACTGTATTGTTGAATGTAAAAAAAAAGCACTTCATGTGTGTATATATATATATATATATATTTTTTTTTTTGTCATTTGTGTCCTAACGAATAATATTTACATGTCTGATGTCAATACAGTTCAAAATAAAAGAATTGAGAGTGAGTTATGCCTGAGATTGTGCCCTTTTACAAAAATGCTTTTTTCTCCCTTTTCTCTTCCCAGACAGGCTTTTTTGGTGAACATGGGGTGTATAAAAAGGGTTATAAGTAGAGTACAGAACATGCTAAAAGCTAACTTTCTTTTTGGGGATGAAAGTAGAGACTTAGATCTTCATTTCGAGGTATTGGACATCACTGTAGTCCTAGTACAGAATTTACTGTGGGTCTTGAAAGATGACCAAACATTATGGAAATACTTGGCCTGTGCCAAAAATGCCAGTCAGATATTGGCAGTGAATGAGTTAACTGCGATATAATTTTTATTCGATTTTCTTTGGGGGAAGGGGGAGGCACCAGCAAAAATCTTGCCTAGGGCACCAACTTGGTCAGGCACGCCACTGACTGGGACCTCATGACCGCTCATTTCATGCTCATTAACGCAATATCTCAGGACGGCCTTGATGGAATCAAATTTGCCTCAAACGTCCAGTTGGACTCAAGGAGGAACTGTTTAGATTGTGGTGGTCAAAGGTCAAAGTTCAAGGTCACTGTGACCTCACGAACGCCGTTCTGTAGCTCGTAAATGCGATATCTCAGGAACGCCTTGGCGGAACTTCTCAGAATTTGGCTCAAACGTCCACTTGGACTCAAGGATGAACTCATTACATGTTGGTGGCCAAAGGTCAATGTCACTGTGACCTCACAAACGCCATTTTCAAGCCCGTTAACACAATATCTCAGTAACGCCTTGACGGGATTTCTTTACATTTGGCTCAAACGTCAAAGTCATCCCCTTTCTCTCTCCACACCTTTCCTGTCTGCCTACTGTCCTGTTAAATGAAGGCAAAATGCCTAAAAAAATATCAAGTTGACGTTTATTTATGTTTGTAGTTGAAACAAAAACATAAATACTGTAGGCTACATGTGCATTGTGCATGCACCATGAGCCAGATGTAGGCTACAGACCTCAAATCTGTTTGCACTATAATGTTTGTGAACTGTATTTAATTTTATTTTATTTTATTTACAAAGCATTTATACTTTATGAAACACTGTTTACAACATGCTGCTGTTCAATGATTCTGTTGTATAGTGGAAATCTAAATTAGTTTGGCTTCTCACAGAAGACTGTAAAGAAAGAGACAGAAGACTGTAAAGAAAGATAAGATGTTGAATGACTATGTTGGTCATGTTTAAATAAAAAAGAATTACATGATGTAACTGCTTGCTTTATGGTCAATTCCTAATGTAAATATTAATATTTTTAATAATGCACCAGGTTAGAGGGTTCCTTGTACAATTTACAGCATTAGTTATTTGAGAATCTCTTCCATTATCAAAGCAAAACTGGTATTGTAACTAAAATATCGATATCGAATCGTATCGTATCGGAAATCGTATCGACTTGGGACCTTGTGTATCGGTATCGTATCGGGAAGTCAGTGGCGATACCCAGCCCTAGTGTAGCCATTTACTGAACTAATTGAGCATCTTGACTCCATTGGCAGCTTCTCTCTGTTAGCTCGTCCAGGACACTTCACTGCCTTTCGGTCTGGACCAGTATTCCATAGTTCAGCAGTCCACATCAACCTTTAATCATTCTAATTGAGGTTGTTAGTGGGATAAAAAGGAGATTGAGAGTTGCTGTAAACCGTGAATGGCCTTGCTGCCTCAATGAGCACAGGAAGAGGAAAGGAGAAGAGTTTATTTGCCAAGGCAGGGGGGTGCTTCTTGGTGGATCTGGAAAAATGGAGGACCGGGGCCATTCAATTAATAATGCCATTTGAATTGACCACCTTAAGTACCGGGCCACATCACAGGCTCAGCACTAAACTGGCTCCTTCGCTACTGTGCAATTGGACCTTGTTAGTCATAAGGCAATCTATGAGCCAGACTCTGGACCCTTTGTTATGCTGCGATAGCATTAGCATTAGCAGCATGGAAAAGAAGCATGGGAATGTGACATTTATCTCTTTACATCTTCTAGAATACAAGAGCACGTGTATGCATGGGTGGCTAATGTGTGGCTTGCCTGGCACCCTGCCCCAACTCATTGTACGCATGTGTCTTCCAGTGTTGGGCAAGTTACTTTCAAAATGTAATATACTACATATTACTAGTTACTTTCATTTGAGAGTAATCAATTACTTTACGATACTGTCTGTGTGGAGTAACTCGTTACTTATTACTTTTGCATTACTTTTCACCTAAATAACAGCAGTAGCAGAATGACATCGCCGGCCCCGGAACCATCCCGAAAAAGAATTTCAACCGTCTTGAAGTCAGTCAGTGCAGACCTTCCAAAACTCTAAATGTTATCCTTTTCCTTTGTTATTGTCATCTATAGTGGTTATTTGCATAAAACACAATTAGATTAGGAAATGGTTGTATCTTTATCTGCTTTGATAAAAAAAAAAAAGTAACCCAATTTGTAACTTGTATTACTTGACAAAGTAGCTGGTATAATATTCCTGAAATCCTATTGGTAATAAGTTATATTACTGAGTTACTGCTAAAAGTAATATATTACATGTAATACAGTTTGTTACTTTTGTAATGCATTACCCCCAACACTGGTGTCTTCCATGGAGGGATGTCCATTTAGCTGGCCAAAATCTTCAGTTATAAATACTAGAAATATTGTGCGCTTCTCGAAATATTGTGCGCTTATAGCTTCACATGCTCATTTCTGTGTGTGCACGCGCGCACACACACACACACACACACACACACACACACACACACACACACACACACACACACACACACAAAAGAACAACCCATGATAGATCAAAATTTTGGAAGAAGGTTACAGTAACCAGAGACTGGATGTATGTGCTTGTAGAGACATCAAAAAGGTAGCATAATGATAGCTTATAGAGAGGCAAAGTGACCGCCTACTTCCTGCTTCAGCACTGTACCAGATATTTTCATCCGCCATTTATTTTCCCATAGACATGTCGAAAAATGCTTATAAAAATAGTTTTACTTGTTCAAACCAAACTGTTCAGATATATTTAGAATCGGGAGAGACCATAGAACATTTCACTTTCAGTGTTTAAAGAAAAACATCGAAAAAATATTTTCTTTAAAGTCCCTGGAAACCAAAATCCACAAAAACCTTCTAACTATTAAATTTAGGGTCTTATGTGAGTAATTGTGTGCCTCAGAAAGTAAGTTGACATTACTTTCAACCCAAAGCCCAAAAATCGACACTTTTCTACAAGGTCTGGATTTCCATTTCCTCATTGAAGAGAGCGGAGCGCGCGGTGCTAAAATGCATGATCTTATCACGTCATAAGATTTAATCGAATCACACACACGCATGCACGCATGCGCGCACACACACACTGACACACACAGTAGCGCTGTGCACTCGCAGCGCAGAGATCTCTTCCTCTCTGTAAACCCTCTCTGTCTGTGCTATGCGTCGAGCAACGTGCGAACACACACACACACACACACACACACACACTCCATCTCTCTTTCCTTCTCTCTCTCTCTCTCTCTCTCCTTCTCTCTCTCTCTCGCTCCGTTAACGGAGAGAGAGGTCTCCTCGGTCTGCTCCGAGAGAGAGAGAGAGAGAGGAGACCTGCTGCAGACGGGACACACCCACACACAGTCCGCGGGAGAAAATACACTCTAAAATCTAATTGATTCTCATTACTTTTGCCACGACTGTCAAACCTAAATTTATATACTTTGCGACGTTCATCATCGTTCAAATTTGGCTGGTGGCTTATTATCATAGGTTCCTGTGATGTGATGAACTCAAAATGCTAAATAATAATACAATATTTCTGGTTTCCAGGGACTTTAAATCCACAGTTTTTTACGTTTTGGTCAGAGTGAAATATGATGTGGTCTCTTCCTGTTTCTAAATATATCTGAACCGTTTGGTTTGATCAAGTAAAACTATTTTTATACACATTTTATGAAATGTCTATAGGAAAATAAATGGCGGATGAAAATCTCTGATACAGTGCTGAAGCAGGAAGTGACGTTTCACTTTGGCTCTCTATCCTAGCACCAGGTCATACAAAACATATCTCTTCCAGATGCAAAGGCTGCCTATAGTGGCTGAGACTGAACAATAATTGCAGTCCACAGAGCACACACACACACACACACACACACACACACACACACACACACACACACACACACACACACACACACACACACACACACACACATTCTCCTAATTAGACAGACCTATCAGCATAAACTGCAAACTATCTCTGATACTTTAATCTTCATTGCTGTTCTGTTATTCTTTGGATGTGTGTCTCATTATCTTGGCTTACAATGTATGCGTATAGCCTTTTATTTGAGCAAATGACTTACCCTATGGGATTAGAATAGGGCTTGGAATGACATGAAATTAGTCTAATTGCTGAAATGAATGTCTACACTGAGAAAGCAGTAGCTGTTAGAAATAATATGACACCCAACTTCATATTATTTTTGATGGACACTGTTCCAAGGGTACATTTTTACCCCTCACTATTGTCCCTGGTAGTGTTGTAAGCAGCTGAAATTAAATGATAGTTAATATTCATGTTGATAATAATTGTTAAAGTTGAAAAAGCTGATTTCCAGTGTATCTCACGTTACTGACTTTTTGTGAATTCACAAAACGTCAACATTCATGCATGTACTACTTGCAATTGTGGTTGATCAAAAACAGGGATAACCCTCTTTCATCACGTCTGCTCTCTTCAATCCTCCACAGAAGCCTAGAGGAGAATCAGAGGTGTGCGTCGCCTCGCTCTGCTGCCCGGTCACGACCACCATGAGTTGGAGTTTCCTCACTCGCCTGCTGGAAGAAATTCACAACCACTCCACATTTGTTGGCAAGATCTGGCTCACGGTCCTGATCGTTTTCCGCATCGTGCTGACGGCTGTAGGAGGCGAGTCCATCTACTACGATGAGCAGAGCAAATTTGTCTGCAACTCAGGCCAGCCAGGCTGTGAGAACGTCTGCTATGACGCCTTCGCACCACTCTCGCACGTCCGCTTCTGGGTTTTCCAGATCATCCTGGTGGCCACACCTTCGCTCATGTACCTGGGCTACGCTGTCAACAAAATCTCCCGGGCCGAGGAACAGGTGGACAGCGGAGGAGCGGGCGCTTTGTCCCAGCGGAAGCCCAAGAAGCACTACGTCGCAGACAGAAGGCAGCATAGGGGCATCGAAGAGGCTGAGGACGACCAGGAGGAAGACCCGATGATCTATGAAGTGGACAGTGACGGTGGCGGAGGAGCAGGAGGAAAAGGAAAAGTCAAGGGACGCCATGACGGGCGCCAGCGTATCAAGGAGGACGGGCTGATGCGCATTTACGTCCTTCAACTCTTGATCCGCTCCTTGCTGGAGGGAGCTTTCTTATGTGGGCAGTATCTCCTCTATGGCCTGTCGGTGCCCGCCACCTACGTCTGCTCGAGCCAGCCCTGCCCACACAGAGTGGACTGCTTTGTGTCACGGCCCACTGAGAAGACTATCTTTCTCCTCATCATGTACACCGTCTCGCTGCTCTGCCTCACGCTCAATGTATGGGAGTTGCTCCACCTGGGCATGGGCACCATCGTTGACACCCTGCGCTCGCGCCGCAGCCAGCAGCTGCCAGAGGAGGAGCTGTGTGGACTGAACAGGAGAGCAGACGCTCTGAAGGAGGCAGGAGTGAGCGGAGAGGATTACGGCAGCTACCCTTTCCCCTGGAATGCACCTCCGCCGGGGTACGACATCAACACGAAGCCTCTCCTGGTGTCCAACGGGCACCCTGACCACCCGCTACCCTTCACCGACCTCAGTAATGCCAAGATGGCGTGCCGGCAGAACCACGTCAATATCGCCCAAGAGGAGCGTCAGCAGCAGCATAGCGCTAATGATGACAAAGGAGGGACGGGTGCTGCCCCCAGAGTTCTTCATAAGGAGATGGCTCAGACTCAGTCACAGCACAGGCCAGAGGCTGACCCTCAGGCCTACAGCCAGCAGCAGAGCCACAACAGCAACACACACAGCAAGCCCAACCGTGAGCGCAAGCACCGCACGGCCTCCAGACACGGGAGGAGCAGCAGCAACAGTAGTAGCAGCAAATCTGGTGACGGAACGCATTCTGTGTGGATCTGAAGTACAGATTGTGACCTATCGTGATTTTTTTTTTTTTTTTTTTTACATACAGCCACACAAACAAACAAACACACATGCCGATCCTTTTAAATTTGTATGTCCATAATCCATATAGCAAAAACTTCACGTGTAGGTTACCCATTTTACATGATTTTACAATAGTACTCTTACCATGAAAAATACTATGTGAACCATAGTGACAGGATCCACCTTGTACCATTCTTCTATAGCTCTACCAAGGGAGAACCCAAAAGTTCATTTATTTGCCAAAACGCCCCCCCCCCCTGGGTAATAATCTTCAAAATACCTAAGCTCCTTAGTTAGCCCACACAAAGAAAGTGTAAAATGGTCTTTTGGTACAGTATGACCTAAGCCTTAGGGAAAGTGTGGGACCAATTATATTCACCAGAAACAGAAAGTACAGCAGAAAGTAGTTCCTGACCTTTCTCCAGTTAATATAGGTGTATTCACCTTATCTAGCCCCGCCCACTTGACCCAGTTGTGTTATGACTTCCTGTTCAGAACACCGTCTGTTTTACCTGCTCACTAGTACTGTACTGTCACAGGAAGTGTAAACACAATAGGAAGTAAGTGGCTGACCCCTGTGTTCAGAGCCAGATTAACACCCCCAGGGGCCCCGGGGCACTGAATCTCCCAGGGGCCCCCCTACCCATCGTCCGGATGTTTGGATGTTTTTTCGCCATATTTAGAGGAATATCTCATTTTAAATTAACATTAGTATTATACTGTTATGTCATTATTCAGTTTCTCAGATTCAGTTTCTCACTCACTCATAGGCGATTCTAGGCTTTGCAAACAGGTAGCACCAGCAGGATAAAAATATTAGTGTGACTGGGGGGTTTCTACAAAGAAATTTTGTACATTTTAAAGTAGGAAATCACAGAGAGTGTGGACCAGAGCAGCTCAAAAGGCAAAAGTATTCAAAGTGAAAAAACGGTGGAGCTACTAGGAGTATTTTTATATATAAAGCAATATTTAATGTGAAGTAATATATCTGTGTACAAGCAGTTACAAATCAGAATATATCACAGGTGCGGTGGCCGACGCCCAGCTAACATTGCCTGAGGAAGACATGCGTGGTTGAAACGCGTAGCGTTTTGTTTGCCCGTAGTACCTTTGAAGATATATTCTGATTTGTAACTGCTTGTACACAGATATATTACTTCACATTAAATATTGCTTTATATATAAAAATACTCCTAGTAGCTCCACCGTTTTTTCACTTTGTACATTTTAAAGTAAAATGCATGGATCTGATGCACTCTGAGAGCAAAAGGAAGAGGCTAATCTTCACATTAATATCCTCTTCACTGTGCTGTGGCTTAACACGTTAAGTGCCATAGCCGAGATAATTCGTCTTACATAATCCAACGCTTGAGTGCCAGAGCCGAAATAACTCGTCTTACATAAACATTTTTTTTTTTGACGGTGGGACATCAATCAACAACTTTTACATCTTCGAGATCACTATTGGAGCAAGAGAATGTGTATAATCTATTTTACCGACCCACTAAGTGTTGACAGTGCTCCCCCAGACGAGCGAAATCAAAGAAAAAACTGCCGCGGGGAGCAAGCCATTCAAGGAAATGGCGAGGCGATTTTACAGTAATCCATTCCACACTTGTCTTGCCTGAGAGCGGCCGCGCAGGCAGCCGCACACAGAGAGCGGAGAGCGATTTGCAAAATAGATTATAGGTGAAACACACTTTGAAACACCTCAGAAAGGCCAGAATCAACATCTGCCCATCGCCCACGCATTCCCCGGCCCATCTTGACTCGCACAAGGAGCGTCCGCACGCAGGCAAGCAGGCAGGCAGGCACGCAGACAGGCAGGCAGGCAGCAGCAACGCACTTCTGACACGCCCGCTGTAGAGCCAGGAGGAAGGAGGAGAAGACACACGGAGGGAGGAGTTTGAATGAGAGGGGTGTTTCCTGTTGTTATGGAGGAAATTACTGTTCAAAACTATTGTTTAGAATGTCTGACGGTCTTACTGATGCCAAAAATGAATGGTTAAAGTGACTGTTCTATCGAGTTTCACAAAAAGCCATTTATCTCTGAATAAATTTCCAGACGCTGAAACCATGCTGTACTCAACGGCTAATATCTACATAACTACTAACTCTGCAAACTAACTCTTTTAGACAGAGAAAGCACACATTCTATTAGTTATTTTTAGATGATTGGTGTTCATGAATTCTTAACAGAAAATAATCCTCGGCTCTTGTAAAATGAGCCAGAATCCTCAAAAAAAAAACTGGCACAACTTACCTACAGGATGAAAAAATGGCTGGCACTCAATGTGTTAACAATGATGAAAAAATAATTGACATTACATTTCCAATACAAAACAGCAGAGGGTGCCGCAGCACAACAAGCACCCCCACTTCCCGCGCCCCTGGTCACCACTTGCCCACAGGCATCCAATGAGACTAAATCATCAGACCTAATCTTCTTGGAAACACATTTTATTTTGTCCTGATTGGTCTTAGATTTGTGTCATAGTTCTGTGGAGCCCAACATGAGCCCGACCAATTTCTCTTTTTTTTTTTTTTTTTTTTTTTTTTTTTTTTGAGGGCCCCTTCACCCCGAGGGCCCCGGGGCACCTGCCCCGGTTGCCCTATGGTTAATCCGGCCTTGCCTGTGTTGGAACATAAGGTGGATAGGGTTGATCAGGAATATATTGGAATCCACTGATGACTATTTAGTACAAACTATTTTCTCAACAGTTCTAATGTATAAATGTGTAATGTATGTCAAGTTGCTCCAAGCAGCCCAGAGCACTAGATTTAGTGAACACCACAGTAGAAGAAGGTGAATTAAAGGAACAAAATTAATATTTGGATAACTTTTGTATCTTTTGTTAACACGTTGACTGCCAATGACGAGATATCTCGGCTTACAGAATCCAACCGTTGACTGCCAAAGACGAGATATCTCGTCTTAAAAAAAAAAAAAAAAAAATTGACGGTGGGACGTGGATCAACGCCCCCCACGTCTCCTATAAAATTATTGGAGCCACCCAACGTGTACAACCCATTCCACCGACCCACTAAGTGGCGACAGTGCTCTCCTGACTAGAGGAAGGCAAGCAAAAAGCAGTGTGAGGAAGCCATTCTCATGAAAATGGATTGGCGAAAACGCTTTCGCTTTCGCGCTGATTGCTGGCGGTGAGGGATTGCAAATTTGCATAATAGATTACGGGTGGAACACACTTTGTAACACGCAGCATAAATAAGACCAGAATCGCAAAAGCTTCATCAAAGCTCTCAACCGAAACCGCAAGAAACGAGCCAGCCCATCCAGACTTCCTCAAAGAGCGGCCCCGTCAGCAGACAGGCACAGCAGCAGCAAAGCAGTGAGACTGGTGACGCGAGGTTACAGCAGCAGCAGAAACGAGCTTGTGACACGGCCGCTGCAGCCAAGAAGACACACACGGAGGGAGGAGTTTGAAAGAGAGGGGTGTTTCCTGCTGTTATGGAGGAAATTACTGTTCAAAACTATTGTTTAGATGTCTGACGTCTTACTGATGCCAAAAATGAATGGTTAAAGTGACTGTTCTATCGAATTTCACAAAAAGCCATTTATCTCTGAATAAATTTTCAGACGCTGAAACCATGCTGTATTCAACTGCTAATGCTTACATAACTACTAACTCTACAAACTAACTATTTTAGACAGAGAAAGCACACATTCTATTAGTTCTTTTGAGATATTGTGTGTTCACAAAATCCTAACAGAAAAGAATCCTCAGCTCTTGAAAGATGAGCCAGAATCCTCAAAAAAAAACCTTGGCAGAAGCTAACTACAGTATTGAAAAACGGCTGGCAGTGAATGTGTTAACTATCTTTTGTTGTAAGATGTTGGTGCTATGACACTGTCTTTGCTCCCATGTGAATATACGGGGCTTCTATGCTGTTATCTAAGGTGCCTTCTTACTTCACCAAACAGGCAAAGAGCTGCTTCATATGGTGACGCTGCAACACTACAAGTTGAACACTTTGATAAATTGTATTTTTTATACATGCGTATTCACCACTACAGTCGCTCATGGGCCCCACCTAGAGGTTAAAGCAGTAGTTTTCAACCTTAGGGTTGCGACCCTAAGTGGGGTCACCTGGAATTCAAATAGGGTCGCCTGATTTTTTTTTTTTTTTTTTTTTTAACCACACATAATGTAATACTACCGAAGATGATTAGGGTCACTTGTGTTTCTTGTTTTTGTAGTTCTGAGTTTATGGTTTAAAGTGATAATCTCTAAGATTTCAGTTTTGTTCTCTTGGGTGACCCCTATGGCGATGAGTGGTAATTGCAGGTGAGATCCAAACTGTTGCATTATGTGACATTACTAATGTCATTACTAATGTCACTATATACTGCAATGGCTTCCATCAAAGGACCATAGCCTCAATCAACATTGTGAGTGACTATTTTTTTGAGATGAAAATCTTTGAGATTATAACTTTAAATCAGGATTCTGAGATTAATGTCAGAATTTTGAGAAAAAAGACAGAATTCTGCAGGGAAAAAGAAGCATTCTATGTAACATCATTGACAATGTCACTGATGATATTATCGATGGTGTACTGTCTCGGGTCCCTAGATTTTTGTGACATCAAAGTAGGGTCACAAACCAAAAAAGGTTGGGAACCCCTGGGTGAAAGTTTTGAACAATATTGCTGTTGCTGAAGATGCAACATTTTATCATTTTCTTTAACCCTCATATCAAGCTCAATGCACGCATCAGTCCTTATAAAGAGAGCTACTGTCCAAAACCTCACACCATCAGAGGAAATGCTGATGGTCTTGCACTGTTGATTTTGTAGCAGCAACGCCTACACACATATGTTCCACGGTTAATCCAAATTGCCTATTTTACTTTGGCTTCATTTATGAAATTGCCATGTGCAAGCCAAGGTTGCTTTATACTGTTTATTGTCTTATATTTGATAAGGAGTGTTTAGAACCTTAAACCAATGAAAGATCAGCCACTTTTTTTTGCTGTGTGAGGATTTGTATTACGTTTTTATGCGAAATACTCTAGCCATAGAGAAAAGGGAGACACATTTATGTTTGTTTTCAAAATGTTTTGCATTCGGTATTTTACACTCCTCCTGTGTCACTTTTGGGGGAGAGGCAAATAAGTAGTTAGGGGTTCCCTATTGTAGTTAGGGGTACCCTATTGTATTTGCTATGTTTATTCTTCTTCTTCGTATTCTTCTTCTTCTTCTTCTTTTCCTTCTTCCATAAAACTGTATATACATCAGAAACTCTAAGGCCCACATTAACCAAACTTTGCACAAATGGAAATGTCACCCACTACTCAGAAACAAAAAATTACACCAATCTACCAATCCTTGGCAATATAACAGCTCATTTCACATTTTGAAATGATGTAGTCCCACGGAGGAGAGAGAGCAGAGATCCGGGCTAACCCCCAGATCTCCCTTGGGGCCCTGGGCCCAGCCCTACAGAGAAGCCTTCCTGCAGAATGTGACTGGACAGTTACTGTTGATGCTGGCCTGGGTGACAAAGAGTTTTCCACGCCTCCCTACAATATTGAAAATAAGGCTCACAGACGACCCGTTCTGGCTGAGCTAGACAGAGTTAAACCACCTCATTGTGATGTCCTCAATAAGTGATGTCATCAGTGATTGAGTGTTGATGTCATAGGCATTGTGACATCATCAGGCTTGAACCCCAGGATATTGCCGCTTGCGGCAATATTTATTATTATTCATATTTTGTCTGATGTTCAAATGTATTAGTCAATGGCAGTGTTTGACAAAGTTTAACACCACTATCCCAACTTCCTGTTCTGTTGTCCAGCCATGAACAAATGTTTTGCTGTTAACAAATGTTTTTTTTCTTGGCACTATTTTTCTGGGTGACATGTTTTGAAGTCAATTCTATGACGTTATCACCACTTTGTTTAAGTTGGCATACGTTTATTTGGTGTTTAATATTCATCCTATATTTTAGGGTGTGTTTTACATGACAAAAGATCCCAGTACAGTACATCTGGCCTGACAGTTGTGTTTTTTCCAGGCTGAGTATAAAGAATTCCATGTCATTCAAATGAGTATGTACCTTTTGTTTTCTTAGTTTCAAATTGAAATGTAAATGCCAGTCGTTCACACTGTGCCAGTGTTTCCATTTGCGGAAAATATTTTATATGAAAAACGAAAGTGCATGTTTTGAGTTATTTTATAATAAACATTCATACATAAAGAGTTGTCTTGCAGTAGCCTATTTGCCTTATATTTACTTACATTCTTTGTTGGTAATGCTGTCAGAAACACTTATTATCCCAGTTGAATTCAAGACTGTAAGGTTTGTTTACATTTGTAATACCTGGAGTAAAACATGGTTTTTGAATTATCCTTTGGTTAAAAAAAAAATCCCAACAGATGTTAATATATCGAAATACATGTTACATAGCTTTCTGCACAGAGACCCCCCCCCCCCTTCTCAACTGGGATTACATCATGTGCAGTAGGTACAGTTAGCCCTCTGCTGACCATGAAGGAAATCTTTTAAGTCCCAGTGGCAGCTTTGATCTAGTTTTGATCCCAAGTTTTTAAAATATGCATGTTATATTGTGTACTTGGCAGCTAATGTTGGTAATTTGGCCAATTTTGTTGTGGATAGTGTATAGTTTAAAACGAGAAGAAAAACATCTTCAGGTCCTGTTGTCTATTAGGTTCTCAAGGGATGAAATAGGGAAATGTGACTTTATGCTGTGTTTGCTAAGCAGTGAGTGTAATAGTTTGATTTGATATACCAGCAAGTATCGGTCCTCAGGTTTGTAATGACAATTCGATGTTTGACCTTTTGTGTTGAGATTTTTTTTATGCAATAGTAGCCGATTTGTTCTACCACCGAGTAAGAACATCAACCCATTACCAACCAAAAGAGTAGAGTAGAATATAATATTTGTCTTTAAATTATCATACAGTCTATGCATGATGAAACCCAAATAACCCAGACATTTGGTTTGTCGTGTTGATCCTCTAGAAAGGTGAGAAACCATTGTCTGTTTCTCTGGGATACTTTGCTCAGGTTTTGTTATGCTGCCTTTACTGCTGTCGGAAATATCACAATTACAAATACTGTAATGATTTATTAAAGCACACACCAAAAATGAACGTTTGTTCATTTTGTTTGTTGAATACATGTTTATGAATGAAAGTGTTCAATAGAAGGTTTGTGTGCACATCCAACCTTTTGTTAGGCCGTGCTGGGTACAGAAGCACAATATAGAAAAAATAGAAATACCCGCACACTGTAGCAGCTCCAATTTAATTAGACAGCTACTGCAAGCTTTCCACCCACTTCTTCATCGGGCAAATGAATGAAAGTGAACATGGAACCATTTATCCAGAAGGTGGCCCAGGGCCCTGGAGGCCTTCCTTCAGTTGGCTAAGCCAGTGGTTCCCAACCATTTTTGTGTTATGTACCCCTTGAGCTGTTTTACCATGCCGATAGTACCCCCTCACTCATGTGTGTCCATAATTCTCCTAAAGTTGTTATATTAAATTTTAGTAGGCCTCTCTAACACATCTCATTAAATGAAAATAATTTGAATGACTCCTCTTTAATACAATTTTGACAGTTTTCAATTGGGAAAAAGTCGCCAGTTTTTATCATTTTGGAAATACATTGTAATCCCAATCTTTCCAAGTACCCCTAGGGGTACACGTACCCCTGGTTGGGAATCACTGGGCTAAGCGGTGGGAAAAGTTGTGGAATCTGGAGCTCAAGAGGAGCGTAGCACTTGAAGGCCACACAAATATGCAAATAAAGATGACTTACTTACTTTTTGTTTTACCTGAAGGCGGCAGTACACAGGATATGACGTTGACGACGTGCACTTGGCTGCGTATGTTTTTTTTAAAAAGCGGCGGTTGCCTCCCCGGCTCGGCTACATAATCAAAACAGTAAGTGAACTAATTTCCTTTATTTTGTCTTTCACCAAATTAAACTAGTGTAATTAATCCAGATTGCAAACTAGATAACCACGTTCTCTTGCCTAACGTTAGTTTGCCAGTTTGAAACAAGCTGGCTAATGTTAGCTAACGGGTCAATAGCTAATTACAACTAACTATGCTAACTAGCGTTAGCTAGCTTATAGTTGCTATGCTATTTTAGTACGCTATTTTTTATGGAAAGTTGAACCTTTAAGTTGCTTCAAGATGTTCTTGCTCCAACTATGTTAATGTCATCTGCTTTGATCTGTAACGTTATGCCGCCCATCGGGTTCTCTTTTTCTACCAATTGAACAATACAGTTAATGTGGTATTGTGTGTGTGGGCTATTTGCAGCTGCTCTATGTTGCACACGTCTCTCCATATCATTAGCTAGCACAATAAAGCTCTGTTGTCTTTTAAAAGTGATTCGCAATGTTTAATGCTGTCCTCGCACCATTGTGGTTGAAGTACATCGTAATACATAATCGTCCAATGAGTTCTGATTCTGAAGCATTTGGCTGAATTATATGAACAGATAATATTGCCGGAAACACTTCAGAATTCATCCTGCTGCTGTTGTCAGCAGACACATCATCAATAAATACAAGGGAACAGTTCAATTGACAGCCATACATGCCCACGCATGGTCAAGTATGATTATGTTAGTTTGTCCCCTTAAAATGTAATGTAATTCCTACCTCATTCACCTGATTTGGATGTAAATACCCTTAAATTAAAGCTGCATGTCTGCAGTTAAAGCACCTCTTCATTGTTTCATTTCAAGTCCACCACCGTGGTGGTGTTCAGAGCCAAAATGATTGTGTCCAATGTCCATATGGACCTGAGTCTGACTCTATGTATGTACTTATTTGTTTATTGGGATAAACAAATCAATATCAGGCTGTCATTCTCTTTGCAATTCAAACTCAGAGTCCGAGCTTGATAGAGAAAATGACAGACTGTATAAAAACATGTAATTGAGACCAGGGTCTTGCTCTGTCTTTTAAAGAAGATCCTGGCGTGTCCTGTAAGCTCTTGAGTTCCTTTACTGGACCAGGAGCATGCAGCAGCAGCAGCAGCAGCAGCAGCGTCTGGAGGAGGGAGGCCTCCTGGGCGCACTGTGTGCTGGGCAGAGGAAGCTGGAGGGGAAGTGCTTCTACCTGGACAGTGCTGTGAAGAGCCGCTCATCGGCCCTGCTGGTGGAGACCATATCCCTTCTTGGAGGGGTAAGCAGAGAGTGGGGGTTATGTGTGACGAAGGCAAAGTGCATGTGGATGATCCTACGGTTTTGTACAGAAGCTGTGGGGAGAGAAGTTGAGTTTCATTATGTACAGTACACTGTACAGGAAGTAAGTATGTCAGGTTGACAGCAATTGATGTCTGCGTGTCAGGTTGTATGATCCAGGTCCATAACATTATTTCACATGTTAAATGTTCTACTAGAATGTTTTGTCTCTCTCAAAACCAGTAAGTGTGCAGATTATTCCTGATTCAAGAATGACCTTTTTTGAATGGTTGAATTCTGTCTCCTCGTTTTCTCTTTATCGTTAACCACCCAGCCATTATGCATACAGTATGCAGCCTTACCTACAGGGTTCGTACAAACTACAAAGTCTTGAAAGTTTGGAAAATGCTTGATTTTAACAGTCATGTTTTCAAGGTTAAGAATATGCTACGATTTGAATATACTCATTGAAAAGTGTTTACTTTTGAACATAACAATCTGGTGTTTCATCTACACAATCACTCATGTAAACCAAAAATATTTTAATACCTGAAATGAGACGATCCCCGTCATATTTATTGTCTGCTGGTGTTTCACTCAAGACAGCATCACAAGATACGGAGCGAACGAACCCTGTACCTACAGTGAGAGCAGTGGATCCAGCTGTGTACAGGGCGATATGCCAGTCTTTGCACTGCATTCGTGTTTCTCTCTGAGTGTTGATTTTTACACAGCTCTGATTAAAAACGGTAAACTTACCGTTTACAAGTAAAGAAGGAAGAAAAGTAAAGGCTTGGTGAAAAATGATTGTCGCCCAGTGGAGATTTGATGAGTGGATGATGTTTTCTTCTTCTGAAGCG
This sequence comes from Poromitra crassiceps, assembly GCF_964638095.1. Lineage (NCBI taxonomy): Eukaryota > Metazoa > Chordata > Actinopteri > Beryciformes > Melamphaidae > Poromitra > Poromitra crassiceps. The sequence continues at coordinate 2,004,705 of NC_139626.1, read as the reverse complement.
GGTCGAGAGTTTTCTACACAAGGATGTGAGCTTTGTTGTGACTGGAAGCCAAGAGGCCCTGAAGGAGCCACGGTGTGTGGCTGCCAAAGAAGAAAGCCATGGCCCCACAAAGCAGAGGGAGAGTGCTATCAGCAGCATGAACAAACAGCGACCTGGCACTCCTAGACCCATGGTACTGAGCATTCACTCCCACATGTTTCACAAACACGTTGCTGGTTTTTAAAACGCACCCATGAGTTAATTAATGGAAGTAGAATATCGTCATTTAGTTTTTTGTTTGTTTGTTTGTGCGCCAGATACAAAAGAATCTATCTGGCAGCATCATGATGATCATGTTGCAGCAGATACAGCAATTGTCAACAGCAAAATCACAAAAGTTAGTGCATTAACTCTTAAATGCTGGCTTCTGATTATGTCTGCCCCAATATTCCTAATGTAAGTTTTGGCATAATTTTATGGTTTTCTTCAGGGTCAGTTTTCAGTATCACCGTTACAGTATTTCACATATTTTCAATCTTCATATTGCATAAAACATCACTCGCATAACATCATTGTCACTCGCATAACATCATTGGATAAAACTGTTTATTTATTACACACAGATTAATCTTGCTAAACACAGGACCTGAGAATGCTGCTTAAGATGAATTTTCATACTCTTGTTCCATTCAAATTTTTCCATTTGTTCTGTAATTTGTTTGACATTACTTTTTTCTTTTTTACTGTAGCTTTCAATTAGAATTGAAAGTATGATGCTTGGACTGGTATCGATACAGAAGTTAGGTACAGAGTCCATCCACTGTGGCAGATTTATTAGTGGTGTGTACTTCATTTTGTACTCAGATTTGGTATTTGCCACAAAAAGTTATGGTAATGGTTCAAACCCTAAACTGAGTTTATGATTCCAAGTTTTAATAATGATGTTGTACGGATGTCAGCTGTGATTGCGATGTATACTGTGTAGAATGAATCATCATCTGTGTGCCATTAATGTGTCTGCAGGGCTGTGGCAGTCGGGGGAAGGCCCTAGTTGAAAAAGCCATTCGCAACAATGTGAGTAGTTGCAGCACTGCTGTTTGATAACATGCTTGACTATGGGCATAGATATTATATGACTATAGATGGGTCACCGCAGGCTCCGTCAATTCTAACAAATGTAAGCAGCAAGTCTCCTAAATGGGTGTGGTCAACCATTGACTCAGACTTGCCGAAAGTGGAAAACCATGGGCAAAACCCACGTGACAAAATGACAGGAAGTGAGTTGAAGTTGGGCCATCTTGCTTGAATCCCATGGTCTTTGCTACAGTATGGGCTTTAGAGTTGGTGGAGATTTCTCACAGTTCTTATAACCTGATCTGCCTCACAGGAACGACTGCAGGGGAACAGTGTTTTGGACAACGCCCGATCTTGGGGAGTGAAGATTTTGCTGGTGGATGGTATCCTTTTGACTAAATCTCACACCGCAGTTACTATGAATTTGTGGGGGCACCTCTGTGTAGTGCAGTAACCTCTGCTTACAGCAGGTGGCGCCATGTGAGCGCTTACAGTTTGCTCCATGCTGCTGTGTGTTTCTGATATACAGTGAAGAACTCTACCATGGACCAACACAAACATCAGGTTATCAATCACAGAACACTCTTGTATTTGTTGTTCCTTAATGTCATTTAAGAGGTGCTTCTATACTTGAAACAGTTGACCCGAGAGAGCTTCAGTACCAACCACAAGAGGCCAGAGGTAATGTGTTGTTTTGAAGAGACGAGCGAGAAAAATTCTACCTTATGAATGTTGATAAAAGGCCACAAAAGTTTTGAAATTATGCGAATTATGATGCTTCAGGGCAGGAATGAATGGATGTCCATCCAGTAAAAATGTAATTTGTTCGGTCTTATGAAGCTGTTATGATGCAGAAGCCTTGAAATTTATATTCAAGCATCAGACTTTGTTCCGGATCATTTATAAGTCATTGCAGGCTTGTCGGATTTGTTTTTTAATAATTTGTTTTTAAATTGCAGAGGACTAACAACAAACATGCTGCTTGTGTCGTCAAAGGTTAGTTTATGCGCGTGCAGATGCCGCTTATTTTCCTACCATATTGTATCTTTTTCTATAGCTATACATGTTGTACTGTGTAAATTGATTTGCTTTTCCAATCTCCTGTTCTACAGCCACATCTTTGAGGTCCCCCTACCTTAAAGTTGAAGACTTAAGCAGGTGGGTTCGATTCCTCATTCGCCGCTATTTCTGTTTGGTTTATTTACTCTGCAGCACAGGAGGGGAATTTGAGTTCAAGCGCAACAGGACACTTCAGGACCTGTGGCTCCACACACAGCGCCTGGCTTTCCCCTCCAAAAATCCCTCTAAACTCTCCTTGACCCCCGTTTCCAATGTAAAGGGATCCTCGCCCTCCACCTGAATCCTCTCTTCCTGCCCACACAGGTGGACCAACAGGGTTTGGGGCTCTGATAGATGGGGGAGCTTGGCTCGCAGAAATGTTTAAATGTTAATCATGAGCTTAGGGGGGTGATTTCCTACCGCTTCCACGGCCCAAAATCCATTTGACGGCTCTGGTCCGGCTTGGCGCACTAGCTGCTGTTTGAGAGGTTTAAGCTCGGGGGAAGATAGTGTCTAGACCTGCCATGTTACTGTAATGGTTGTTTAGCATCAGGTTAGGTTCTTTCCACATCTCAATTCCTAATGACTGGGAAATGACAATGGGTGGCAGTGACCTGGCTCTGTGTCTCTGTTCTTACTACCCCACTGTGAGTGTGCGCTGGTCGTGGAGGCTTGTGTTTCAACCCGGGTGATTTTCTTAATTGAACCTGTTAAGGGGTTCCGTCGTGTAATGCGATGAGTGCCATCGTGGAGCTGCTCCCCGGGAGCCCAGAGCTCAGGTGGAGATGATTTCTATTCAGCTTAGCACTGTGCCTGCTGCTCCTGCAGGGGATCTCTGTGTGCTAACCGTTCCTTTCACCAGCCCTGTCATTTCAATTAATTAAAGGGCCCGGATTGATCCCATGCTACGAGAAATTGAACCCATGACATCGGAACCAGGTGGAGGTTACTTAGCTGGGGTCTACCTCAATTGTGCAATCGGACACATTGCATATTAGACTATTATCAAAGGGAGCGAGCAGCATGTGGGCATTGTTCTCCGTTTCAACATTGTGACGACATCAGTGGTGGCATGAGAGCAATTGCGATGTCATCAGTGATGTGAAGTTGTGACATCATCAGTTTGTGACATCATCAGTGATGTCATAAGAGCAAGTGAGCCCGAACAGTGGGCGAGCTGCAAGGGCGGGTGAGCCCTAGGAATCGAGTGCCGTAGTTTAAACAAATTCCCCATTTTCCAGCTGTACACTGCATTAATGTTATGCCTGCACCAAATATTTAGTTTGACTTAATAATAATAGTAATAATAATTGATTGGATTTATATAGCGCCTTTCTAAATACTCAAAGCGCTCCACATATCGGGGGAGGGAACTCAACTGATGCATCCACTTGCATTCTAACTGTTGTATTGAATTGTCTTGTGCTGTGGCGTAAGCAGGAAATACAAGCCCTTGCATATGCAGTCGATGACCTTCCCCACTCTGTGCTACTTGGGCCGCTTCAGTCCCTTTGAGCCCCCTCCTCCTCGGCCTGATGAGGCCCCTCCTCCTCCTCGGCCTGACAAACTGACAGAGCAACGAGAAAATCCACCCAGGTTTGTTTTATTGCATCAATCTCAACAGAAACAGTACTAGACAAAAGCAAGTACGTGAATGATACAATGAACAGTTTTCTTGTCCTCTAGTTTCAAGTAGAGCCCGATATATCGGTCCACCGATATTATCGGCACACCGATATTGGCCGATAACGATATATCCGTATCGGCCGATATGTTATCGGCACACCGATATTGGCCGATAACGATATATCCGTATCGGCCGATATGTTGGCCGATATTGCCTATATATATATATATATATATATATATATATATATATATATATATATATATATAATGTATTTTTTAAGTTATAGACATGTTGTGTATATTTGATCTTTTTTCTTAACTCAAGTTATATTTTATATTTGTTCCATTTGTGTTTTTCTATTTCTAGTTATTTATAATTATTAAATTCCCAGTGAAGTTTACTGTTTCATTGCATTGATGTAATTTGGGACAATAAAGTTTCTTGATAAGCTGTAAAATATCCTCTACATTACATATCTCAAGTCGTGTCAAGTCATATCTTTGTCAAGTGTTTGATATTTGAGGGATCATTGCAAAAAAAAAGGTTATATAATGGGTATATATAATATAAGAATACCAGCCGATATATCGATATTGGAATTTTTTTACTCGTGATATCGGTTCGGTATCGGCATCGCCCTCAGAAATCCAGTATCAGTTGGGCTCTAGTTTCAAGTCTATTCTTTGCTTATTAGGGAAAGGAAGAAAGCTGCAAGCAGCATCCAGAACAAGCCTGAAACACCACTCAGCTGGAACCCTTCACAATGGCGGCCGCGCAAAAAGAACCTGGCTTACTGCGAATGTTGTCATCAGCCCTTCACGAATCAGGACGAGGTGCGAATCTTTCTCTTTATCCGTCTGTGCCCCCAACCCCCCAACCCCCCACCCCCCACCCCCGATAACTTTCTCTTTACCCACCCCTCACCCCCCACCCCATGGTCTCCATCTAACTTGTGTTTTGGCCTTCACAGTATGCCTGCCTGTCACTTTCCTTTCATCATAGCCTTTCCTCTCCCTTGCAGCACTTGCAGTCCGATCAGCATCGTCACTTTGTGCAAGATTCTTCCAACTACGCGGTGCTGGACCAACTGCTGGCCGAGATGCAGCCAGGCTTCAACCCCAATCCATCACAACAATCCGAAGCAGCACTGAACAGGTGAGTTTTGAACGTCTGGTGAGATTACTTGCCATTGCCCTAATATTCTGAAAGTCTGCATTGTATAGTTTGCCTTTTTTTCAGTGGACGACAGAGTTTCCACGCTACCCAAAGTGTATTTTGATATAGTCATGTTATGGAAAAAGGATTTATGTGGCACTTTGTTTAAAGTGATGATTTTCGTTGTCACCCTGCCAGCCTACCAACACATCCAGCCACTGACGAGCTGGAGCCTCTCACCGACGCGGAGACGGAACACGCCATTCAGGCCCTCCTGACCCACGGTTCATCATTCAACGCCCTGGTCTCCAGCCCCCCCGCCCCCCCATCACCAGCTGTTCAGCCTCCCACCCTGTATCCAGCCACTCTACTCGCTGACAGCCAGTCTTTCCCTCCAAGCCCAGCCGTTCCCCCGCTGCACGCCCCACCGCTCACCCACTGCTCAGCCAGTCACCCGCCTGATATACAGCATCTTTCCCCCTGCCCCCACACGCCATGTCAGTCCTCTGACCCATACACATTACCGCCAGTCCTCAGCCCCCAGGTCCTAGATCCTTGCCACATCACGGCGCCCCACAGTCCTTACTCGGAGCCCCCTGTCCTCAGTCCTCAAGTCCTACTCCAGTGTCGTAGTCCTCGGCACAGAGCAGAGGAAGCCATGGAAGTGCTCAGTTCTGAAACCGAGACTGTAGAAATTGTGTCTCATTCTGTCCCAGTCGCCGTCTCCAGCACCCTCCTTCCTCCCGCTGCTGTGAAGCCTGCAGAAGGATTAAAGGGATCAGTTTTGGGGATCAGTAAGCTCCAGCAGTCCAACAGCAGCTTGCAGTGCCGCAGGCGGGCTTCACACAGATCTCGTTCCCTTCCCCGGCTGTCGATGATGACCGCACCAAACTCCAGAAAACGCTGCCGGTCAGCCAGCCCCGAACACAGTCCGAACAAGAGGAGGAGGACATCATTGACCTTTGGATACAGTACTCGCTGGACCGGACAACGGCAGAAATCCTTCGCTAAACCAGAAGGCCACGTCCTGCCCATGTCTGATTCTTGCCAACTCCAGATTTGCAGCGCTACAGAGTGCATACCAAATGGGCAGTGTCTTACTACATTCTTTGTTCCTAATGTACATGTACAGCATTTCACCAATCAGACTGAGAAGGTTTTAGGTTTTGGTAGCACCTGTGGTACAGTTTGGCCAGTGTCCCCAAGCAGAAGGATTGTTAATCCTCCGCCTCACTTCCCCGGCAACAAATCCCACTGTACCCAGTCGGGCCAAGAGTCTCACCCGTCCCTCTCCCGCTCCATCTCCTCTGTTTGCTTTGAGGCAGCCCTCGTCACAAACTTGGCTGCTCTCTCAACGTCTTCATCAGACTCCGATTGGGACTGTGAGCTGCTGTCTCGGCTGGGCCCTGCCCCGGCTACTCCCCTCCCGCCCACCGAGGGGCTCTGCACGATGGACATGGATCTCCTTCAGAGGCCGTGCCCCTGGATGCACCACACCAACTACGAGTCCCACCTGCACACTGTTCTTCAGCCCACAACACCAACAGCCTCACTTTGTGGGGAAGAAATGGACCCCTCTGCCTTTTCCAGGACTGTGATACCAATTGTTGAGGTCCTGCACTGACGAAGGTGACTTTCTTAAGTTGATGATCTCAAAGAACTGGAAAAACTGTTAACCGGAACCAATGTGATGGAGCTGGTTGTAGTAAGTCTTTGCAGCTGCACATCCCACCTGGGAAAACATCAGGCAGTACTTGCGCTCATCAAAATAAGTCAAGCTCACATCGAATAAATATTTTAAATATGTAGGCTACTCAATGCAATCTAAAGATATTCACCTGTTTTTGGAAATATAGATATTATATATATTTTTTTACTTCATTTTGTCATGGAAGAATGCTGTTGTATCATCACTGAAACTATCTTAACTAGGATTTGAAGTGTCTCCATTATAATTTTTCTGACCCACCCCATATCCCCCTTTTTCCCACTAACCTCCCAGCCAGGCCATATTTTGTAATATGCCATGGTGCTGACTTGAGTCTTTCAGCAGCTATGTCCGGATGCACATGGTATTGAGAATGTAATGAGTCCTTTCTGAAGCGGCCATGACTCAATTAGCTAAGTGGCGTGTCTGGAGTCGATCCCGCGGGCTAAGCGTTGGGGAAAGCGGAGGACTCGCACTATCTGTCAGACGGAAAACCCGCTGATGAATGTCCCATGGCTTTTGAAGGTGTGCCAAAGGACTGGCTTTGTGAAGGAGAGGTGACAGCTTCACAGCAGTGCACTGCGGCCATATTGCTTCACAGCAGTGCACTGCGGCCATATTGCTTCACAGCAGTGCACTGCGGCCATATTGCTTCACAGCAGTGCACTGCGGCCATATTGCCATCACGTCAGCTTTTGAAGGAGAAGCTCACCTACTAGACTTTTCATTACTCATCATTGTAGCCATTGGATATTTGAGTTATTACCTTACATCAGAGGCACACAGTGCCTCTTCATCCTAGGTCACTTTTGGGAAGGAAAGAAGCCACATTTGTACATTTTAAAATGGAGAATGTTTAATTGATTATCTCTCATCTTTGCTTCAGTAATTCCCAGAATATGACAAGCAAGCAAACAGCAATGCAACCCTTGTTATCGGTCAAAAAAAATAGGCAGCTCTTCTATGAAAATGAATTTATGCAATGATTTTTTTTTAAATTGTGAAATACATGTTTTTAACTATGACGCTTTTCGGTTTGCCCTTTAGTAGACCGAGCTGTTGCTCGAGTAAAGCAATGCAACGCCAATAACTGGGTGTACTGATGTTGTTTTCCTTTGGTCTCCATAAATGCTGACTGTGCTTATAGCTTAAAGGGGAGGCTGCATCCTAAGTGATGAGAGCAGTCAAGGGCAAGAGTGGGTTGATGTACCATTTGGCTCACCACTGCATCAGCCCAGCATCCAGCTGACATGCACAATATTTAATATCTAACCTCCATGCTTTTTATTTTAAATGCAACCCTTATTAATGTGTTCAGGTGAGATCAAGGATAGCAGCAGCAGCTAGCAAAACAAGGGGAAAAAATATATCCATGTAATGGGAAATGTGAGCAGGCGAGACAAACAGTGGGGCGGCTCTAAAACAATGAACACAATCAAACATCCATTGTGTTTAGGACAGTAGAGCTTTAACAAGCCGCTCTATACCAAATCCGCCTCCTGGATTTCCACGGTTTCCCTACATTCTGTCCCTCATGACTTCCTCTCTTGGCCGCGCCTGGAAGGATTTATTACATCACTGATGACATCACAATTGTTCAAGCGACATCATTGATGATATCACTTCTGTCACAAAGCATGACTGACACCACCACAGACAGACACCGCCCACTTGGACAATTTTAACTAAAGAGAAGATAAGATCACAACTGGACTCCATAATTCTGTCCTACGTCTGGAATTATAAGAACCATAGAATTTTGAAAATTCACTTGCAGAAATCCAAGCCTGAAGGAGGGGGGGCCTTACCTGTGTTTAGATCCAAGCCTGAAGGAGGGCTGGCCTTACCAGTGTTTAGATCCAAGCCTGAAGGAGGGCTGGCCTTACCAGTGTTTAGATCCAAACCTGAAGGAGGGCTGGCCTCACCAGAGTTTAGATCCAAGCCTGAAGGAGGGCTGGCCTTACCAGTGTTTAGATCCAAGCCTGAAGGAGGGCTGGCCTTACCAGTGTTTAGATCCAAGCCTGAAGGAGGGCTGGCCTTACCAGAGTTTAGATCCAAGCCTGAAGGAGGGCTGGCCTTACCAGAGTTTAGATCCAAGCCTGAAGGAGGGCTGGCCTTACCAGTGTTTAGATCCAAGCCTGAAGGAGGGCTGGCCTTACCAGTGTTTAGGCACTACTACTGGGCTGCTAATGTTCTGCCGGCAAGGGACTCCTGGCCTCCTCCCTCGGGGGCCCCCTCCCTTGGGGGCCTCCTCCCTTGGGGGCCTCCTCCCTCGGGGGGCCCCTCCCTTGGGGGCCTCCTCCCTTGGGGGCCTCCTCCCTCGGGGGGCCCCTGTGGCTGAAAATGGAGGCCAGCTCTGTTATTTTCTAAGCTAGAGAAGTCTGGGACATTACAAAATTCAAGTTTTGTTGTGAGAAACTGAATGTTTAAAGTCTACCAAGTGTCCACACGCCAATTTGTTTCCATCACTCTTTTTTGGTTCCATGGCTGGAGTGAGAAGTGGATTTCCATCAAAGACCTATATATTATAGACGGTCATTTTGCATCCTTTGATCTACTGAAAAGGAAGTTTGAGTTGCCCGAACTGGCTTAGATTCCTGCAAATCAGAAATTATGTTCGATCCAAGATTCAAACCTTTGAAACGTTCCCAAATTAACATGACTTATTCTATGTTTTGCTGAGCCCTCCTCACTCCAAGCATCTTATTTCTAGATTTGTATGTCTATTTGATAACTGCATCATGGCCTCTACTGAGAGGATTAGAGAAGCATGGCAGGGGGAACTTGGTATTGAATTATCTGACATCATATGGGAAAGGAGTTTGTCAGTGATACAACTCTGCTCAGTTAATAGTAGACACCAGCTGATTCAATTTAAAGTTGCTCATCGTCTTCACTATTCTAAGCATAAGTTGCACAAGTTCTTCCCCTCTGTCTCACCACTGTGTGACAGGTGTCGGAGGGCACTCTGTCTCATGCCTTCTGGTTCTGCCCTTCACTGACGGGATTCTGGGCCAAAATATTTGACTGGTATTCTAAGGCCTACAGAATAACCCTTCAGCCGGAGGCAGAACTCGCCATCTTCGGCTGCTCAGAGACCTTTGCTTCCCCACAATGGTGCAACAGTCTCTGACCACTGTCTCCAAAAAACGTATTCTGAAAGAATGGAAGTCCCCCTCTTCACCTTCTTTCCAACTGTGGTTGATGGACATGATCTCTGTTATAAGCTCAGATCCTTGAGAACCAACTCGCTTGGAAAGTTTCAAACTATTTGGGACCATATTATAATTGTCAATATTATATGTAGCCTATGCTTTTCTTTGTTTTCCTTTCCTGTGTCTGAGCTTGTTTGTTTTGTTTTGTTTGTACGTTGTTAAAACTGAAAAAAAATAGTTAAGATCACAGTTGCTCAGTTACATCACAGCTGACATCACAGCAACTGCAAATGTATTACACACACACACACACACACACACACACACACACACACACACACACACACACACACACACACACACACACACACAGTATATATGATTTGGTATAGAAGTGGCAATTGTTTGTAGGTGAGATCTGAGGGGGTCCCTGCATGTTCCCAGCTTAATTAACTAGATGGGTGGGTGGGTGCGTCGAGCCCCACGTGCTCCCTGTTCGCTCATCGCCAAGCCCCCCGCTCTCAGGTTTAGGCATGGGGAGTGATGATTGGTTGGGTTTAGGTACAAGGGTGAGGGCGATTGGGGTTTCAATCAGGCTAAGCCAATCAGAGGCAGAGTAGGGCGGGACTTGGCGCAATAGCTGTAATTTTTCCAGCGCCACTTCGACGCGCACTGATCCTGATGCGCACTTGCGCAGCCTCACTGTGACCAGTGCCTTGAGCCAGAGCAGAGCAGAGCAGGCCAAAAGACAAGTGTTCATTCGTCTTGCTCATGTTTCACTATGTTGTTGGAGTTTTAGTGGTGGGAGGGTGGGAGCCGCTGGAGGAAGCCTCGCCAGAACGCCTTCTTCTCCTCGCTAGAGTCCAAATGGGAGAAGAGGACACATGCGTTTAAAGGGACCCCGCTGCTGTGTCTGTCCCTGTCAACAGCTGTCCTGCTGCTAGGTTCCTACCCGCCTCGTATCTTATCAGTCTATGAAACGGCGCTGCTCCGAGGAAATCACTGGGACTATGTGAGCATCATGCTGGCGGTGCGATGCCTGCTGTTCGCTGCAGTGAGTGCACGGTGCGCTGTGACAGGTGAGAGACACCTACAAGCGGTTCTCCTACGATTCTAGTCAGTGTCACTGTAGGATCAACACGATGTCGTGAGTCTCATTGATCGCGAACAGAAACGGTCACTTTTGCATGGCGTATTCTTCATATCGCAGCTGGCGCTGTCATAACAAGTGTCACGGCTATTGTTGCTGCATGATCAACATACAAGCAGCAGCGCACCATCGTTGTGTAAGGTGGGCTAAGAGCACTGCAGTAATAAGTAGCCTCATCACTAAGTCATATTCGCTAAGACGCTAAAGCCTCTCTGGTATTTTTGTAGTGGTAGGCCTACTTGAATGGTATTTTGACGAGACTATGGTATTTTGACAGTTAACTTGATCATTAAGATGGTGTGTTTTGGTATTCAGTGGATACTCCACTCCAGGTGATACTTTGATAGTTAATTAATACGATTGTATTTGAGTGTTTCATCGGGTACTTAAGGTGGTCTTTTGATAATTATCTGATGATACTAAGATGGTATTTTCTTTTGATAGAGAATGTATATTGTACCTAGCTAGGCCTTGTATTGTGTATTGTATTTACTGTACATCCTGTATCAACTGTTGTATTGCATTCACATTGTATTGTATTCATTGTGTGTTATAGTTATTGTACCATAGCCTACATGTACCTTGGTGAATAGAGGTGATTCTGACATACTTCCAAAATGCTCATTGCCATTTGGCACCCTGTACTCATATTGGACCCTGTGCAGGTTGGAGGGAATGGGAGCGTGGGGAGGAGAGGCTGCTGCCTGCTGAGGAGATCGTTCAGCCCAAGCGGCTCCTGCAGCAGATCCACTCCCAGGAGGAGCTGCTGCACGGCCACCTGGACACCCGGGTCAGAAACCACACAGCGGGAGTGCAGGTTAGTTTCCCCCTGACCTGACCTGACCTGCTGCCCTGCTACACATCCACGATGATCCCCCAAATGGCATACATGTTATGTTAAAATAGGTTTCATGCACGCTCTCTGAATGTCGAGGACTGACGAGCAGTAGTAGACCTTGACTGAGCAGATGTTCCAGATGTTATTCCTTCATCCTGTGAAGAATTGCTGGTTTGCTCCGTTTTGCTCCAAATGAAACAAGATGATGATGATAAGATTTCAATCGAGTTTCTCGGCTCCCAGAAAATTAGAGAGCTCCGCCTGCCAATCTAGTTGAGCGATGCGGATAGACAGATAGACCTGATCTACCAAAGATCTGATCTACCAAAGCTCTAACGCAGATAGACCCTGATCTACCAAAGATCTGATCTACCAAAGCTCTAATGCGGATAGACCCTGATCTACCAAAGATCTGATCTACCAAAGCTCTAACTTTGTGGATAGACCCTGATCTACCAAAGCTCTGGATAGACCTGATCTACCAAAGCTCTAACTTGGTGGATAGACCCTGATCTACCAAAGCTCTGGATAGACCTGATCTACCAAAGCTCTAACTTGGTGGCACTTTAATTTAGTCATTGCCAAGTCCAAGAATTCCCTCATCAGTGATTACCAGCCGTGTCAGCGGTGCGTGTGCGATCATGGCAAAATCTGGTCCTGGAGACACCTAGCGGGGACTACCACAGAAGTCGTTTCGAGTACTTTGACAGGTGTTTGTCTGTTCCTGTCTGCCTGTGGACAAATATTGCGAACGCAATAGCGTCAAAACCATGCAAGATGCAGCCATGAAACGCACATACACCCCCCCCCCCCCCTCCACACACACACACACACACACACACACACACACACACACACACACACACACACACACACACACACACACACACTTTACGCCCCTGGTTCACATTTGTTTGATCCCACTGCAAGATAGTCTCTATAATGACTTTGACAAGGAAAGAACTGGAAGGGTTGGACTGTTCAACTGCTCAAGTCACACATTTGTTCTCAAGAATGCTGAATGCATTTGGATACTGAAATGCATTTCTGACTCGTGCCAGAAACACTTGACAGTTAATATATTGATTGTGACTGCTAGACTGTGGGGTTTGTCTCTCTTGACTTAACTTAAACTAAAACTAATATCTTATCTCAAACTGTCGGGAAGTGATTTCATTTTAAATCTACCTAGCTGCTCCCTGATTGGGTCACCTATGTTGTCTCCCCACCTCCCACACACACACACACACACACACACACACACACACACACACACACACACACACACACACACACACACACACACACACACACACACACACACACACACACACAAACACTCTCTCTTTGACCCCCCCACCCGATGCCCAGCATGCCCGGGACAAACCAGCCCCGCCCCCGGCTACAGCTGCCTGGCCTGCTCTCTACCAGCCCATTAGATTATGTTTCACACCTCCACCTCTCCTCTCGCATTACCTTTCCTATAAATACCGTCAGTCAGTCAGTCAGTGAGCGGTCGGACACGAGTCTGACCTTGAGCTCCCCTCTCCGGATGCTGCAGCCTGCATGCGTCTGTGACCTGCACGGCACGAGACACTGGAGTCGTCTGTGTGTGTGAAGTCAAGTCAAGTCAAGTTAATTTGTATAGCACATTTCATACACAGAGGCAATTCAAAGTGCTTCACATAAAATGGTTGACAGGAAAAGAAAAGAAAAGAAGAGAGTAAGATGGACATTTAAAAGCATCACAGCAAAACCTTAAAAAAAAAGAGTATAAAAAGTGCATTAGAATAAACGAAAAGAAGAAATAAAATGGACATTTAACAAAACTTAAAAAAAAAGAGTATAAAAAGTGCAATAAGCAACAGGCGCAGCAGTTGCAGAAAGAGGACTCATTGGGTTTGCATAGTAGCTGTCAGCAGTTAAAAGCGACGGTAAACATAAAAGTCTTTAGTCTATTTTTAAAAGTAAGTAAGGTTGGGGCAGATCTGAGGTCTTCAGGCAATTTGTTCCAGCTAGCAGAAGCATAGTGGGTAAATGCAGCCTTCCCGTCATTTGATTTGATCCTAGGGACAGTTAATAAGCTGGACCCTGTTGACCTAAGAGTTCTAGACGGTTCGTATCGTGGGAGCAATTCAGCTATGTATTTTGGGCCTAGGCCATTAAGTGATTTATAGACTAATAACAGTATTTTAAAATCTATTCTCTGACACACTGGCAACCAGTGTAAGGACTTAAGAACTGGAGTGATATGATCAGCTTTCTTAGTCTTCGTTAGAACTCTAGCAGCAGCATTCTGAATGAGTTGAAGTTGCCTAAGTTCTTTTTTTGGAGAGACCAGAAAAAAGGCTATTGCAGTAGTCTAACCTACTATAAATGAAGGCGTGAATTAGTTTTTCTAGATCCTGTCTGGACATGTATCCCCTAATTCTTGCTATATTTTTAAGATGATAAAAAGCAGATTTTCTAATTGACTTAATGTGGGAGTTAAAGTTGAGATCGGAATCAATAATAACTCCAAGATTTTTGACTTGGTCCTTAGGCTTCAGGGATAGAGACTCAAGGCGTACAGTGATTTTAAGCCTTTGTTCTTTGGGGCCAAACACGATCACCTCAGTTTTGTCTGAAGCCTCTGCGTGATGCGTGTCATTCCTTTCGACAGGCAGTCAGTCACTGGATAACTCATTTTGAGTTTGAGTGCCTCTGTGTGGACGGGGATGTCAGCTCGGCTGAATCCTGCTCCTGGTTGTCAGAGAAGATACAACCCCAACACACAATCGATAGCATTCTTATAGAGGCAAAGTGACCGCCTACTTCCTGCTTCAGCACTGTACCAGAGATTTCTTTCCGCCATTTATTTTCCCATACGCATTTAGTAAAATGCGTATAAAAATAGTTTTACTGGTTCAAACCAAACGGTACAGATATATTTAGAAACAGGAGAGATCGCATAACATTTCACTGGGACCAAAACGTAGTTGCGTAAATGCAGTTTTAAGAAAATATTTTTTCTATGTTTTTTTTAGTTTTGGTCCGAGTGAAATGTTCTATGGTCTCTCTCCCGATTATAGCATTAGCTGATCTGTGTGGTTCGACGAAGTACAACTATTTTATAAGCATTTTACGAAATGTCTATGGGAAAATAAATGGCTGATGAAAATCTCTGGTACAGTGCTGAAGCAGGAAATGACGTTCACTTTGCCTCTCTATGATTGCTGATAGGCCCATTTTTGTGTGAAAATTAAATTGGCTCAAATACTGTGCAGACAGTTTTAGTATTTAAAATGTGACTGTCACGTCACCAAAAAAAACTACCCCAGCATCCCCAGATTCTGGCCATCACTCTCAGACTGTGTAGCTGAGACCCTCATCCATGCCATGATCACCTCCCGTCTGGATTACTGCAATGGAGGTCCTGTTCGGGGTACCCAGCAAAACCCTGGACAGGCTCCAATATGTGCAGAACTCAGCTGCCAGGTTTCTGACCCGCTCCAAGCCCTGGCAGCACATCACCCACTGGCTCCCGGTCAAGTCCCGCATCACCTACAAAATCCTGCTCCTCACGTACAAATCCCTCCATGCACTTGCCCCCCCAATCTGACCTCCTCCACCCCGACACTGGTGTCCTCTCCATCATCCCACACCCGCCTGCAAACCTTTGGGGACAGAGCATTGATGTAACCGCTACGCTGCATACAGACACCAAGACAAACTCCTCGTATGTAACTTGCATACTGTGGCAATAAAAGTGATTCTGATTCTGATTCTGATTCAGTGGGGCGGCCCCCACCCTCTGGAACTCTCTCCCGGCAGACATCCTCCATCCTTGGACACTTTCAAGAACACCCTCAAACCAGCCAATCAGATATCAAGATCACCCTCAAACCAGCCAATCAGATATCAAGAACACCCTCAAACCAGCCAATCAGATATCAAGAACACCCTCAAACCAGCCAATCAGATATCGCCGCACGATTCATGTCTGCGGAAATTTGACTTGTGATTCAGACCCTCCGTCGCTGGAAGTGTTCTGACGTAAGACGTTGGGTCTGGCCATGTGAGACTACCTCCTAACTAGCATCCAGAAACAACTCTTATCTGGGACACTGCTACTGCAGACACAGCGCCCCCTCTGCGTTGGAGGACTAAAGAATATATTTAATTTCACCACAACGGTTGTGAGGCTGACGTTAACTGTTGAATCTTCATCATAGTAAGTGGCAATGATTTTGCCCAATACAGTACAAAAATTAGAAAGCATTTTTGATTTCAACTTTCATTTCAATAGTAGAGAATCTTGTGTAGCCAGGGCCAGACAGCACCTATGGGAGCCACTATACAGCTGTGTCATACAGTGTGGGTGGGGCCCACCTCGGAGCAAGGTTAGACAGAGGGGACGAGCTCCACCGCAGAGCTCAGAGCTGTATCCAAGAACTCTTCTGGGACGGATGACGCCAATTGCCCCAATGCTGAAAGAGGACATCCTTTATTTTCGGACTGCTTCTCTCTTGGGCGATTTGTTACATTATGCACACATTACCCCCGTCATTGTTTTATGGACCATCCCATCAGTGCCTCCTCCACTCGTCACTTCCTCCTCATTTTTACACAGGAACTCTTTCATAACTTCCAGGAAACAGGCAGTCAAAGACAATACTTGACATGTCAATGTTGACATGAATGATTTCGTTGCGACGACAGTGAATGTCGGCAGCTCCCCCCCCCCCCCTCTGAATGTGGTGAAACAC
Organism: Poromitra crassiceps; assembly: GCF_964638095.1. NCBI lineage: Eukaryota > Metazoa > Chordata > Actinopteri > Beryciformes > Melamphaidae > Poromitra > Poromitra crassiceps. The sequence continues at coordinate 1,988,209 of NC_139626.1, read as the reverse complement.
TGAATATAGACTAGATGCAGAATATTAATTATATAGAATAGAAGTTATAAAACAGTTACTGCACTTATTCAAGATTGAGCGACAAATGGGAGAAATATGAATGCATGACCTTGACTGAGACAGCTGCAGATGTTGGAGGGCATGTGTTGCAGTAAAACAAAATCTGACATGAATTTGAAACCAGTTAAAACAGGAATAAAATATGACCGTAAAAAAAAAAAAGACACTTGGACCAACTGAGGAATCGGGAGCATCACCTCCCGTGGTGACATCATCGGATACTTGTTGCTCTGATGATGTCACCTCTATTGTGACATCACCGCTGTGACGTCCAGCTACTGGTGTTATGTTGCGACATCTCATAATGATGTCATTTCTTATCGTGACATCACTGATGAGATCACAAGGGAAGCGACTCAACTCCTGGTCCAGTCACTTATCATCTCCCGCCTGGACTACTGCAACATGCTCCTGGCTGGCCTACCTGCCACCGACATCCGACCGCTTCAGCTCATTCAGAACGCCTCAGCCCGTCTGGTATTCAACCAACCCAAATTCTCTCATGTCACTCCCCTCTTCCGGGACCTCCACTGGCTTCCCATCTCAGCTCGCATCAAATTCAAGACACTGGTACTGGCCTACAGGGCAGTACACCAGACAGCCCCTCTGTACCTACAATCTATGGTCAGGTTCCAAACCTCTCACCGCTCCCTTCACTCCTCCACCAGTGCAGGGCGCCTCGCCCCCCCTTCGTTACGGGGGCTCAAAAGTCGCTCATCCCGATCGCGACTCTTCTCGTCCCTGGCACCTCAATGGTGGAACGAGCTCCCTCCTATGGTCAGGACAGCCACTTCACTGCCAATCTTTCGGCGAGAACTTAAAACACACCTTTTCAGGCTCCATCTGGGCCCTTTTTGAACTAACATTTCTCTCTCTCTCTCTCTCTCTAAAAAAAAAAAAACTAAACTTGTACCACTATTCCTTCAGAAGATGTAGGTGCCATAGACTGTGTTGCATAGTTGATTGCTCTATTGTTGACAAAAATGTGTTATTGTAAGTCGCTTTGGATAAAAGCGTCTGCCAAATGACGTAATGTAATGTAATGTAATGTAATGAGATCATTGTGTTGATGATGTCACTTGGTGATGAGCATCTTGCTTTGGGGCCTGGCGTCGACTCGTTACGCCACTTCCTGTGACTTTCTGCTGTTTGAATCATTTTAATCAATGTTCCATTCCTCTGTCCCCCCCCTGTCCCCCCCCCCCCCCCTCTCCATCCCTCCCTCAGCCTGTCCATCTGGCCCAGAGCAGCTTCCTAGTGGAGGCCTTTGGCACAGCCTTCATCCTTGACCTGGAACTCAACCAGTAAGGACACACACACACACGCACGCACGAGCACACACACACACACACACACACACACACACACACGGCTCTCCTGATATCGCCGTGTTGGTATCGTTCCCAGACTATAATTTAGTCCACGCCTCGAACCACGCCCCAAACTCATTTGATTGGTCGCCGCAACTGCTTCTTCCTGAATGTGGTTAAGATGTGAAAAAAAAGTACAGCTCAGCGTGAGCTCTGTCCTGTGGCTTAATGGGTAAGGTGCTTTCCTTCCAATCTGAGGCCTGGGGTTCTCCATTCCAATCTGAGGCCTGGGGTTCTCCATTCCAATCTGAGGCCTGGGGTTCTCCATTCCAATCTGAGGCCTGGGGTTCTCCATTCCAATCTGAGGCCTGGGGTTCTCCATTCCAATCTGAGGCCTGGGGTTCTCCATTCCAATCTGAGGCCTGGGGTTCTCCATTCCAATCTGAGGCCTGGGGTTCTCCATTCCAATCTGAGGCCTGGGGTTCTCCATTCCAATCTGAGGCCTGGGGTTCTCCATTCCATTCTGAGGCCTGGGGTTCTCCATTCTGAGGCCTGGGGTTCTCCATTCCATTCTGAGGCCTGGGGTTCTCCATTCTGAGGCCTGGGGTTCTCCATTCCCGGTGTGGATCTTAGCCTGCATGGCTAATGCTAATGTACAAAATGTGCTTAATGGCCTCGTCCTGTACATTAGCTAATGGACAACGTTGGCTACGAAGCTGGGTGGCTAGTTTGCTTCGTGGTTTATTTGCCGTGACAATTTCATTAGGGTCAGGTTAAAGGGGCATTAAGCCATCCATGATCTTTATCAGCCTATTTTGACGACCAGGTGGAATTACAGGATCATTGGTAGAACGTACCTCCTTCTACACAAGTCTCTGGCATGGGGAAATAAATAGGGCTAGTTTCAGCCAATGGGTAGAAAAAGTTGGATAGCTTACATGCATAGTTGGAAACAAAGTGGGAAGGTCGAGTGTTTACATTCTCCATCCACCAGAATGTCCTTACAGCAGGATCTGAAATCTACTGAAGCTTCTTATTCTCTGATCCACCAGAGTCTCCTTACAGCAGGATCTTAAATCTACTGAAGCTTCTTATTCTCTGATCCACCAGAGTCTCCTTACAGCAGGATCTTAAATCTACTGAAGCTTCTTATTCTCCATCCACCAGAGTCTCCTTACAGCAGGATCTTAAATCTACTGAAGCTTCTTATTCTCTGATCCACCAGAGTCTCCTTACAGCAGGATCTTAAATCTACTGAAGCTTCTTATTCTCTGATCCACCAGAGTCTCCTTACAGCAGGATCTTAAATCTACTGAAGCTTCTTATTCTCCATCCACCAGAGTCTCCTTACAGCAGGATCTTAAATCTACTGAAGCTTCTTATTCTCTGATCCACCAGAGTCTCCTTACAGCAGGATCTGAAATCTACTGAAGCTTCTTATTCTCTGATCCACCAGATTCTCCTTACAGCAGGATCTTACATCTACTGAAGCTTCTTATTCTCTGATCCACCAGATTCTCCTTACAGCAGGACCTTACATCTACTGAAGCTTCTTATTCTCTGATCCACCAGAGTCTCCTTACAGCAGGATCTTACATCTACTGAAGCTTCTTATTCTCTGATCCACCAGATTCTCCTTACAGCAGGACCTTACATCTACTGAAGCTTCTTATTCTCTGATCCACCAGAGTCTCCTTACAGCAGGATCTTACATCTACTGAAGCTTCTTATTCTCTGATCCACCAGAGTCTCCTTACAGCAGGATCTTACATCTACTGAAGCTTCTTATTCTCTGATCCACCAGAGTCTCCTTACAGCAGGATCTTACATCTACTGAAGCTTCTTATTCTCTGATCCACCAGAGTCTCCTTACAGCAGGATCTTACATCTACTGAAGCTTCTTATTCTCTGATCCACCAGAGTCTCCTTACAGCAGGATCTTACATCTACTGAAGCTTCTTATTCTCTGACACTATGGAAAATGAGCCAATAGTGACTTGAAAGAACGGTGTCGACATACATGCCTTCATGAATATGTAAAACAGGTGTGTAACGCAGACGTACAGTCGGTGAGGTTGAACTGTGCACGCGCATACACACACATACACACACACACACACACACACACACACACCATCCTCACCACAGGACCATCAAGCAGTGTTTTTGATGCTTGTGACACAGCGTGCACAAACATGACCGTGCACGCACACACACACACACACACACACACACACACACCACATTCTGTGTGTTTGGCGATGTGCATATGTACGGACTGTGGGTCATAAGTATTAAGGTATAATAATGTATTACAGTACTGTATGAGGTATTATATATCGAAGCACTTACACTGTATTGAAGAAATGAATCTTCGCACCTTTTGGTTTGACTTTTATAAATGGAACATTTACTGCTCTGCCCATGGTAATGTTATTATGTTGTTAATTAATATGGTTGCAATAAATAAGCCTTTACAGTGTTGACCCATAATGACCCCTGACAGTCACATAGTAGACACCTTAATCCAATCAAGCGCAGGTCAAAGTCAGGTCAACACCAAATCTATAATCAATATCCAAATTCAAATGGATATTGTCCTCTCATTTGATTTCTTCCCTTTCTCTCCAGCAACCTCCTGTCTTCAGACTATGTGGAGCGGCAGTTTGACGAGGACGGACAGCCGTCCCAAAACACGGTAGGACTCGCTCCATTAAACTCATCGATCTATTAATGACATGGAGTCGGTGAGCAAGCTTCCAATCAGAGTCGCTTTCATAGGATTTGATTTTGTGCTCAAGCCTACATCATTAGCACTTCTGTATAGCGATGGAAAATGTGACTAAAGGCTGGTGTGACTTTGTTGGCATCATTTATTGGCACAAAACCATTAAAACAAGAAAAATAACAATATTCTCCGGTCACTGGCAGATAGATACATGTTCAAATGGTTGAATGCAAATCTCTCAAAGTCTCAAATCTGTCAGCATTTGGCTTGTGTTATTGCAATGATATCCTAGGTTGAACATGGTTAAACTGATTATCAGCAATATTCTTAACCTTCGCAATTATGTTGACGTTAGCATTATACTCTACATACTCTTTCAGTCAGGAGAGCAGAAGAGTAAATAATGAGCCATGCACATGCAGGGCCGCGGGAAGTAGGGGTGCTGCAGCACCCCCTAGATTACATCACAACAGTATCCTAATGTTAATTTAAAATGAGATATTCCTCTAAATATGGCAAAAAAATGTAAAAAAAAAAACGTAATTTTTTTTTGGGCGGGGCCCGCAGCACCCCCTGCTTAAAGTGACTTCCAGCGGCCCTGTGCACATGAGAATTATGTTAACATTACAACATTTAAAACTTAGTGTCACAAATCATTTGATCCAGGTGTCCCCATCACTAGCTGTGTTTCCATTACAGTTTTTCGCAAAAGAATTGCGATATTTCTACAACTTCGACAATGTACAATTGCGACTTGTAGGCGTTTCCATTGAAGTTGCGTTTGAGTGATTCCCCGTTGCAGCAGCTGCCACAGTGATTACGCACGGGGATCTGCCCCATATCCCGTCCCCTGCATGCTCAAATCCAACCAATGGTCAATGCAAATCCCAACATGAAGTTACAATGCATATAAACGAGCCTGATTATCAATTCAAAAGAAAATGAGTCGCAAAATGTTGCTGGCTGCGTGAATGCAGTCAGCGCGACAGGCAGAGGAAAAAAGGTAGCCTAATAGCCTACAACTGGTCCGATTTAGAGATGGAGGGGGGAAAAGGCTGATTTGGTTCTATAATTGCACCTGAAACGTGTGCAATGTATTACTCACAGTCACTGTATTCACTTCAGACAGCACCACCGCACCAGTGTGTGCTTTTCATCCTCTCATCTCGCCGCTGTGCCAAATGCGCGCACACAGGCAGCCTGCTGTCACCATGGACCGATTTCTGCCATTAAACATTATCTAATTTGCCCGGCTACGCTTTTGCATAACACTCGTCTTTCTGCTAGGTAGCGTTGCTTCAAAGTTTTCCACTTGCTGCGGAGGTTTTGACACGGCTTATCGAACCTTACTTACCAAACTTATTTTCCGCTCCTTTTCCAAGGGATAATATGGGTCACATGACGTGCAAATGCGAAAAATGTGTTTCCATTACACTTTTGCGATAAACTTCTATATCGACACGTCTGAAAAACCACCTCATGAGAGCGAAAAAACTTTTTGCGATATTTGGGAGGTTTTTCGAAATTCACGTGTTTCCATTACCCAATTTCTATTGCGATATTTAGATTTTGCGCATTTCTGAGGGTAATGGAAACACAACTACTGGTACGCCGCGGTCATCCCTTGAAGAAATGAATGACACTGTAACGTTACGTTAGTCACCACATGTCCAAATGTCGGTTACAGTCCTACGGTGGCATAGCCACCTCACAAACAGTACGGCTTGAACTGCTCCATGTTTACATTAGCACACAATGCTAATCTTGAGCTAGCGTTAGCTTACAAACAGGCATGAGCATCACTCACTCAAGCAGTCCAACATCCCAACATAGCAGAGCACCACAGTTATAAAGTTGACCCATAGACTGTATAATAGCAGTTTACCTTGTGGAGGCTTAGCAGGCTAGCTAGCAGGCTAGAGCATGGATGTATTAAAAGCTAAGAACAGGCTGGAGGCTCACACAGCCAGCTGCAGCCAGGGAACACAACAAGATGGCGGTCGGCTGGCTGTGGGGCTCACGCGACTCACGTGACACACCCCCGTGCATTCGCGGGCTCCAGAGTCGAACAGATTTCCCAGAATGCTCCAGGAAAATCCCCATAATTCATCTGAAACATTACCCGGAATTAAGAGATGCGAGGCTTCATTTTGAGGTATCAAAAACCAATGGGTGACGTCACGCTCACATTGTCCCTCCTTTTGACTGTCTATGGTATAGACGGTTTTAACTTGACAACAAAAACATTGTAAATTGAACCCCCGCTCCTGGTCTATTTATAAAAAATAAAATACTGAATTAATGTTTAATACTAATGTTATTATTACCGGTAGTTATTAGTGTGTCTTAACCTGTTGGCACAGGAAAAGAAAATTTGATAACATACAGAAATACCCATTGTAATAGGTGAGCGCATCAATAAACAATGTGTCATATATTTATTTAGGTAGAAATTCAATTTTTGATGGCACAAGGGTTTTCTGGTCCAATTTTTTTGCCGCGAAAACTGCCGCGCTTAATATTGTTTGGCCCGCGACTCCTTATATTTTTCTGTATGCGGCCCACAACCAAAAAGGTTTGGCCACCCCTGGTCTATACAGCTAAGCAGCGAAAACAAAAGTAACGATGTTGAGTGAATATTTCTGCAGTTTGCCGAATGCTGAGAAAAAGGAAGTGCTGTGGGCTTGCGCTCTTGTGAAAACCGTCTATATAGCGTTTGTGTGCAGCGTGTTTTCCTCCTGAACCAGTAACACTGTCCCACAGGGGCGGGGCTTGCTCAACCTGCTGATAGCTGATAGTAAATGGAAAGTGTGACTAAAGGCAGGTGTGAATGATATCACCTCAGCTGGCTGTAGAGGAGGAAGGAGGCGTGGCCTCAGGTGTGTCAGCTGGCTGAGGAGGAAGGAGGCGTGGCCTCAGGTGTGTCAGCTGGCTGAGGAGGAAGGAGGCGTGGCCTCAGGTGTGTCAGCTGGCTGTAGAGGAGGAAGGAGGCGTGGCCTCAGGTGTGTCAGCTGGCTGTAGAGGAGGAAGGAGGCGTGGCCTCAGGTGTGTCAGCTGGCTGTAGAGGAGGAAGGAGGCGTGGCCTCAGGTGTGTCAGCTGGCTGTAGAGGAGGAAGGAGGCGTGGCCTCAGGTGTGTCAGCTGGCTGTAGAGGAGGAAGGAGGCGTGGCCTCAGGTGTGTCAGCTGGCTGTAGAGGAGGAAGGAGGCCGTGGCCTCAGGTGTGTCAGCTGGCTGTAGAGGAGGAAGGAGGCGTGGCCTCAGGTGTGTCAGCTGGCTGTAGAGGAGGAAGGAGGCGTGGCCTCAGGTGTGTCAGCTGGCTGTAGAGGAGGAAGGAGGCGTGGCCTCAGGTGTGTCAGCTGGCTGTAGAGGAGGAAGGAGGCGTGGCCTCAGGTGTGTCAGCTGGCTGTAGAGGAGGAAGGAGGCGTGGCCTCAGGTGTGTCAGGTGACTGTAGAGGAGGAAGGAGGCGTGGCCTCAGGTGTGTCAGCTGGCTGTAGAGGAGGAAGGAGGCCGTGGCCTCAGGTGTGTCAGCTGGCTGTAGAGGAGGAAGGAGGCGTGGCCTCAGGTGTGTCAGCTGGCTGTAGAGGAGGAAGGAGGCGTGGCCTCAGGTGTGTCAGGTGACTGTAGAGGAGGAAGGAGGCGTGGCCTCAGGTGTGTCAGCTGGCTGTAGAGGAGGAAGGAGGCCGTGGCCTCAGGTGTGTCAGCTGGCTGTAGAGGAGGAAGGAGGCGTGGCCTCAGGTGTGTCAGCTGGCTGTAGAGGAGGAAGGAGGCGTGGCCTCAGGTGTGTCAGCTGGCTGTAGAGGAGGAAGGAGGCGTGGCCTCAGGTGTGTCAGCTGGCTGTAGAGGAGGAAGGAGGCGTGGCCTCAGGTGTGTCAGCTGGCTGTAGAGGAGGAAGGAGGCGTGGCCTCAGGTGTGTCAGGTGACTGTAGAGGAGGAAGGAGGCCGTGGCCTCAGGTGTGTCAGCTGGCTGTAGAGGAGGAAGGAGGCCGTGGCCTCAGGTGTGTCAGGTGACTGTAGAGGAGGAAGGAGGCGTGGCCTCAGGTGTGTCAGGTGACTGTAGAGGAGGAAGGAGGCCGTGGCCTCAGGTGTGTCAGCTGGCTGTAGAGGAGGAAGGAGGCCGTGGCCTCAGGTGTGTCAGCTGGCTGTAGAGGAGGAAGGAGGCCGTGGCCTCAGGTGTGTCAGGTGACTGTAGAGGAGGAAGGAGGCGTGGCCTCAGGTGTGTCAGCTGGCTGTAGAGGAGGAAGGAGGCCGTGGCCTCAGGTGTGTCAGCTGGCTGTAGAGGAGGAAGGAGGCCGTGGCCTCAGGTGTGTCAGCTGGCTGTAGAGGAGGAAGGAGGCCGTGGCCTCAGGTGTGTCAGCTGGCTGTAGAGGAGGAAGGAGGCGTGGCCTCAGGTGTGTCAGCTGGCTGTAGAGGAGGAAGGAGGCCGTGGCCTCAGGTGTGTCAGCTGGCTGTAGAGGAGGAAGGAGGCCGTGGCCTCAGGTGTGTCAGCTGGCTGTAGAGGAGGAAGGAGGCCGTGGCCTCAGGTGTGTCAGGTGACTGTAGAGGAGGAAGGAGGCCGTGGCCTCAGGTGTGTCAGCTGGCTGTAGAGGAGGAAGGAGGCCGTGGCCTCAGGTGTGTCAGGTGACTGTAGAGGAGGAAGGAGGCGTGGCCTCAGGTGTGTCAGCTGGCTGTAGAGGAGGAAGGAGGCGTGGCCTCAGGTGTGTCAGCTGGCTGTAGAGGAGGAAGGAGGCCGTGGCCTCAGGTGTGTCAGCTGGCTGTAGAGGAGGAAGGAGGCCGTGGCCTCAGGTGTGTCAGCTGGCTGTAGAGGAGGAAGGAGGCCGTGGCCTCAGGTGTGTCAGCTGGCTGTAGAGGAGGAAGGAGGCCGTGGCCTCAGGTGTGTCAGGTGACTGTAGAGGAGGAAGGAGGCGTGGCCTCAGGTGTGTCAGCTGGCTGTAGAGGAGGAAGGAGGCGTGGCCTCAGGTGTGTCAGCTGGCTGTAGAGGAGGAAGGAGGCCGTGGCCTCAGGTGTGTCAGCTGGCTGTAGAGGAGGAAGGAGGCCGTGGCCTCAGGTGTGTCAGCTGGCTGTAGAGGAGGAAGGAGGCGTGGCCTCAGGTGTGTCAGGTGACTGTTGGCCCTTGTTCTGCTAAACCGTCGTAGTTCCTTTAGACCATCAAATCCACACCTCCTCCAGTTGCAACTTGCAGCAAGGATGTACTTTGAACCTGGCTCACAAACCTGTTTGAGCATTTTAGTAGCAGTTGCACAAAGAACAATTGTTGAAATATTTGATTTGCTTTATTTTAGTCTCTACCTTTCCCCTCTCTCTGTCGCTTTCTCTGGATCTCTCTTCCTCTTTCTCTCTCGGACACCACCTGACCAATCAGTAGAAGGTTGCCATGGCGACCAGCAGTCAGCGGCAGAGTGGTCCCACTTTGTCCTGGTCCTCCGACAGAGAGAGAGAGAGAGGGAGAGAGAGAAAAGCAGATAGTGTCATGTCATAGACTGGATTGGAATGCTTAATGGAGAGCAGGAGTTGCCTGGTAGCTGTTGGGGGATTGGATGCTTTCATAGGATTTTCAGCAGGCAGCAGTAATTGAGGGAAAGCTACATCAAGATGAACTTCTCACAGCTAACAGCTAACAGACAGACAGCTAACAGACAAACAGCTAACAGACAACTACCAGACAGGCACTGTAGTCCATTTGCAGAACCAACCAACAAACTTAGATTTTATACTCCACACTGCTCTTAGCACTGTAACCAGAGGATCAGTATTGCTGCTGATGATCAGTTCTTATTTAAAATGTGAATTTTAATATTTGCTTGGTGTTGCTCAGTGGCTAGTTAGTATTGCGTTACAAAATTAGCATTTTGAATTTCTCGTTAATATTCTGTGTAGTTAATTTACACAGTTAAAGAGGCATTAAGTAATTTATGACTTGTATCATCAGCAACCAAGGAATTGCAACATCGACAGGTGTCTGGTACAGTAGCCTGTAATGGACAAAAATAATAAAGTAACATTTTCACAATTGGAAGGAGTAAGGTAGCTAGCTAATCAGAGCACAGACCCATCACAGATGGGTAATCATGATGCACAATAGGGGTGTCAAAAATAATCGATTATAAGATTCATCGCGATGCGGACGTGCACGATTCTGCATCGATTCACAAATGTCAAAAATCGATTATAAAAAAATAATAATAATCAAATAAAATATAATGGAAGTACATTTGATTTGATTTTGATTTGATCTTTATTTGTCTCGAACAAAGAACATAAAACTGTTTTAAAAACAAAAACAGGTACGGTAAATAGACAAGACCTTTTCCAAGGTCAGTTCAATAACTGTTCGAGAAGGGACAGGGGGAAGTAAAAGACTTATCAAGCCCTGCCCCTCCTTTACAATAATTTAAATTGTGTTATGAAAAGAAAAATAATAAAAACAAATAAAAATAATAAAATAAAGAATAATAATATAACAAATAATCAAATACAAGTACAATCTTTTAAATGTACATATATATATATATCCCATTATCAAATGAAAAATATAAATCTAGTTCGCACCTTACTGCTCAAGCTCCTCTTTCTTATATGTGTCCATAAGTGCATGTTTATAACTGCCTTTAAATTGTTTGATGCTATTACTTAACTTAATACTCGCATCCAGACCATTCCAGAGTGACAGACATGCAGTTGTTTATTTTAATTATGGATCATAACACAATGCAATTCCAAATGCACTTTTATTTTAAAAGTAGCCACACAGTGAGAAAAAAGAAAGTGAGAAAAAATAAATCATGTATTGCGGAAAAAAGTGATGCATCGATTTAAGATGCATCGAGATGCATCAATAATCGTAATTGAATCGTAGCCCTCTGAATCGTAATCGAATCGAATCGTGAGGCCAGTGAAGATTCACAGCCCTAATGCACAATAATAAAGCTGTGCTATTAGATTTTTTTTTGGCTTCACAATGAAATGTGTTGCAATGCCTCTTTGTGACTTGTAGCACCGTCCTCTTTGAACAGTCGAAAATGGGAGGGTGGAGGGAGGGAGGGTGGAGGGAGGGAGGGAGGGTGGAGGGAGGGAGGGAGGGTGGGTGGAGGGAGGGAGGGGCGGGTCCATATCAGAGAGTACGGCCCGGGAAGTGAGTGTTTGAGAGCCAATCAGCACAGAGCTGACAGGCGCAGATATAGGACGCTCATTCTGTTGTATGTGATAGTAAACATCTGATTTAAGCCACCTTTTCAGTTCAAGTAAATTCCCTCATATGAACACACACACACACACACACACACACACACACACACACACACACACACACACACACACACACACACACACACACACACACACACACACATATTTACTATTTGGTACACATATAAACATCCACACACTCATCTATGGAGACACTTACAATGGAATGCACAAATAGCTCATGTGGACGGTTCCTTTTCTGTATACATGAACAGACATACCCCCCCCACACACCCCACCCCCCTCTACCCCCCTCTCATTTCCATCTGGATTTTATTTGATTTTATTGACCAGTCAATAAATTCCTCCTTCCTTTGTGTGTCACCTTTTTATTGGTCCCCGTGGATGCTGCTCCACTGAGGAACTGGCTTGTTGGTATTGGATCTGAATGACACACAGTTAGTTTATAGTGCAATTGAATTAAGGGAATGGGAATGGAGAAGATTTATATGAGCCGTTTTATATATTGAAGCATAAAGTACCAATGGCACAAGGTAGCACTCACAAAACTTCAGGACAAAGGAGCTCTCAATTTGGATACCTGAGAATGTCACCTTTTTAAAACTACTGCCAACCATATGATTCCCGAGCGCGGCACTGCTGCCGCTCACCGCTCCACCAGGGGATGGGTCAAATGCGGAGAACAGATTTCGCACACTCAGGTGTGTGATAATCAGTGGGTCTTTACCTTTACTTTAACCCAATCAGTATATAACCATGTCTGGTAGCCCCCTTTTTTGTTTTGTTTTTGTTGTTGTTGCTGTTATTGTTTTTTAATTTCCGCAAGTGTCATTTTTTGTCTTGTTGTTCTCATGTCTTGAATATGAAACTGATTATTATTGAAAAGAAATTGCAGAATGACTTATAAGCTAATTTTTACAGGATGGGCATGGATGATCATCATTACTATTTACTGAAAGAACCAACAGAATGTGCTTCTAGCGTGTAGAAAAGAAGAATGGAAAAGCTAAATGTTCTTACTGCAATTGACCCTCCTCTCCTATCTTGTCCTCGTCCCACATCTCTTCTCCTGTTCTTCCCTCCTCTCAGTCACTGCTGAGTCAAAGTCCAGATATACATTAACCCCCACATTTACCACTTTGGTTAGAGTTGATAATGTCATGTTTAATCCTCTTGTAAATGTCCTCAGGTAAATGTTTATTAGCCATTTTTTTGTATGCAAGTTTTTTCCCCCCAAGTGCTCGGTCCATATAGCAATGTGCTTTCAGAGTCTTTCCTGCTTACCTGTTTGATTTCTGCTACTTTTTTGTGTTGTGTTGATTACATCCTTATATCTTAAGTAACTGTGCTTATTATGTGCATGTGAGTGGTCATTATCTGAAGCACGTACAGTACAGTACTGTACTGTACAGTACTGTACAGTACAGTAGTACGACTCCTCTGTAAAGGACACTCAATCCCCTTTAGCGTGCGTGCCATGTCAGGCAACTGGATTTCCTCTACTTAGCCCTGTAATCCTACCCTTTATTTATTTCCTTCTTGCTCCTGGCTAAATGCTGTGGCTGCCTCACTGTTCAGTATGAATGTTCAAAGTCCTTTCCTCCATCAACATTATAAATAGGACTTTTTCACAGCAGCCATTTTGTGTCTAAAAGGCAGGAAGTAGCACAGGTGCACCAATACATTGTTTATAGGGTTTCCAACTTCCAGTCCATTTAGGTGTTCCAGTGCTGTGTGGCCCTAATTAGCGAGTTGGTTGCACCTGTGTTTACCCTGCCACAAAATGGCAGCTGTGAAAAAGGCCCATTATGCTGAATTTAAATCCACCAACCTACAGTACCAGGACTCTTACTCTGTCTAAAATGGCTTGATGGAGCAGTCACCAGCTGGCTCCAGTGGTATTTTTCCCATTTATACTTACCATATTGATTTGATTATAGGCTGGCTTCAGTGTGGTTCCACAGATCCAGTCCATCCTTAAAATGAAGAAGCAATATAAATGGGCAAATGTTGCACCCATATTTCACAATGCTTCAACTAATACTAGACTCAGGAATTTGAAATCTGTTTATTCCGCTACTGCTAGACTGGTATGTATGTAATGTAATGACTAAGTGCTAGACTGGTATGTATGTAATGTAATGACTAAGTGCTAGACTGGTATGTATGTAATGTAATGACTAAGTGCTAGACTGGTATGTATGTATGTAATGTAATGACTAAGTGCTAGACTGGTATGTATGTAATGTAATGACTAAGTGCAGATATTTTTGAGACTCGGTGCCAACATGCATCAACCCCCAAGTTTCTCTCTCCGAGACGTGTCCGAAATATCACATTAGCGTTAGAAAATTTGGAACTTCAATTACAGCGCTCTCACCAGGTCAGTCAGTGTAAATTGTAAAAACTAGATTGAGGAGTTGGTGGCTTTCAACGTTTGACATGTCTGAGCTTTAGTTGTCGTCGCGTTCCCATCAAGCCAGTCAGTGTCATTTTTAACCACCACAAAACTGTGCCTAAGTTCATCACCCCTCCAAGTTTAGTCAAAATCCAACCAGTGGTGTCTGAGAGATCACGTCTGATGGAGAGACAAACAGCCAGGTGTCTGAGAGATCACGTCTGATGGAGAGACAAACAGCCAGGTGTCTGAGAGATCACGTCTGATGGAGAGACAAACAGCCGACCCTTTTAGTCCACTTCAGATTTCATCTCATGAGGGACAAAAAGCCTCACGTTTGAGCTTTCTCTTTCTCTCAGTGCAGTTTGACTAATGTGAGGTCGGTGGCATGATGATGCCATGGTTCAAAGACAGCCAGGTCAGATATTGATTTGCCATCACTGGCTCACTGAGTGTGAGGTAATAATACCCTGTATGATTGAGTCCACTTTGAAGGCAGCAGATCATGGGATCATCGCCCTCTTCCAACCCAGTTTCATGAAATGGACTTGATCGGCTTGGTTTTGGTCTAGTTTTGGTCAGGCTGAATTTCTAACCACTAGATTGTTTAGTTTTGTCTTGTTTGGCTGGAATTCTAACCATTGTGGGGAATACATTTTTATCACCGATCACTACTTAAGGCTTTAGTTGAGTTTGAGGTCACAAAAAGCCATTAGCCATCAGGGGCCTGTACTACGAATCGAGATCAACAGATCCAGGATTTGTTCCCTTGATCTGGATTGACTTCAACAGACAATCGCAATTGTGTTTCGCGGTCACACGACAGTGGTTATCAATCAATCAATCAATCAATCAATTTTTATTGGCAGACACAAGGTCCATAAAAAACAAACATCTACAACAATTAAAAGAAAACACAAAAACTATAAAAGGCACAAAATGTCCACATGTCATTGGTATCTCACAGCACTAAAACCAGAATTGGACCACAGCATGATAATGCCATTCTGAGAAACATTCAGTCCACCAATAAATTCTTTCAATAATATCATCTCGGTGCATCCTGGTAGCTCACCTGGTAGCAGGCTTACCACGAAGGCTCGGCCCTTCGTGCGGCCGACCGGGGTTCAAATCCGACCTGCGGTCCTTTGCCGCATGTCATCCCCTCTCTCTCTCCCCACCCAAAAAATAATCTTAAAAAAAATATATATATATATATATATATATGTATGTATATATATATATATATATATATATATTTTTTTTTTTAAGATTATTTTGATATATATATATATATATATGTATATATATATTATATATAGTAGTATATATGTTCGCTTCAAAGCGAACCTGATGAAGCAACAGCGAAACGCGTTGTTCGCCATATCTATGCTACTTAAATAAAAAGTCTATTCTGACAACCTGGTGTGCGCTGGATTTCCTTTCTACTGCTATTTCTGCTGTTCCTGCTCCAGCTGCACCCGGGACTAGCAGCACAGCTGTGCACAGGGCACTACTTTCTTCTTATATATATATATATATATATATATATATATATATATATATATATATATATATATATATATCTGTTCATCCTATCCAGCTCTGAGCTCGGGTGCACATGTGCTCATGCACACGAAAGATGCGTGGTTTGTAACAGATAGTCAATCACATGCAACATGAACAGACAGTTTTTACGGAGCCAAATTTCCTCTTTCATTCAATACGTCTCAAAGCGCGCATCAAAGTGCATTAATTAGTGGAGGTTACTGTATATCAAAGTCCTTGTGGGATATTATTAGTTAATCAAGGACTATCTAAAGTCAAGTTACCAATTTTCTGTGCATCAGTCTTTGAACAGCTGTTTTTGTTGCCTTCATAGTCAAATATTCACCTACAGCGTGAATTCACCCTCAGCTCAATAAAACCTCTGAATGTCCTCTGAATGTCCTCTGAATGTCCTCTGAATGATCCCAATGAATAAATATCTCCGTCACTCATGAGGAGTGATGGTCACAGTGATCATATTGAAGATTATAGACTAAATTAGATTGTTAAGAATAGGATTCAGCAGGAAAGGATATAGAATATAAACGCCAAACTGTAGCTAATAGCCTAGAAATTGGCGGAAATAATAAAATATTCTAACAAGAAGCCATAGACAATATTACATGATTATAGGATAAGACCTACTGTGATATTTGAAAGAAAGAAATGGATAACCGTCGTCTCTCAAGAAGAACAAATCATAGGACACAGTGGAAATATTTTGATAAAATAGTTTGTGGACACATTGAGGCTGTAAAAAGATTTTCTATTCATAAAGTCAGACTCATTCCTCAGGGCTGCGGTAATGGAATATGAAATAGACGACGTTGAACTAAACACTTTCAGAATCCAATTAATTAACGTTGGCGCAATTCATATGCAACAGTAACATTAATCCATAAAAAAATATGGTCAATTAAGTAGCTTACCTGCTACAGCTCCAATATTGTTATCATGCGATACAACGTGATTACACGTTGCCGTGCAAACAGCACTTCACTGTCAGTTAATTCAAGAGGAGCAGGTTTTTATTGGGATCTTCATTTGAATACAGTGTATTTTCCATAAGGAACCTGTGGGAATGGTGACTGTCTGTTTCCAGAGAGCACAGAGCTGATTGGTCAGAAGGTGCGTCTTTCATGCGTTTTTGATCTCATCCTCTGAACTTAACCTGCTCCGGAGCAGGTTAGCCGTGCAGCATGAGTTGCCATGGTGGTCTATCTCGGTAAGAAGTGAACCAGCTGACCTGAAGTTGCCTCGCTAAACCACTAGTCTTGCGTAGTAGTTCAGGCCACAGACATGACTCGAGTTGGCACGGAGATTTTTCAGGTTTATGTTGCGTGGAAATTTTCAGGGCCGATTGTCTGTGTGTCAAGCTTGACCGAGCATAGAGAATACTATAGCAGCGTGTTGGACCACAGCAGGCTCAGGTGGCAGACAGGACTTATTGGGGTCATCACAAACACCTGAAACTGACCCTCACCACACGCACACGCACACACACACACACACACACACACACACACACAAAACTATGTCCAAGGATCTAGAAACACATCTGATGTCTACTCGATACTGTATGTTGAGTTCTCTCTAGAGCAGAGGTGCCCAAATTCTTCCCTTGAAGGGCCAAATATTAATCTGGATGGAGGGCTGTGGGCCAAAAATACATTACATGTATTATATTTAATAGACAATTTACATTCTGAATCTAAAATAAAATGTCAAAATAATGAAAACACAACTACTATTTAACAGTACTTTTATTAGAGTTAGATAGGACCCATTCTCATTCCGATAAGGGACCGCTTTGAAAAAGGCCATGCCAGTTTTTCCCTCGCCAAAATGTAGCCTAACTTTAGAGCGTTATTTAGTAGCCCCCTTCCCGACAAGCTTTACAAGGTTTACATGTTGACATTTCTTCTAGTTTCATATAGTATAAGTATCATCACGCTATCATCACGTTTTTTTGACTCTGATGAAGATGCTGTGCTCCAGCATCCTCCTTTACTTTATCACCACGCTAGGTTTAAAAATGAGCCCGCCACAGCCTCTGAAAGCAGTAATATCGACCGCATATTTTTTTTAATGTATTTATTGTTATTGTTTCCAAATCCATGGCGGGCCAAACTTGGCCCGCAGGCCCCGACTTGCATAGTCTAAAGTGTAATTATCTCTCTCACGCACAAGTTGTTGCTTCTATGCCCATGCATTTAAAAATGTACACTTGTTGTTCAACTGACACTGGCTGGCCTGATCACAGATCGCCGTAATCTGATCATTCGTTCGCCATGAGAAGGTGCTTGGAAACACTATATACTGAACACGATCATCCAATTAAGGGTCTACTGGGATTGGATATAGTAATTGAATAATCAGAGTAAGGCACAGAGTTGGGACTGGAGTGCAGTGACTTGCCAGTGTGTCTGCCTGGCTGTACTGATTCAGAGCACTGAACTTAAAGGGATAGTTTGGATTTTTTGATGTGGGGTTGTAAGAGGTACTTGCATACAGTCAGTGTACTAGTAATCGAATAAAATATAATGGAAGTACATGCAGTTTATTTGGATCATAATACAATGCAATTCCAAATGCACTTTTATTATGCCTCCGCCGGAGGCGATAGCCGGGCCGGAGGCATTATGGATCCGGGTTGTCCGTCCGTACATCCGTCCGCCCGTCCGTACGTCCGTCCGTACGATGTTTGTTAACGCGATATCTGAGGAACGCCTGGATGGAATTTCATCAAATTTGCCTCAAACATCGACTTAGACTCAAGGATGATCTGATTAGATTTTGGTGGTCAAAGGTCAAAGGTCAAGGTCACTGTGACCGCTCGAACGCCATTTTCAAGCTTGTTAACGCGATATCTGAGGAACGCCTGGACGGAATTTCATCAAATTTGCCTCAAACATCGACTTGGACTCAAGGATGAACTGATTACATTTTGGTGGTCAAAGGTCAAAGGTCAAGGTCACTGTGACCTCTCAAACGCCATTTTCAAGCTTGTTAACGCGATACTGTATCTCAAGAATGCCTTGACGGAATTTAATCAAACTTGTCTCAAACATCGACTTGGACTCAAGGATGAACTGATTAGATTTTGGTGGTCAAAGGTCAAAGGTCAAGGTCACTGTGACCTCTCAAACGCCATTTTCAAGCTTGTTAACGCGATATCTCAGGAATGCCTTGATGGAATTTAATCAAACTTGTCTCAAACATCGACTTGGACTCAAGGATGAACTGATTAGATTTTGGTGGTCAAAGGTCAAGGTCACTGTGACCTCTCGAACGCCATTTTCAAGCTTGTTAACGCGATATCTCAGGAATGCCTTGACGGAATTTAATCAAACTTGTCTCAAACATCGATTTGGACTCAAGGATGAACTGATTACATTTTGGTGGTCAAAGTTCAAGCTCACTGTGACCTCTCACACACCCAATTCCCAAGCTTTGTAACGCAACATCACAGGAGCGCCTTGACGGAATCTCTTCCAATTTGCCTCAAATGGCGATTTGGACTCCAGAATGAACTAATGGCGGAGGCATAAGTCCGCGTTGCGGTTGTTCTAGTTTTAAAAGTAGCCACACAGTGAGAAAAAAGAAAGTGAGAAAAAATAAATCATGTATTGGGAAAAAAAAGTCATGGATCGATTGAAGATGCATCGAGATGCATCGATAATCGTAATCGAATCGTAGCCCTCTGAATCGTAAACGAATCGTGAGGCCAGTGAAGATTCACAGCCCTACAGTGTACTACATGCAGTGAAGATTCACACCCCTACAGTGTACTACATGCAGTGAAGATTCACAGCCCTACAGTGTACTACATGCAGTGAAGATTCACAGCCCTACAGTGTACTACATGCAGTGAAGATTCACAGCCCTACAGTGTACTACATGCAGTGAAGATTCACAGCCCTACAGTGTACTACATGCAGTGAAGATTCACAGCCCTACAGTGTACTACATGCAGTAGAATGTGAGGCCAGTGAAGATTCACAGCCCTACAGTGTACTACATGCAGTAGAATGTGAGGCCAGTGAAGACTCACAGCCCTACAGTGTACTACATGCAGTAGAATGTGAGGCCAGTGAAGATTCACAGCCCTACAGTGTACTACATGCAGTAGAATGTGAGGCCAGTGAAGATTCACAGCCCTACAGTGTACTACATGCAGTAGAATGTGAGGCCAGTGAAGATTCACAGCCCTACAGTGTACTACATGCAGTAGAATGTGAGGCCAGTGAAGATTCACAGCCCTACAGTGTACTACATGCAGTAGAATGTGAGGCCAGTGAAGACTCACAGCCCTACAGTGTACTACATGCAGTAGAATGTGAGGCCAGTGAAGACTCACAGCCCTACAGTGTACTACATGCAGTGAAGATTCACAGCCCTACAGTGTACTACATGCAGTGAAGATTCACAGCCCTACAGTGTACTACATGCAGTGAAGATTCACAGCCCTACAGTGTACTACATGCAGTGAAGACTCACAGCCCTACAGTGTACTACATGCAGTGAAGATTCACAGCCCTACAGTGTACTACATGCAGTGAAGACTCACAGCCCTACAGTGTACTACATGCAGTGAAGATTCACAGCCCTACAGTGTACTACATGCAGTGAAGACTCACAGCCCTACAGTGTACTACATGCAGTGAAGACTCACAGCCCTACAGTGTACTACATGCAGTAGAATGTGAGGCCAGTGAAGACTCACAGCCCTACAGTGTACTACATGCAGTAGAATGTGAGGCCAGTGAAGATTCACAGCCCTACAGTGTACTACATGCAGTAGATTCACAGCCCTACAGTGTACTACATGCAGTAGACCCTACAGTGGACTACACTACATGCAGTAGAAGGCAGCTGGCTGACAGTCCGGTGGACAGTCAGTGTACTACATGCAGTAGAAGGCAGCTGGCGCGGTCCCAGTTTGGAGAAATGGAGAGCGGCTGCGTCAGGCAGGTAGAGCTGTGTGCTGAGTGTGAAGGAGGCCATGAGCAAAGACAAGTAGAGCTGTGTGCTGAGTGTGAAGGAGACCATGAGCAAAGACAAGTAGAGCTGTGTGCTGAGTGTGAAGGAGGCCATGAGCAAAGACAAGTAGAGCTGTGTGCTGAGTGTGAAGGAGGCCATGAGCAAAGACAAGTAGAGCTGTGTGCTGAGTGTGAAGGAGACCATGAGCAAAGACAAGTAGAGCTGTGTGCTGAGTGTGAAGGAGACCATGAGCAAAGACAAGTAGAGCTGTGTGCTGAGTGTGAAGGAGACCATGAGCAAAGACAAGTAGAGCTGTGTGCTGAGTGTGAAGGAGACCATGAGCAAAGACAAATAGAGCTGTGTGCTGAGTGTGAAGGAGACCATGAGCAAAGACAAGTAGAGCTGTGTGCTGAGTGTGAAGGAGACCATGAGCAAAGACAAGTAGAGCTGTGTGCTGAGTGTGAAGGAGACCATGAGCAAAGACAAGTAGAGCTGTGTGCTGAGTGTGAAGGAGACCATGAGCAAAGACAAATAGAGCTGTGTGCTGAGTGTGAAGGAGACCATGAGCAAAGACAAATAGAGCTGTGTGCTGAGTGTGAAGGAGACCATGAGCAAAGACAAGTAGAGCTGTGTGCTGAGTGTGAAGGAGACCATGAGCAAAGACACAAGTAGAGCTGTGTGCTGAGTGTGAAGGAGACCATGAGCAAAGACACAAGTAGAGCTGTGTGCTGAGTGTGAAGGAGACCATGAGCAAAGACACAAGTAGAGCTGTGTGCTGAGTGTGAAGGAGACCATGAGCAAAGACAAATAGAGCTGTGTGCTGAGTGTGAAGGAGACCATGAGCAAAGACAAGTAGAGCTGTGTGCTGAGTGTGAAGGAGACCATGAGCAAAGACACAAGTAGAGCTGTGTGCTGAGTGTGAAGGAGACCATGAGCAAAGACAAGTAGAGCTGTGTGCTGAGTGTGAAGGAGACCATGAGCAAAGACAAGTAGAGCTGTGTGCTGAGTGTGAAGGAGACCATGAGCAAAGACAAGTAGAGCTGTGTGCTGAGTGTGAAGGAGACCATGAGCAAAGACAAGTAGAGCTGTGTGCTGAGTGTGAAGGAGACCATGAGCAAAGACAAGTAGAGCTGTGTGCTGAGTGTGAAGGAGACCATGAGCAAAGACAAGTAGAGCTGTGTGCTGAGTGTGAAGGAGACCATGAGCAAAGACACAAGTAGAGCTGTGTGCTGAGTGTGAAGGAGACCATGAGCAAAGACACAAGTAGAGCTGTGTGCTGAGTGTGAAGGAGACCATGAGCAAAGACAAGTAGAGCTGTGTGCTGAGTGTGAAGGAGACCATGAGCAAAGACAAGTAGAGCTGTGTGCTGAGTGTGAAGGAGACCATGAGCAAAGACAAGTAGAGCTGTGTGCTGAGTGTGAAGGAGGCCATGAGCAAAGACAAGTAGAGCTGTGTGCTGAGTGTGAAGGAGACCATGAGCAAAGACAAGTAGAGGTGTGTGCTGAGTGTGAAGGAGACCATGAGCAAAGACAAGTAGAGCTGTGTGCTGAGTGTGAAGGAGACCATGAGCAAAGACAAGTAGAGCTGTGTGCTGAGTGTGAAGGAGACCATGAGCAAAGACAAGTAGAGCTGTGTGCTGAGTGTGAAGGAGGCCATGAGCAAAGACAAGTAGAGCTGTGTGCTGAGTGTGAAGGAGACCATGAGCAAAGACAAGTAGAGCTGTGTGCTGAGTGTGAAGGAGACCATGAGCAAAGACAAGTAGAGCTGTGTGCTGAGTGTGAAGGAGACCATGAGCAAAGACAAGTAGAGCTGTGTGCTGAGTGTGAAGGAGACCATGAGCAAAGACAGGTAGAGCTGTGTGCTGAGTGTGAAGGAGACCATGAGCAAAGACAAGTAGAGCTGTGTGCTGAGTGTGAAGGAGACCATGAGCAAAGACAGGTAGAGCTGTGTGCTGAGTGTGAAGGAGACCATGAGCAAAGACAAGTAGAGCTGTGTGCTGAGTGTGAAGGAGACCATGAGCAAAGACAAGTAGAGCTGTGTGCTGAGTGTGAAGGAGACCATGAGCAAAGACAAGTAGAGCTGTGTGCTGAGTGTGAAGGAGACCATGAGCAAAGACAAGTAGAGCTGTGTGCTGAGTGTGAAGGAGACCATGAGCAAAGACAAGTAGAGCTGTGTGCTGAGTGTGAAGGAGACCATGAGCAAAGACAGAAAAAAACAACTGAAGAAATACATCAAATGCTTCTATACTGCTCACCTGCCCAGAGAGCTAAGAGAGATGCCAAGTTGACATGAAAAGACATCATTTACACCCTGTTTTTAGCTGAAATCTTCAATGTAGCCAGGTGGTGCATAGGGGTGGGGGAAAAATCGATACACCATAGTATCGCAATATTTTGCCTGACGATATTGTATCGATATTTGAACGCCAAGTATCGATATTATTATTATTATTATTATTTTTTTTTTTGCAGGCCATGCCATGCCAGGCCACCGGGCATCTGCCCAAAGCGCCCGATGTTGCAGTCCGCGCCTGCAGTGGCGTATTGAGCCCAGAGAAGCTTAATAATGTAGCCTACATTTTGGGCAAAAACAAAAAAACAAAAAACGGCATGTTTTACTTCCGGTGAGGTCAAGGAAAAGGTAGGAAAAAGGAGTTAGACAATATATCGAAATATCGCAATATTCAATATATCGCAATATTCAATATATCGCAATATCGGCGATATCGCAATATCGCAATACTATCGTATCGTGACTCAAGTATCGTTTTAGTATCGTAAATGCGATTTCAGACGGAAGCCCGTCTTTATTGTCACACGAACACTACAACACATGCTTGCGGCCACAACACACACTCATGCTGACGGTGGCCGGTGAAATATGTCCTCTGCATTTGACCCATCCAGGCTTGTCCTTTCCTCCAGGGGGCAGGCCAGGAGCAGTGGTCGCTTTTTCTTTCCAGCGCCCGGGGACCATCATTGGACCAACTTCGGATGTTGTCGTCACTGGTCGGATGACGATCTTCTGCATGTTTTTAGTGGGGGGTTATGTACGGAGGAACCCCCTGGGGGGTACGGCGAGAACATGCAAACTCCACACAGAAAGGCCCTTTCGACGAGATCGTGGGCATCTGGTGATTCCCACCCCTAGTGGTGCAGCAGCCTCACTTGTCCCCCAGCTGCTGCTGCTGCTGCTGCAGACACTCCACAGCCCGGCACAATAGTAGGTGTAGGTGTTCCTAGGCGCTGGACAGCCAGCCAGTCATACAGTAGAGTCACTGATAGCTGCCAGTCGACCCACTAGGTCATCTGTAGGCCTCAGACTCATGGAGATACTCGCACGTGTGTATTTAGAGGCCAGGGTTTTTTTCAGTGTGCGTTTCATTTTCCGATATTGACGCAAACGCATGAGACCGTGACCGACGGTGTAGCGTTGAGTGTCACCACCTAATCTGTGTGTGTGTGTGTGTGTGTGTGTGTGTGTGTGTGTGTGTGTGTGTGTGTGTGTGTGTGTGTGTGTGTGTGTGTGTGTGTGTATGTATGATTGATGGGTTTGATTCCAGGGAGGCGAGCACTGCTACTACCATGGGCGTGTGCGCGGGGTGCCTGGCTCATGGGCCGCTCTGTCCACTTGCCACGGCCTGCGGTGAGTAGAGCGCCCCCTACTTGACTTTGTCACTTCACCTGAGATGCAGAAGTCAGGACCCCAAGTTTGGTGGCGAAGTTTACGCTTTTATTGCAATACTGAAAGTTAAAAAAAGCCTTTACACTGGAGCCATTTTCCCACATGCGTACTGGAAAATTACCTGTAAGTCAATATCGGACATTTCCCTTCACACTTCGGCTCGCGCATGTGGGAATCTATCAGCGAATTTGCCTGTATGTTGGGGGGCGGGGCGGTACTGCAGAGCGGGTGGGGAGTGACGTGTCGGCAAAACTCCAAATGGTGAAATAAGTTTGCTTGTTTATCCGTTCACCTGCGTCGCGTTGAAGCACTTTTTACAGACTGGCTTTGTTTGATGTGTCCGGGCTTGCCTTCGCTGTCGGCAACGTAAGCAAAATACTTCCACATTTCGCTTCGTGCATCTGCTTCGTCTGTGTCCCTGTCGAGCTGTGACTGAAGGAGGAGGAGGACTGTGGCCACAGAGAGCGAGCAGGCAGCAGAGAGGGGAAAATCAGCACGCCCACACATTGTTATCACAAGATCATTTCGCCAGTTTGCTTTAATGTGCGTGAATGATTAGATTATGCCTGCTGGAACATTAAGCAACGTGTGTAGGCTACACTTCGCCCATGATTGAAGGACCGCTGTCGCGGAAAATGACTGGACCCGTTTCCACTTGCGTCCCCTTAAGAACATACCGCTCTTCTGACTGGCTCGAAACTGGTGAAATGTCGGGGACGACGGGGTCGCGCTTATACCGACACGGCGCCTTTCCCACATGCAGGCAATAGACCACGTTCCGGTCATTTTGCGGTACAAAGCGCATGTGGGAAAAGGGCTTGGGTGTTATAGGAAAGCTACTGTTTCCTAGTTATTCTTATTACATAGTTTGTCTGTTTCCCCCCCCCCCCCCCCCCCCAATGCCAGGACTTGATCAATTCATATGACTAATTAATAATTCATAATACTACAGTAAAAGAAGTCCACCTCCTCCCAAACTCTCCCTTATATCCCAAATACAATATTCCTTATAGAGGTTATGCACGGACATCACTTTCCCACCGGAACAGACCCGCCACCCCCTCAATCGGGACTGAGTGGCAAAACCTCTGGGCCAAGCATTCAGCAGGTTCCTCTGTGTTGTTTGGAGCAGCAGGTGTCATTTATCTAGGCTGATTACTGCATTCACAATCAGTCTTGCTGCCACTCAGTGGGCATGACCACGCAGTGACTTCTGCCTCTGTGACGTCACGTGCATACCCTCAGGGGTTCCCAACCTTTTTTGTGCCAAGGACCGGTAGATACATGGAAAACAAAGTCGCGGACCGGTTGTCAATTTTAATGGTTTTAGTTGCATATATATTTACTCACCAGGTGGCGACAAAGGGTAAATAACAGCCTTTTGTGTTGTACTGTATGTAGCCTATACAGTATTTATGTTTTTGTTTGAACTACAAACATAAATAAACGTCAACTTGAAACTATGTTTCAGCTCCCACACACAGCCTATAATATTATAGCCTATGTTTATTATTTTTTATTTATTTTTGGACCGGCTCGCGGCCCGGTACCAAATGCGTTGCGGCCCAGTACCGGTCCGCCGCCCGGTGGTTGGGGACCACCGCTCTATACAGCTTACACAGATACACATGTACACTAGTTCACATGCATCCAAGTCCATTTATATAGAACCGCCCAATTAGAAAATATAGTTGTTTTCTTAATATTATAATACATGTTTTGTCGATTGTTGGATTCCTTTGAGTCACTTAAACCTCCCTATAACCATGTTTTTGTTTTTGTGTTGTTGCAGGGGGATGTTTTCTGATGGGAACTTCTCCTATGGGATAGAGCCTGCGGTCTATGGCAGTGGAGAGGTGAGTGAGAGGAGGAGAGACAGTGGGGAGGACCAGCTGGGTGGATTAGTTGTAAACAAACATATGGGTTTCTGGGCATCACGCTGGGCAGAGAGATCATGTGGAAAAAGGCCTGCAGCTTAGAATATGCTCCAAAATCTGTGATGCAGCAGCTATACGTTCCTCCAAGGATGGATGCACTGTAAAACATTTCCCCACGTCACTGAAAAGTTGCTGTTGTGAATTGCTGTCAGTGGAGTTTCTACATTGGAGTGCTCTGAGAAAATTCTGGTGCGATTTCTCATCGCAACCTTTTGAAGCAGTTGCGATATGATTGAAATGTTTGAGTGTGCAGCCATCCTAAATCTCTCTCTCTCCCTCTCTCTCTTTCTCTGTCTCCCTCTCGGTCTTGCCTCTCTCTCTCCGTCTCTCTCCCCCCCTCTCTCTCTTTCTGTCTCTGTCTCTGTGTCCCATTCTTCTTTTCTCTCTCTCTCTCTCTCTCTCTCTGTCTCATAGCTCTCTCTCTCTCTCTCTCTCTCTCTCTCTGTGTGTCTCATATCTCTCTGTCTGACTTACTGGCAGTGCAGACAGTGTTACTATATCTGTGTGTTGCTGTATGGAAAGTATTGAGTTGATACATAACCCGCTAGAAACAAACCTCCTGTCTCATCTGTTCTCTGCGTGAGACATAATCCGAGAGAGTGAGACAGAGAGAGTGAGACAGAGAGAGAGAGAGAGAGAGAGAGAGAGAGAGAGAGAGAGAGAGAGAGAGATGCGGAGGAGAGCGAGAGACAGTTGGAGAGAAAGACAGAGATACAAGCAAATCATGTAAAAACAAAAATCACAACATTTGTTTTAGAAGAGAATAATTAGCAAGGAAGGAAATTGATTTAGAAAAAGAGAGACATAGACGAGAGGGAAGGAAGGGCGAGCTGTTTTTCCATTAAGACCTATGGTAATCGAACTAAGTACGGCTCAATTACAGCCTGGAGAGATGAATCAATAGCCTCCCTACTCTTCTTCAAACATCTTCTCTCTCTCTCTCTTTCTCTGTCTCTCCCTCCCTCCCTCCCTCACTGTCTACCTCAATGGGTCATTTTCATAAAGTATTTATCCCTGATCTCGAGTGTACCACAGTGTCCAGTAGTGTTATTGCCGTTATATGACAGCCGAGTGATTGATCAATTATGCATTAGAGCACTCTTCTCCCGTTGATGCTGGGCTGCCTCAGAAGACATGTCTTCTCCCGTTGATGCTGAGCTACCTCAGAAGACATGTCTTCTCCCGTTGATGCTGGGCTACCTCAGAAGACATGTCAACTCTTCTCCCGTTGATGCTGGGCTACCTCAGAAGACATGTCTTCTCCCGTTGATGCTGGGCTACCTCAGAAGACATGTCAACTCTTCTCCCGTTGATGCTGGGCTACCTCAGAAGATATGTCTTCTCCCGTTGATGCTGGGCTACCTCAGAAGACATGTCTTCTCCCGTTGATGCTGGGCTACCTCAGAAGACATGTCAACTCTTCTCCCGTTGATGCTGGGCTACCTCAGAAGACATGTCTTCTCCCGTTGATGCTGGGCTACCTCAGAAGACATGTCTTCTCCCGTTGATGCTGCGCTACCTCAGAAGACATGTCTTCTCCCGTTGATGCCGCGCTACCTCAGAAGACATGTCTTCTCCCGTTGATGCTGGGCTGCCTCAGAAGACATGTCTTCTCCCGTTGATGCTGGGCTACCTCAGAAGACATGTCTTCTCCCGTTGATGCTGGGCTGCCTCAGAAGACATGTCTTCTCCCGTTGATGCTGGGCTACCTCAGAAGACATGTCTTCTCCCGTTGATGCTGGGCTACCTCAGAAGACATGTCTTCTCCCGTTGATGCTGCGCTACCTCAGAAGACATGTCTTCTCCCGTTGATGCCGCGCTACCTCAGAAGACATGTCTTCTCCCGTTGATGCTGGGCTGCCTCAGAAGACATGTCTTCTCCCGTTGATGCTGGGCTACCTCAGAAGACATGTCTTCTCCCGTTGATGCTGGGCTGCCTCAGAAGACATGTCTTCTCCCGTTGATGCTGGGCTACCTCAGAAGACATGTCTTCTCCCGTTGATGCTGGGCTACCTCAGAAGACATGTCTTCTCCCGTTGATGCTGGGCTGCCTCAGAAGACATGTCTTCTCCCGTTGATGCTGGGCTACCTCAGAAGACATGTCAACTCTTCTCCCGTTGATGCTGGGCTGCCTCAGAAGACATGTCTTCTCCCGTTGATGCTGGGCTGCCTCAGAAGACATGTCTTCTCCCGTTGATGCTGGGCTACCTCAGAAGACATGTCAACTCTTCTCCCGTTGATGCTGGGCTACCTCAGAAGACATGTCTTCTCCCGTTGATGCTGGGCTACCTCAGAAGACATGTCTTCTCCCGTTGATGCTGGGCTACCTCAGAAGACATGTCTTCTCCCGTTGATGCTGGGCTACCTCAGAAGACATGTCTTCTCCCGTTGATGCTGGGCTACCTCAGAAGACATGTCTTCTCCCGTTGATGCTGGGCTACCTCAGAAGACATGTCAACGCCGTTTTCACCCTGACAAGCTTTTAAGACGGAGGGATGAGCAGTAGTGCCTCCGGATCGGCTGCTTGTTTCAGAGTTCGCATGATTTGCCTAGTTTTTCCTCTTGTTCCTCTCTGGTTTCTCTTGTTGTTGCCTAGTTTTCCACGTGTTCAAGGGGATGAGAGCAATCCCCTTACATGTTGAAGCACTGATGTCCCCGTCAGTGTTGATCGCTCTTACATGTTGAAGCACTGATGTCCCCGTCAGTGTTGATCGCTCTTACATGTTGAAGCACTGATGTCCCCGTCAGTGTTGATCGCTCTTACATGTTGAAGCACTGATGTCCCCGTCAGTGTTGATCGCTCTTACATGTTGAAGCACTGATGTCTCCGTCAGTGTTGATCGCTCTTACATGTTGAAGCACTGATGTCCCCGTCAGTGTTGATCGCTCTTACATGTTGAAGCACTGATGTCCCCGTCAGTGTTGATCGCTCTTACATGTTGAAGCACTGATGTCCCCGTCAGTGTTGATCGCTCTTACATGTTGAAGCACTGATGTCCCCGTCAGTGTTGATCGCTCTTACATGTTGAAGCACTGATGTCTCCGTCAGTGTTGATCGCTCTTACATGTTGAAGCACTGATGTCCCCGTCAGTATTGATCGCTCTTACATGTTGAAGCACTGATGTCTCCGTCAGTGTTGATCGCTCTTACATGTTGAAGCACTGATGTCCCCGTCAGTGTTGATCGCTCTTACATGTTGAAGCACTGATGTCCCCGTCAGTGTTGATCGCTCTTACATGTTGAAGCACTGATGTCTCCGTCAGTGTTGATCGCTCTTACATGTTGAAGCACTGATGTCCCCGTCAGTGTTGATCGCTCTTACATGTTGAAGCACTGATGTCTCCGTCAGTGTTGATCGCTCTTACATGTTGAAGCACTGATGTCCCCGTCAGTGTTGATCGCTCTTACATGTTGAAGCACTGATGTCCCCGTCAGTGTTGATCGCTCTTACATGTTGAAGCACTGATGTCCCCGTCAGTATTGATCGCTCTTACATGTTGAAGCACTGATGTCTCCGTCAGTGTTGATCGCTCTTACATGTTGAAGCACTGATGTCCCCGTCAGTATTGATCGCTCTTACATGTTGAAGCACTGATGTCTCCGTCAGTGTTGATCGCTCTTACATGTTGAAGCACTGATGTCCCCGTCAGTGTTGATCGCTCTTACATGTTGAAGCACTGATGTCCCCGTCAGTGTTGATCGCTCTTACATGTTGAAGCACTGATGTCCCCGTCAGTGTTGATCGCTCTTACATGTTGAAGCACTGATGTCCCCGTCAGTGTTGATCGCTCTTACATGTTGAAGCACTGATGTCTCCGTCAGTGTTGATCGCTCTTACATGTTGAAGCACTGATGTCCCCGTCAGTGTTGATCGCTCTTACATGTTGAAGCACTGATGTCTCCGTCAGTGTTGATCGCTCTTACATGTTGAAGCACTGATGTCCCCGTCAGTATTGATCGCTCTTACATGTTGAAGCACTGATGTCTCCGTCAGTGTTGATCGCTCTTACATGTTGAAGCACTGATGTCCCCGTCAGTGTTGATCGCTCTTACATGTTGAAGCACTGATGTCCCCGTCAGTGTTGATCGCTCTTACATGTTGAAGCACTGATGTCCCCGTCAGTGTTGATCGCTCTTACATGTTGAAGCACTGATGTCTCCGTCAGTGTTGATCGCTCTTACATGTTGAAGCACTGATGTCCCCGTCAGTGTTGATCGCTCTTACATGTTGAAGCACTGATGTCTCCGTCAGTGTTGATCGCTCTTACATGTTGAAGCACTGATGTCCCCGTCAGTGTTGATCGCTCTTACATGTTGAAGCACTGATGTCCCCGTCAGTGTTGATCGCTCTTACATGTTGAAGCACTGATGTCTCCGTCAGTGTTGATCGCTCTTACATGTTGAAGCACTGATGTCCCCGTCAGTGTTGATCGCTCTTACATGTTGAAGCACTGATGTCCCCGTCAGTGTTGATCGGGGTCAAAATTCACGATTCGTTCGGATCGACTTCAACCCCAAAAAGCACAGTCATGCTTTTATCCCGTGGTGGGTTTTGCTGAGCATGCATATACTCTTTATCTCTCCCAGCACCGCCCTGCTTCACATTCATACATATATTTATTATATAGTATGTAATACTATATATATATATATATATATATATATATATATATATATATATAACGCCAAAGTGGACGTCTCTTCCTGCTTCACCATGCACACCAAGCCCTTAAAGGGATACTCCACTTTTTCGGGAGTTTAGCTCATTTGCCACACACACACACACACCACACACACACACACACACACACACACACACACACACACACACACACACACACACACACGTAACCAATATACACCATGCCTTATCGGCACTGTCCGCGCAGTTTACAGTGCGCTACAGTCGTGAAGTTAGTAATTATCGCCATAGAATGGAGGCTAATGATACAGCTGTTAAAAATCCGCCAAAACACACATCTCACCGCACCAAAATACATGTTGTGCTTCGGGTACTCACCACACGATGAAATATGAATCCAAAATGCACATAATCTGTCTTTGGGAAGGAAAAGAGGTCGGCGGCCATGTTTGGAAAGTAATGCCGGATGCCTCTTTTCCTTGATTTTCTTGACTTGCAAAGTTCTTTTTTAAATGGACAAACATCATGTGTACCCCGTGGTACAATTCAAACGGGATCAAAAAAAGTATTGTCTATCGCCGTTCACCACACATAGCGCCCGACCGGAAGGGGAGATACTTTGGCTCTCTATATATTAATATCGGGAGTGGATCTGTGTCTTAGCCTGAAGTGGACCAAAAAAGATGCCTTGACCCTAAGTCAGCAGTTGCATGACATGAGCATCGCATGTGTCATTGTGTCCTGGACATATTTATATTTATACACATACCTTGGTCATTTTTATTTATTTATTTATTTAACCTTTATTTATACAGAGGGAGTCTCGCTGAGAGCAATGCTCTCTTTTTCAGGAGTGCCCTGTTCACATTCACACACACATTCATACCTGGAAGCTGACCAGTACAACCACAGTCTGATCTGCTGGCCACTGAGCAGCTCCACTGGAGCAGTTGGGGTTAAGGGCCTTGCTCAAGGGCACCTCAGTGGTGGTAATGAGGGAGAGAGGGAAGCGCTGCCTTTTCACTTTCCCCAGCCAGATTTATCCTACCGGTCCCGGGGGATTGAACCGACGACCTTACGGTCACAAGCTCGCTTCTCATATATATACATATATGAGATATACTGTACATACTTACAAGCAAACATTTACATAACTGACGGATAGTGGCAGTGGCAACAAAGCAATATTGACCATTTGCTGTTGACAGTCATATCTAAAAAATTAGCATTATGTAAACGTTTACATACATACATTTATTCCTCCAATGCGCAATAACATACCTTTCATTAGTGCTTGCACATCCTCTATTTTCTTTGCTCTCTCTATTGGCACCTGGCCAGTGGTGTCGATTGGACATATTGGTGTTGGATTACCATAAATGTCTTGATGATTGACACCTCTAACGGTCCTGTGCTCCACTGACTGTTCTGCTCCCTCAGATCGAGTACAAAGGCATCTCTCAGCCCACAATATAAAAGTAATTACATGCGGCTATTCAATTTAGGGCCAGAGTGACACCTCTTCACTTGATCTATGCAGCTTTGTTTTGGGCTGCAGTTTGACTCAGCGTGTGTGAGTGAGTGGAGGAGAGACTAGCTGCCTTATGTTCAGTACTGCGGTTTCACTCTCAAACCATCGTATCAGCCAGTGGGATGGTGACATCATATTTGCCGCACACCCCTCACGCCTGGCTGGGCACCTGGAGCATGTCCTGGCCTTTAACTGGATGTTGTCTGTTTAAATGAAGCCCTATCAAGTCTATTGTGCACTTTGATCATACAGAGAGGTGTCAGCACACAATAAGAAGTAGCCTAAAGGGTACTCAAGTGCCGGTACTCGAAACCAGCGGTGAGTACCGGCGCATTTGAGACACTGGTCCTAGATAATACTTGAAATTTTTTTTTTTTACCTTTTTGGTGTAGGTGCTGAAAAGGATGTTGTTGCATCACAATAGAGACACTGCATGAAATAGGCCACGCCCATCACGGGGGAAAAGCTCCGTTCATTTCCACACACCAGCGTCATTTTCCTTGAATTAAACATAGCTAAAAGCTGTTGTGTGGTGGGGCTGCGCAGACAACAAATGTAAAAAATCGCCAGTTAAAGTTTTTTTGTACTCCCGAGGAAAACAAGGAAGCCATTGAGAATTGGCAAGAAGAAAAATGTGGATGTTGCTGTCAATGAAGTAAGTTGGAGTGTTCATCTTCTGTATATACAATCTTTTTGTGCAAGACCCGACACGCGACACAGGAGAACGCCAGGATTGGACAGGAGTTTGTGTTTTCCCCCGTCTTGGGCGTGGTTTCTGAATGAGGACGCGCTCCGCAGTGTCTCTATAGTGAACTATTTCTTTCAGTGCTGTCTGTGACTTTGGCTTTTTGAGAGACTAGTTCTTATACCCGTTGCAGCACATAACCCCCAATTGGCCATTTACTCAGGCCTCGCTCACAGAGTTGGCATGCAGCCTCTGCTCTCTCTCCCCAGAGGGCTTTCATAGTCCACTTCCCTGGCTGATTCCAACTCCGCTCCGGTGAGGGCCATCAGTAGCTAACGAATGGAGCTCTCCATGATGCTCAACCTGCGTTCACTCATTTTGGCCACTAATTAGTCATTTTTGGCCATTTAGTCTGCACTAATTGAATGCCAACAGTGTCCAAGATATAGAGACACTGCGTAACACGTCATCATTCAGAAGCCACGCCCAAGACGGGGGAAAACAGAAACCCCCCCTCCAATCCTGGCGTTCTCCTATGTCGCGTGGTGCATGGTTGCATGTTGCACAAAAACATCGTATATACGGAAGATGAACACTCCAACTTACTTCCTTGACAGCTAGATCCACATTTTTCTTCTCGCCAATTCTCAATGGCTTCCTTGTTTTGCTCAGGAGTACGAAAAAACGTTAACTAGCGATTTTTTACATTTGTTGTCTGCGCAGCCCCACCACACAACAGCTTTTAGCTATGTTTAATTCAAGGAAAATGACGCTGGTGTGTGGAAATGAACGGAGCTTTTCCCCCGTGATGGGCGTGGCCTATTTCATGCAGTGTCTCTATGGAAACAGAGATACATACAGAGCTATGTAGGTTTGCTCATTTATTTGTCAGATTAAAGCCGCCACTGTGTTGAATAATCTTCACTTTTGAACTAGCAGCTCAGAAATGAGGGTGGAGTGGGCCATGAAGGACTTTCTTCTCGTCTCGTCTTCTCTTTGTTTACTTGGACATATAATGCACCAATCACAGTCGGAAAGAAATGCAGAAATGTACTAATTGTACTGTGTGTGTGTGTGTGTGTGTGTGTGTGTGTGTGGCTCTCGTGTGTTTCTCATGCACCTGGACCAGAATGACCATGTGGTTTATCGTATGCCTGACGTCGCCCTCTTCCCGCCTGCCTGTCCAGGTACGACCTCCACCTGCCTCGCAGAGCATCTAGAGACACCAGACAGCTGGCCTCCTGTCACTTCCTCTTATAACCGTCTGTCTGCACACTTTACAAGCCATTTTTGGCCCTCACATAATGAAATTGATTTCTGTCTGTTTAATGCGAAGACTGACCGCTAGACTGATTTTCACAAAACTTGGACAGGTGACACATTTTTTTAACACTGTTGCAGCGTTTTGAAAATATACAAGGACGGCTTAATTGAGTCGCTATATTGAAAGGTCCGAATTTTAACTTTTACACCAAAAGACAAGATTCACATGAAGCTACACAGACATCCATCTCCCCCTCCACTCCTTTACACTTTGCTTTACAACTTTGGAAGGCCATACCTGCCACATCATAGAGACAGTCCGCATGTCTGGGAACGCCCATACAGGCTCTAGGAACGCCCACAATAGCTGGCTGAGCCTTGCTGGGGGCGTGGTCAGGGTGGGGTAAATCCCCCGTTCGATCCATTCAGCAAAGTTAGAATTTAGCTGATAGCCCAGCCCAGGCAGACACGATCGGGGATTTAACCACCGCAGTAAACGCACATCTTAGCAGACGTCTTGTGTTCTGCTCTAGAACCCCCAAACATGTAGTTTAGAAACGCAGCACCGTCTTTTGGTGAGTCAGCCCATGAGATATATGGGCGGTTTTACCCCACTCGCACGCCAGCCGTTTAACATTTTGTGGGCGTTCCCAGACATGGAGTTCTTCTTAAAATCCAGTTATTCTTACAAAAAACCCAAATATCAGAGACACCACTCGTCTCATTTTGAATGGGGATTTTTTTTTGGAATGCTGTAACTGTAACTGCTACACCTTGAAATGCTGTAACTGTAACTGTAACTGCTACACCTTGAAATGCTGTAACTGCTATACCGGGATGAAACTTATGATGGATCTTGTTACCGGTTGGCCCCAAGGGGGGCCTGCATCACTACTGTCGCCTTGTTTCTCTTTGACATTGCATGGTACAAAGCAAATGTTCTCTGATGGAAGATATACACACACACACACACACACACACACACACACACACACACACACTGCCCTTCCTCAAGTTGTCCAGCTGCCCTCCTCGCCCTTGCTAAGTGTCTCATTTAGCGTTCGTCTCCTCTCCTCTGCCCTCACTCCATCTGTCTCTCCCTGCTTCCTGTTACCCAACTCCTGCCCTCCTCCCCCTGCCCTCCTCCCCCTGCCCTCCTCCCCCCTGCCTCCTCCCCCCTGCCCTCCTCCCCCTGTCCTCCTCCCCCCTGCCTCCTCCCCCCTGCCCTCCTCCCCCCTGTCCTCCTCCCCCCTGCCCTCCTCCCCCCTGTCCTCCTCCCCCTGTCCTCCTCCCCCCGCCCTCCTCCCCCTGCCCTCCTCCCCCCTGCCCTCCTCCCCCCTGTCCTCCTCCCCCTGTCCTCCTCCCCCCTGTCCTCCTCCCCCTGTCCTCCTCCCCCCTGCCTCCTCCCCCCTGCCCTCCTCCCCCCTGTCCTCCTCCCCCCTGCCCTCCTCCCCCCTGTCCTCCTCCCCCCTGCCCTCCTCCCCCCTGCCCTCCTCCCCCCTGTCCTCCTCCCCCCTGCCCTCCTCCCCCCTTTCTCTCCCCAGCTGGCTCCTCTCATCTCCTCTCCCCTCTTTCTCCTCTCCGCTGGTTGTGTCATATTGATTTCTCCTGCAGATCAGCGGACTAAAATACATGGCTACATCCATCCCAGTCACTGATGACGAGACATTTTTTCTCTCTTTCTCTCTTTCTCTCGCTCTCTCTCTCTCTCTCTCTCTCTCTCTCTCTCTCTCTCACATGCCCTCTTGTGTGTCAGGTTGCTCTGTGAACAGCACGCAGCCTGCGGGGCAGACAGAGCACCACAGCGATGCGGACAGTGAGGCGGAGGAAGAGACTGAAGACGACTGGTCTGAGCAGGAGGAGCCCGTCTCTCCAGAAGGCCTGAGACGCTCCAAAAGACAAGTCCGCTCACTCACTCACTCGCTCACTCGCTCACTCACTCACTCACTCACTCACTCACTCACTCACTCACTCACTCACTCACTCGCTCCCGAAGTGTACCCGACATTTTCTCCCATCGCATTGAGGTAGTGTCTGAAACTGGTTTGATCGTTCCCCATATAGTTCACTATATGATAAACACCACATGGGGAATAGTGAGTGAGTGAGTGAGTGAGTGAGTGAATGAGTGAACCATTCCGAACACGGTCACTCACTCACTCACTCACGTGGCTGCATTCCGATTTGCTAGTAGTTTCCCTTTGAAGTAGACTGCACAGGGTATTCAGCCATGTTAAGTAATATGGCTGAATACCCTGTGCAGTCCACTTCGAAGGGAAACTACTAGCTGATCGATCGGAACGCAGCCAGCCACTGTCTCCAGCTTAGATAAGCATAGTCTCACACGCTCCTTTCAGCACCAGCAGGCTTGCCAGGAGCACATTTAGCACGCGCACGCTGCAGCGGGTTTATGACTAACACAACGACAGAGCCGTTAGACGCAGCACGCTGCAGCGGGGTTACCACTAACATAACGACAGAGCTGTTAGACGCAGCACGCTGCAGTGGGGTTACCACTAACATAACGACAGAGCTGTTAGACGCAGCACGCTGCAGCGGGGTTACCACTAACACAACGACAGAGCTGTTAGACGCAGCACGCTGCAGCGGGGTTACCACTAACACAACGACAGAGCTGTTAGACGCACGCTGCAGCGGGGTTACCACTAACACAACGACAGAGCCGTTAGACGCAGCACGCTGCAGCGGGGTTACCACTAACATAACGACAGAGCTGTTAGACGCAGCACGCTGCAGCGGGGTTACCACTAACACAACGACAGAGCTGTTAGACGCAGCACGCTGCAGTGGGGTTACCACTAACACAACGACAGAGCTGTTAGACGCAGCACGCTGCAGTGGGGTTACCACTAACACAGCGACAGAGCTGTTAGACGCAGCACGCTGCAGTGGGGTTACCACTAACACAACGACAGAGCTGTTAGACGCAGCACGCTGCAGCGGGGTTACCACTAACACAACGACAGAGCCGTTAGACGCAGCACGCTGCAGCGGGGTTACCACTAACATAACGACAGAGCTGTTAGACGCAGCACGCTGCAGCGGGGTTACCACTAACACAACGACAGAGCTGTTAGACGCAGCACGCTGCAGCGGGTTTATGACTAACACAACGACAGAGCTGTTAGACGCAGCACGCTGCAGTGGGGTTACCACTAACATAACGACAGAGCTGTTAGACGCAGCACGCTGCAGCGGGGTTACCACTAACACAACGACAGAGCTGTTAGACGCAGCACGCTGCAGTGGGGTTACCACTAACACAGCGACAGAGCCGTTAGACGCAGCACGCTGCAGTGGGGTTACCCCTAACACAACGACAGAGCTGTTAGACGCAGCACGCTGCAGCGGGGTTACCACTAACATAACGACAGAGCTGTTAGACGCAGCACGCTGCAGTGGGGTTACCCCTAACACAACGACAGAGCTGTTAGACGCAGCACGCTGCAGCGGGGTTACCACTAACACAACGACAGAGCTGTTAGACGCAGCACGCTGCAGCGGGGTTACCACTAACACAACGACAGAGCTGTTAGACGCAGCACGCTGCAGTGGGGTTACCACTAACATAACGACAGAGCCGTTAGACGCAGCACGCTGCAGTGGGGTTACCACTAACACAGCGACAGAGCCGTTAGACGCAGCACGCTGCAGCGGGGTTACCACTAACACAACGACAGAGCTGTTAGACGCAGCACGCTGCAGTGGGGTTACCACTAACACAGCGACAGAGCCGTTAGACGCAGCACGCTGCAGCGGGGTTACCACTAACACAACGACAGAGCTGTTAGACGCAGCACGCTGCAGTGGGGTTACCACTAACACAACGACAGAGCTGTTAGACGCAGCACGCTGCAGTGGGGTTACCACTAACACAACGACAGAGCTGTTAGACGCAGCACGCTGCAGCGGGGTTACCACTAACACAACGACAGAGCCGTTAGACGCAGCACGCTGCAGCGGGGTTACCACTAACATAACGACAGAGCTGTTAGACGCAGCACGCTGCAGCGGGTTTATGACTAACACAACGACAGAGCTGTTAGACGCAGCACGCTGCAGTGGGGTTACCACTAACATAACGACAGAGCTGTTAGACACAGCACGCTGCAGCGGGGTTACCACTAACACAACGACAGAGCTGTTAGACGCAGCACGCTGCAGTGGGGTTACCACTAACACAGCGACAGAGCCGTTAGACGCAGCACGCTGCAGTGGGGTTACCCCTAACACAACGACAGAGCTGTTAGACGCAGCACGCTGCAGCGGGGTTACCACTAACATAACGACAGAGCTGTTAGACGCAGCACGCTGCAGTGGGGTTACCCCTAACACAACGACAGAGCTGTTAGACGCAGCACGCTGCAGCGGGGTTACCACTAACACAACGACAGAGCTGTTAGACGCAGCACGCTGCAGCGGGGTTACCACTAACACAACGACAGAGCTGTTAGACGCAGCACGCTGCAGTGGGGTTACCACTAACATAACGACAGAGCCGTTAGACGCAGCACGCTGCAGTGGGGTTACCACTAACACAGCGACAGAGCCGTTAGACGCAGCACGCTGCAGCGGGGTTACCACTAACACAACGACAGAGCTGTTAGACGCAGCACGCTGCAGTGGGGTTACCACTAACACAACGACAGAGCTGTTAGACGCAGCACGCTGCAGTGGGGTTACCACTAACACAACGACAGAGCTGTTAGACGCAGCACGCTGCAGTGGGGTTACCACTAACATAACGACAGAGCTGTTAGACGCAGCACGCTGCAGTGGGGTTACCACTAACACAGCGACAGAGCCGTTAGACGCAGCACGCTGCAGCGGGGTTACCACTAACACAACGACAGAGCTGTTAGACGCAGCACGCTGCAGTGGGGTTACCACTAACACAACGACAGAGCTGTTAGACGCAGCACGCTGCAGTGGGGTTACCACTAACACAACGACAGAGCTGTTAGACGCAGCACGCTGCAGTGGGGTTACCACTAACATAACGACAGAGCTGTTAGACGCAGCACGCTGCAGTGGGGTTACCACTAACATAACGACAGAGCTGTTAGACGCAGCACGCTGCAGTGGGGTTACCACTAACATAACGACAGAGCTGTTAGACGCAGCACGCTGCAGTGGGGTTACCACTAACACAACGACAGAGCTGTTAGACGCAGCACGCTGCAGCAGGGTTACCACTAACACAACGACAGAGCTGTTAGACGCAGCACGCTGCAGTGGGGTTACCACTAACACAACGACAGAGCCGTTAGACGCAGCACGCTGCAGCGGGGTTACCACTAACATAACGACAGAGCTGTTAGACGCAGCACGCTGCAGTGGGGTTACCACTAACACAACGACAGAGCTGTTAGACGCAGCACGCTGCAGCGGGGTTACCACTAACATAACGACAGAGCTGTTAGACGCAGCACGCTGCAGCGGGGTTACCACTAACATAACGACAGAGCTGTTAGACGCAGCACGCTGCAGCGGGGTTACCACTAACATAACGACAGAGCTGTTAGACGCAGCACGCTGCAGCGGGGTTACCACTAACACAACGACAGAGCTGTTAGACGCAGCACGCTGCAGCGGGGTTACCACTAACACAACGACAGAGCTGTTAGACGCAGCACGCTGCAGCGGGGTTACCACTAACACAACGACAGAGCTGTTAGACGCAGCACGCTGCAGTGGGGTTACCACTAACACAACGACAGAGCTGTTAGATGCAGCACGCTGCAGCGGGGTTACCACTAACACAACGACAGAGCTGTTAGACGCAGCACGCTGCAGCGGGGTTACCACTAACACAACGACAGAGCTGTTAGACGCAGCACGCTGCAGTGGGGTTACCACTAACACAACGACAGAGCTGTTAGATGCAGCACGCTGCAGCGGGGTTACCACTAACACAACGACAGAGCTGTTAGACGCACGCTGCAGCGGGGTTACCACTAACACAACGACAGAGCTGTTAGACGCAGCACGCTGCAGTGGGGTTACCACTAACACAGCGACAGAGCCGTTAGACGCAGCACGCTGCAGTGGGGTTACCACTAACATAACGACAGAGCTGTTAGACGCAGCACGCTGCAGTGGGGTTACCCCTAACACAACGACAGAGCTGTTAGACGCAGCACGCTGCAGCGGGGTTACCACTAACATAACGACAGAGCTGTTAGACGCAGCACGCTGCAGCGGGGTTACCACTAACACAACGACAGAGCTGTTAGACGCAGCACGCTGCAGCGGGGTTACCACTAACATAACGACAGAGCCGTTAGACGCAGCACGCTGCAGCGGGGTTACCACTAACA
This sequence comes from Poromitra crassiceps, assembly GCF_964638095.1. NCBI lineage: Eukaryota > Metazoa > Chordata > Actinopteri > Beryciformes > Melamphaidae > Poromitra > Poromitra crassiceps. Next base: position 1,947,894 of record NC_139626.1, on the reverse strand, counting down.
CAACGACAGAGCTGTTAGACGCAGCACGCTGCAGCGGGGTTACCACTAACACAACGACAGAGCTGTTAGACGCAGCACGCTGCAGCGGGGTTACCACTAACACAACGACAGAGCTGTTAGACGCAGCACGCTGCAGCGGGGTTACCACTAACACAACGACAGAGCTGTTAGACGCAGCACGCTGCAGTGGGGTTACCACTAACACAACGACAGAGCCGTTAGACGCAGCACGCTGCAGCGGGGTTACCACTAACATAACGACAGAGCTGTTAGACGCACGCTGCAGCGGGGTTACCACTAACACAACGACAGAGCCGTTAGACGCACGCTGCAGTGGGGTTACCACTAACACAGCGACAGAGCTGTTAGACGCACGCTGCAGTGGGGTTACCACTAACACAGCGACAGAGCTGTTAGACGCACGCTGCAGCGGGGTTACCACTAACACAACGACAGAGCCGTTAGACGCACGCTGCAGTGGGGTTACCACTAACACAACGACAGAGCTGTTAGACGCACGCTGCAGTGGGGTTACCACTAACACAACGACAGAGCTGTTAGACGCACGCTGCAGTGGGGTTACCACTAACACAACGACAGAGCCGTTAGACGCACGCTGCAGTGGGGTTACCACTAACACAACGACAGAGCTGTTAGACGCACGCTGCAGTGGGGTTACCACTAACACAGCGACAGAGCCGTTAGACGCACGCTGCAGTGGGGTTACCACTAACACAACGACAGAGCTGTTAGACGCACGCTGCAGCGGGGTTACCACTAACATAACGACAGAGCTGTTAGACGCAGCACGCTGCAGTGGGGTTACCACTAACACAACGACAGAGCCGTTAGACGCAGCACGCTGCAGCGGGGTTACCACTAACACAACGACAGAGCCGTTAGACGCAGCACGCTGCAGCGGGGTTACCACTAACATAACGACAGAGCCGTTAGACGCAGCACGCTGCAGCGGGGTTACCACTAACACAACGACAGAGCTGTTAGACGCAGCACGCTGCAGCGGGGTTACCACTAACATAACGACAGAGCTGTTAGACGCAGCACGCTGCAGCGGGGTTACCACTAACACAACGACAGAGCCGTTAGACGCAGCACGCTGCAGCGGGGTTACCACTAACACAACGACAGAGCCGTTAGACGCAGCACGCTGCAGCGGGGTTACCACTAACATAACGACAGAGCTGTTAGACGCAGCACGCTGCAGCGGGGTTACCACTAACACAACGACAGAGCTGTTAGACGCAGCACGCTGCAGCGGGGTTACCACTAACACAACGACAGAGCCGTTAGACGCAGCACGCTGCAGCGGGGTTACCACTAACACAACGACAGAGCTGTTAGACGCAGCACGCTGCAGTGGGGTTACCACTAACATAACGACAGAGCCGTTAGACGCAGCACACTGCAGCGGGGTTACCACTAACACAACGACAGAGCTGTTAGATGCAGCACGCTGCAGTGGGGTTACCACTAACATAACGACAGAGCTGTTAGACGCAGCACGCTGCAGCGGGTTTATGACTAACACAACGACAGAGCTGTTAGACGCAGCACGCTGCAGTGGGGTTACCACTAACACAACGACAGAGCTGTTAGACGCAGCACGCTGCAGCGGGGTTACCACTAACATAACGACAGAGCCGTTAGACGCAGCACGCTGCAGCGGGGTTACCACTAACACAACAACAGAGCTGTTAGACGCAGCACGCTGCAGCAGGGTTACCACTAACATAACGACAGAGCTGTTAGACGCAGCACGCTGCAGTGGGGTTACCACTAACATAACGACAGAGCTGTTAGACGCAGCACGCTGCAGTGGGGTTACCACTAACATAACGACAGAGCTGTTAGACGCAGCACGCTGCAGCGGGGTTACCACTAACATAACGACAGAGCTGTTAGACGCAGCACGCTGCAGCGGGGTTACCACTAATACAACGACAGAGCTGTTAGACGCAGCACGCTGCAGCGGGGTTACCACTAACACAACGACAGAGCTGTTAGACGCAGCACGCTGCAGTGGGGTTACCACTAACACAACGACAGAGCTGTTAGACGCAGCACGCTGCAGCGGGGTTACCACTAACATAACGACAGAGCTGTTAGACGCAGCACGCTGCAGCGGGGTTACCACTAACATAACGACAGAGCTGTTAGACGCAGCACGCTGCAGCGGGGTTACCACTAACACAACGACAGAGCTGTTAGACGCAGCACGCTGCAGCGGGGTTACCACTAACACAACGACAGAGCCGTTAGACGCAGCACGCTGCAGTGGGGTTACCACTAACATAACGACAGAGCCGTTAGACGCAGCACGCTGCAGCGGGGTTACCACTAACACAACAACAGAGCTGTTAGACGCAGCACGCTGCAGCAGGGTTACCACTAACATAACGACAGAGCTGTTAGACGCAGCACGCTGCAGTGGGGTTACCACTAACATAACGACAGAGCTGTTAGACGCAGCACGCTGCAGTGGGGTTACCACTAACATAACGACAGAGCTGTTAGACGCAGCACGCTGCAGCGGGGTTACCACTAACATAACGACAGAGCTGTTAGACGCAGCACGCTGCAGCGGGGTTACCACTAATACAACGACAGAGCTGTTAGACGCAGCACGCTGCAGCGGGGTTACCACTAACACAACGACAGAGCTGTTAGACGCAGCACGCTGCAGTGGGGTTACCACTAACACAACGACAGAGCTGTTAGACGCAGCACGCTGCAGCGGGGTTACCACTAACATAACGACAGAGCTGTTAGACGCAGCACGCTGCAGCGGGGTTACCACTAACATAACGACAGAGCTGTTAGACGCAGCACGCTGCAGCGGGGTTACCACTAACACAACGACAGAGCTGTTAGACGCAGCACGCTGCAGCGGGGTTACCACTAACACAACGACAGAGCCGTTAGACGCAGCACGCTGCAGTGGGGTTACCACTAACACAACGACAGAGCTGTTAGACGCAGCACGCTGCAGCGGGGTTACCACTAACATAACGACAGAGCCGTTAGACGCAGCACGCTGCAGCGGGGTTACCACTAACATAACGACAGAGCCGTTAGACGCAGCACGCTGCAGCGGGTTTATGACTAACACAACGACAGAGCCGTTAGACGCAGCCATATGCGAACACTATGAATGTTTTACAAAGTAGCTCATCTGATATGCAACAGTGAAACTCAATCAATGCCATATTTCTATTAGGGCTGTGAATCTTCACTGGCCTCACGATTCGATTCGATTACAATTCAGAGGGCTACAATTCGATTTGGTTGCGATTATCGATGCATCTCGATGCATCTTCAATCGATGCATCACTTTTTTCCCCAATACATGATTTATTTTTTCTCACTTTCTTTTTTCTCACTGTGTGGCTACTTTTAAAATAAAAGTGCATTTGGAATTGCATTGTATTATGATCCATAATTAAAATAAACAACTGCATGTAATTCCATTATATTTTATTCGATTATTTATTTATTTATTTATTTATTTTAAATAATCGATTTTTTGACATTTGTGAATCGATGCAGAATCGTGCACGTCCGCATCGCAATGCATCTTATAATCGATTATTTTTGACACCCCTAATTTCTATAGAGAAGGCGGTAGCCCATCTCAGCTCCTCGGTCTCCCCTCCATGCTAGTAAAAGTGTGCTACTGTAATACCTGTAACATTCTGTTGAAGGAAGGAATAATCGCTGTCTGCTACCCTCTCAAGGACACAGACTCTCTAGAGTTTCACCTGTGTGTGTGTGTGTGTGTGTGTGTGTGTGTGTGTGTGAGAGAGAGAGATAAACAGTCTCCCCTGCTGTGTTTGTGTGTGTGTGTGTGACAGTCTCACCTGCTGTGTGTGTGTGTGTGTGTGACAGTCTCACCTGCTGTGTGTGTGTGTGTGTGTGTGTGTGTGTGTTTGTCCTGTGTGAAGGTGATTATGACAGCAGACTCATTCTCTTGCCCCCTGCAGGTGCGACGAGGTCAGCGCACCGTTCAGACCGAGACCAAGTACATCGAGCTGATGGTCGTCAACGACCATGATCTGGTAGCTGTTTTTGTCTGTTTCTTTGTAACTGCAATATAAAAGTAACAATATACATACATATACATATACTGTATATATATATATATATGTATAAAAGTAACAATATACAGTAGAAGTGAACTTGACTCCTGAAAGGCAAATGACACTCTCTCCTCGTCCATAGTTTGTCCAGCTCCGTCGGTCGGCCTCCCAGACAAGGAACTTTGCCAAAGCAGTGGTTAACATGGCCGACGCGGTGAGCGCACGTTACAATGGTCTCTACTCTAATTGAGATGACATTTGTTCCGATTCATATAACACATTATATGTTGCTGAAGAGGCGGCTGCACTGTGAGTTCATCTGTATTACTATTACTATTACTAATAATTATTATTATTATTAGTCTTACTTACTTTTTTGCTCCGCTGGTACATTTTGGTCATTCATAGTCCATTAGCTACTGTGGTTGGTTGACTACAAGTTTCATGCCCGTACTACAACCAGTGGGATTCAGGCTGATAGCCAGGTGTAGCCCAGAGTTTGCTACACTCCTCACACCTGCTTATCAGATTGCAGGTGCTTTCTGTTATCAATAGAAATGTTCTTTTGCAAATTTGGAACGTGTCATGTATGGAAGTACTGAAATGATGATGATGATGATGATTCATGTTGCTTGTATAGTACAGCTCCCTATAGAAACTCTATATAGCTCTGATGTTCCCGTTTCTGATGTGGTCAGATCTACAAGGAGCAGCTCAACACCCGCATCGTGCTGGTGGCCATGGAAACCTGGTCCTCCCACAACATGGTCTCCGTGGGAGATGACTCCTTGCTCACCCTGCGCGACTTCATGAAGTACAGGAAGGAGAGCATCAAGGAACGCAGCGACGCCACACACCTCTTCTCGTGGGTTCACTCTCCCCTCACACCTCACACCTCTTCTCGTGGGTTCACTCTCCCCTCACACCTCACACCTCTTCTCGTGGGTTCACTCTCCCCTCACACCTCACACCTCTTCTCGTGGGTTCACTCTCCCCTCACACCACACACCTCTTCTCGTGGGTTCACTCTCCCCTCACACCTCTTCTCCTGGGTTCACTCTCCCCTCACACCTCTTCTCGTGGGTTCACTCTCCCCTCACACCTCTTCTCATGGGTTCACTCTCCCCTCACACCTCTCCTCGTGGGTTCACTCTCCCCTCACACCTCTTCTCGTGGGTTCACTCTACCCTCACACCTCTTCTCCTGGGTTCACTCTCCCCTCACACCTCTTCTCGTGGGTTCACTCTACCCTCACACCTCTTCTCCTGGGTTCACTCTCCCCTCACACCTCTTCTCGTGGGTTCACTCTCCCCTCACACCACACACCTCTCCTCGTGGGTTCACTCTCCCCTCACACCACACACCTCTTCTCGTGGGTTCACTCTCCCCTCACACCACACACCTCTTCTCGTGAGTTCACTCTCCCCTCACACCTCTCCTCGTGGGTTCACTCTCCCCTCACACCTCTTCTCCTGGGTTCACTCTCCCCTCACACCTCTCCTCGTGGGTTCACTCTCCCCTCACACCTCTTCTCCTGGGTTCACTCTCCCCTCACACCTCTCCTCGTGGGTTCACTCTCCCCTCACACCTCTTCTCCTGGGTTCACTCTCCCCTCACACCAGGGCCTGATCTTGGTCGGCTCAGTACCTGTGGAAGGATTTGAACCTGCGACTTGGCCTTTGGTCAGAGGTCTGAGGATTCTGGGAAGAAACTTGTGTCATGCCAAAATGTCAAAAATAATGAGCAGTTTGTCCCCAAAATGATGGGAATCATGTTGTTTTAATATTGTTGATGGGAAATCATGTCGTCTTGATATTGTTGGGATGAATGTTTGTACAATGATTTCACAACTGACCAATTATGAAAAGCCAGAAGCTTTAATGCTGCCAGAAGAGGCGACAGGATGGGTCAAGATGACCTTGACTGAAATGTTGCAGGAACTGTGTGAAATGGTTTTGGCTTTCGGATTAGACTATAAAAGTCAACAATTGTGGGGAGACACAGAAGCGAGTTCAAGATCTCTCTGCTCACACCCTGTCCCTCGCTGTAACCCTTCTTCGCAAAAACCTGGAAATAAACCACGGCAAGAAACTTCATTCACGCTTGACTTCATCATTTATTTACCTTTCAATCTTACATTTTCTGTTCGTTATTTTACCTTATTTTATCACAAGAAAATTGACCATTGAATAAGAATCGTATTCAAAAGGATTATTGCAGGAAGGCCCCAGCCACGGCCTCGTCTGCCTCTCAGACCAACTCTTGAAGCTGAAAAGACAATTTCCTTCTACATACCGCATGAAAAATGCATGAAAATAAGGTCTATAGTTAACAAAAGTTTATGAAACTGTGAAGTTTGTGTGTTCAGCAAGATAATCTTCACAAATGAGGGCCACTTTTATGACTTTTGAAGCGTTTCAAAAGTCATAACAGTGTTAGACCTTATTTTATGCATTTAACCGAAATTCCCATACAAAAATTAAATTGCCTCAAACAATTTGTACTCACCGGAGACAATGTCAGTTGTCAAGTGCAGAAGGGCTAAAGGGTGGATAACTGAGCTGTACTTGTTTGGTCTGAGTTCCTGCAGATGACGCAGTGTCCCTGTGTTTCCTGCAGGGGGAGGACGTTCCTGAGCAGCCGCAGCGGGACGGCCTATATCGGAGGCATCTGCTCCCTCACCAGGGGTGGAGGTGTCAATGAGGTAAGACTTGTGCCAACTCCAGTCTATAGACTAGCCTTTTACTGGTGTTAAACACAACTCCAGTCTATAGACTAGCCTTTGACTGGTGTTAAACACAACTCCAGTCTATAGACTAGCCTTTGACTGCTGTTAAACACAACTCCACTCTATAGACTAGCCTTTGACTGCTGTTAAACACAACTCCAGTCTATAGACTAGCCTTTGACTGGTGTTAAACACAACTCCAGTCTATAGACTAGCCTTTGACTGGTGTTAAACACAACTCCAGTCTATAGACTAGCCTTTGACTGCTGTTAAACACAACTCCAGTCTATAGACTAGCCTTTGACTGGTGTTAAACACAGAAAGACTTGTGCCAACTCCACTCTATAGACTAGCCTTTGACTGGTGTTAAACACAGAAAGACTTGTGCCAACTCCACTCTATAGACTAGCCTTTGACTGGTGTTAAACACAACTCCAGTCTATAGACTAGCCTTTGACTGGTGTTAAACACAACTCCAGTCTATAGACTAGCCTTTGACTGGTGTTAAACACAACTCCACTCTATAGACTAGCCTTTGACTGGTGTTAAACACAACTCCACTCTATAGACTAGCCTTTGACTGGTGTTAAACACAGAAAGACTTGTGCCAACTCCACTCTATAGACTAGCCTTTGACTGGTGTTAAACACAACTCCACTCTATAGACTAGCCTTTGGCTGGTGTTAAACACAACTCCACTCTATAGACTAGCCTTTGACTGGTGTTAAACACAGAAAGACTTGGAGAGGGAGAGACAGAGAGAGACTGGTATGTCTACAAAATACATTCAAATTCATGGTATGGTATTTACAGAAGATATGGGTGGTTTTCATTTCGAAATTATTCTTCCATATGATTCTATCTTGTTTTGGTTGGAGGCAATGAGACATGTTTGACCCCCCCCCCCCCCCACTGCACTTCAGTTTATTTGATCAAATTCTGAATTATATTAAAGTCTTTCATCCATGCCAGTTTTGCTTTTGGTTTTAGTGTTTGTGTGTTGTTAAATTTAATGTGTGTGTGTGTGTGTGTGTGTGTGTGTGTTTCAGTATGGCAACGTGGGCCCCATGGCCATCACGCTGTGTCAGACCCTTGGCCAGAACATTGGCATGATGTGGAACAAGGAGCGGCCCGCAGCAGGTGAGACCAGAGAGCTTTAAACTGACCTGCACGCGTCAGTCACTGGAACGCACGGCAGTATATTGGAACACACAGCAGTATATTGGAACACACAGCAGTATATTGGAACACACGGCAGTATATTGGAACACACAGCAGTATATTGGAACACACAGCAGTATATTGGAACACACGGCAGTATATTGGAACACACAGCAGTATATTGGAACGCACGGCAGTATATTGGAACACACAGCAGTATATTGGAACACACAGCAGTATATTGGAACACACGGCAGTATATTGGAACGCACGGCAGTATATTGGAACACACAGCAGTATATTGGAACACACAGCAGTATATTGGAACACACGGCAGTATATTGGAACACACGGCAGTATATTGGAACACACAGCAGTATATTGGAACACACAGCAGTATATTGGAACACACGGCAGTATATTGGAACACAGCAGTATATTGGAACACACAGCAGTATATTGGAACACACAGCAGTATATTGGAACACACAGCAGTATATTGGAACACACAGCAGTATATTGGAACACACGGCAGTATATTGGAACACACAGCAGTATATTGGAACACACGGCAGTATATTGGAACACACAGCAGTATATTGGAACACACGGCAGTATATTGGAACACACAGCAGTATATTGGAACGCACTGCAGTATATTGGAACACACAGCAGTATATTGGAACACACGGCAGTATATTGGAACACACAGCAGTATATTGGAACACACGGCAGTATATTGGAACACACAGCAGTATATTGGAACGCACTGCAGTATATTGGAACACACAGCAGTATATTGGAACACACGGCAGTATATTGGAACACACAGCAGTATATTGGAACACACGGCAGTATATTGGAACACACAGCAGTATATTGGAACGCACTGCAGTATATTGGAACACACTGCAGTATATTGGAACGCACTGCAGTATATTGGAACACACAGCAGTATATTGGAACACACGGCAGTATATTGGAACACACAGCAGTATATTGGAACACACGGCAGTATATTGGAACACACAGCAGTATATTGGAACGCACTGCAGTATATTGGAACACATGGCAGTATATTGGAACAGGAACGCACAAAAAGGTGTGGACCAAAGCAACTCAGCATGGGGTGTGCCGCGGCTCCCAGTATTGCCAACCTGTACGTAGGTGCCTTTGAAAGAGACTTCGTCTACAACCCCAGCGTTAACCCCTTCATCTCATCCATCACCCTGTGGCGCAGATATATAGATGATGTGTTCATGATCTGGTCCGGCCCATCTACCACCCTGTTGGAGTTCCATACACTCCTCAACACCTGGAATCCACACCTCCGGTTTACCATTGATCACCACCCAGATCGAATCAATTTCCTGGACGTCACTGTATACAAACAGCACAACAAACTACATTCATCCATCTATCGAAAACCCACGGACAGAAATACCCTGCTCCATGCCTCCAGTTACCACCCCTCACATCTAAAAGATAACCTCCCCACAGGCCAATTCATGCACCTCCGGAGATTATGCAGCGACAAATGTGACTTCTTGAATAAAGCCACACAGATGAAAGTGAGGTTTCAGGAGCGTGGATATGGGCGGAGACCCATCTCACATGCGTACAAACGCGCACTACACTCCCACCGTGACATCCTGCTCCAGCCCAGAACATCAGACCCCCCCTCGCCTAGGGTGACAGCGACCCTGCAGTACTCCCCCTTGGCCAACAGAATCAAGCGGAGCCTGCTCAAATTCTGGAGAGTGCTACAGGTCCATGATGTCTTCGCCACACCCCCCAGGATCGCCTTCTCCCGAAATCAGAACATTAGGGACTGTCTAGTCAAGACGCTTGTCACCCCCAACATAATAACACAAACCACGATCGACTCCCGTCCTCCCCCTATAGGTCATTTCCCGTGCGGACACTGCGCTTGCTGCCCACAGACCACCAAGGCTAAAACACTCACTTTCCCCAACGGACACACCGTCCATCTCAAACACCTCACCACCTGCGCCTCGCAGGGAGTGGTGTATGCCATCTCTTGCCCCTGCCCGCTCTGGTACATCGGGAAGACCTTGCGTCCGTTACGTACACGGATCACGGAGCACAAGAGCGCGCTCCGGCGTCAGGACACCAAGGCCCCTATCGTTGATCACTTTATTCGACACGACCATAGTGTCTCAGACCTCCGCTTCTGGGCCATAGACATTGTCAAACCCCACCCGAGGGGTGGCGACCTAGACAGGACGCTTCTCCAGCGTGAAGCGCACTGGATCCACAGGCTGGATACCTCCGCTCCTAACGGACTCAATGAGGAGCTGGACCTTGCATGCTTTATTTAGGTAGATCTTGAAGTCTGTAGTACTGGAATGCCTACTGTTATGCTATATTTATATTATTCATTCATTAATTATATGCATTGCTCAGTGTGATTCTTACATCATATCCTTGCGTGATTTTGCTGATATGTTTTGCATTAACATCAACAGTATTTTCCTACAGCATTATTGATGTGACATGTAGCCTATTTTTGCATTATTATTTTTGTAATATATCATCATGTATGGATCTCTGCTAGTTCTGTCTATCCTAGTAGAGCAGACCATTTCCTCTGACGTCAGGGCTCTGCCCCCTTCACGTCACTCCACACTACCTGTGCCACGTAGGCTATGTTCTCTATTTAACCTGGTGCGGTGGCCGACGCCCTCCCATACAGCCTGATGAAAACCAACGGTTGAAACGCGTTGCGTTTTGTGTCTTGCCCGTATCACCTATATGAAGATGTACACTGTTTGTTAACTGTGAAGTATGCACGTACAAATTACTTCTTATTAAATTTATTTACCTTTAAACTCTAAGCAGTATATTGGAACACACAGCAGTATATTGGAACACACGGCAGTATATTGGAACACACAGCAGTATATTGCATATTCCTTGTTTGCGTCCTCACACAATGATTCATGGGAGATTGAAGCGAGGACAGTTGGCTCTGTCACGGCTCTAAAAACTGAAGGTGGCCGTTGCTCTTGAGGTTTTCTTAGACTAGATGGAAATCCACCATTCATGGCTCATATAAAATGTGATGTTTTCATTGAGATATCCTGACTTCTGCATGTGCCTCCACACAACTCAAGCTGTTCATCATGCACATATTGACTCAAGCTGTTCATCATGCACATATTGCTGATGCAAGCTTCCCTGCAGTATTGTAAACCTATGGCATTATACAACCTTCATTTGATTTACCGCTTTAATTTAGCTCTGAAAAAACCTCTAGCCTTTATTGTGTGAACTACTCCCCCAAGTGGTGGGAGGCCAGCAGTGCAGAGGATGACTGTAAAAGGCAATGGAACTTGTATTGTCCTTTGCAGTTTACTTGACTATACTGTGTGTGTGTGTGTGTGTGTGTGTGTGTGTGTGTGCGTGTGTGTGCGCGTGTGCGTGCGCACATTCAGGAGACTGCCGGTGTCCAGACCCATGGTTGGGCTGTATCATGGAGGATACAGGGTAAGCACTTATTTATTTACAATAAAATAATCATTAGAGACCTGCACGTAATAATTTTCTCACGTGAGGTGGAATGAATTCTCAACTAAAACTGGTATCAGTGGAAAATGGGGCAAAAAGATCACACACACTAATTAATTTCTGGTATTTTTTCCAAGTAAAATCGGCTTTGCTAAAATGTCAAAAATGTCTGCAAATTTGTGTTGAAGAGTTGTGAAGATGAGGAAAATAACCCAAGTACACACATAAGCAACTTCATTTGGAGGTTGTAGTGAAATGTTTTGTGCAATACTTTCCACTCAAAACTTTCCAAATTCTATGAGACTAATGTAATATTGAATTGATTTCTCCGGCTGTCTATATGGATCAGCTACTACCTGCCAAGGAAGTTTTCGCGCTGCAGTATAGACGAGTACCTGCGTTTCCTCCAGCTGGGAGGAGGCAGCTGTCTCTTCAACAAGCCCAGCAAGGTGAGAGGCAGTCGGCATCAAAGAGGCACTTTCTGGGGTCTAATCACTGGTTTGGTGATCGAAATTTGACAGTTTTCACTGGGACGGCATAAGTTCACAATTTGTTCTTCCCTCTTTACTATTTATCTTCATTGTACTGGCTGCCTACACATTTCACATTGTTCAAACATTTTTGCTGTTACTATCTGCTTTCATTCTCTTTTCTCAGCTCTCAATATCAATAGATGCAAACAAGATCGAAAAATATGATCTGACTGGGACACAGAAATACAAATAATGCCACATGCATTTACTTTTTCCCTATTAGAATATATGTCTTAGAAGTCAACATTTTTGACTAGTTTTTCCAAATTAAAGTAAGAAATTGGTGCTAACAGGTCCCCAACATTTTTCTTTTTGTGGTTGAGCATGCATGAACTCGGAGATGGGGGTAAAGTACATGACACTAAACAATGAAGTTCTACCAAAGTGAAATGTTCTTTAGTATAGATACAGTCGATGTCTCGTCATAGACGCTGGGGGCGTGGTCAGGGTGGGGTAAATCCTCCCGTTCTCCCCATTCAGCATAGTTAGCATTTAGCTGCTCGCCCAGCCCAGGCAGACAGGATCGGTTATTAAACGACCGCAGTAAACGCACATCTGAACAGACGTCTATGTACCATGCTCTAGAATCCCCAGTCCCAGTGGCATGCCTGACCAAGTTGGTCCCCTAGGCAAGATTTGTGCTGGTGCCCCCCCCTCCCCCAAAGAAAATATAATACAAATTATATCGCAGCTAATTCCACCACTGCAGTGCAGGCTCAGAATGCCCGCTCAGAATGCCCGCAAGGGCAGCGCCGAAGAAAATTTGACGTTTTTTGGACTTTCATTCATATTTAGAAGAATATTTAATTTTAAATTAACATTAGGATTATACTGTTGTGATGTCATTATTCAGTATCCTCTCCTTTTCTCACTCTCTTTCATGTAAGCACCTGTCGTTTTACACTACAACAGACAGCAACACAGGCATAAACACTGAACTTATTATTATTATGGAAAACCAGATTATGATGAAAATCAAACACTTTTGAAGAGAGCGCGTATGAAATAAGATTAGAGCTGGGAAGCACTAACTGTTTTTTAATGCATTTTGTTGGTGGTATAAACACAAGACAGCCAAATCCAACAATTTCGAAAATCCCATTTCTTGCCACCAGGGGGTGCTGCAGCACCCTCAGCACCCACCTTCCAGCTCCCTTAGGCTTCCCCCACTCTGGGAAAAAGCTCCGAGCAGGTAGAAGGGGGCACGGCCGCGCAGGGGGTGGGGTGGTATGGATTAGGGACCGTGGTGAAAGTGCTGCAGCCCAGGCAGCCAGAAAGCCAGAATTAGAAAAATGATTTCCCTATTATTTAAAGACTTAAGATGTTGTTGTGCTTATTTTTTGTCTACTATTGTAAAATGATAGTAGGCCTATTATCATGAAAAAGTATTTGTAAAAAAAAAAAAAAAAATTTTTTTACCCTCTCTGGCGCCCCCAACGGCTCATGCACCCCTAGCATTTGCCTAGTTCGCCTAATGGACGGCACGCCACTGCCCAGTCCTGTAGTGTACAGCCGCAACACCGTCCTTTGGTGAGTTTGGGGGGGGGGGGGGGGGTTGCCCCACTCGCGCGCCAGTCGTATAACATTTTGTGGGCGTTCCCACACAAACCGACTATCTATGCAACATAACTTCCTTTTGCTTTTAATGGATTCTAATTGCCAGCTCTGATGAATCACTCTGAGTCTATAAATCCCTTACTTAATGCTTTTCTTGTAGCTGCTGGACCCATCAGAGTGCGGCAACGGATTTGTCGAGCAGGGAGAAGAGTGTGATTGTGGATCTCAAGTGGTGAGTACACTTGAATTGACTCATTTGTACTTGCTGTGAGAAGCTGTGCACACTATGCGATGTGAGCTGGACACACATGAAGACAAGCGATCACACACTACCTGATTTCCTCATTCAGCAACATGGAGAAGAACTCCCTGTAATTGAACAATTACAATTACAGAACAGATTCTTGCTTCGTGGCAGCGAAGCTACAGTTTACTATTACGATTACAAATGTATTTTGAAGTGATAAAGGATAGTAGTGATGAGGAATTGTGTGTATGAGACTTCTTTCACTTCATTTGTAATCGCATATGTGGATAGACACTCACTGCCATTTTATAACATTCTGAGAATTGTTTCTCCCAAAAAACAAGTGGCCTTATCAAGAACTTATGAAGAGTTTAGCAAGTGGCGTTGGGGATCCCTGCTGATGTAAAGTGTCTCTGTGAGTGGGAGTTGTTGCTGTTGGAAATCGATGTATCTTTCACTTCATTCTCTTTTTCTGCCCACTTGAGTTGAGCTCCCATTAGGCTATTGCCAGGATCGCATTCAGATTTCAGTCCATGCACACACACGCACACACACGCACACACACACACACACACACACACACACACACTCACACACACACACACACACACACACACAAACACACACACACACACGCACACACACGTTTTTTCCCTTGCCAACATTTAGCCTAAATGTGGGCCGTTATTTACCCCAATTCCCGACAAGCTAGCATGACATGGTTGGTACCATTGGATGCATTAGGTCGTCTAGTCCAGGGGTTCCCAACCTTTTTTGTGCCAAGGACCGGTAGATACATGGAAAAAAAAGTCGCGGACCGGTTGTCAATTTTAATGGTTTTAGTTACATATATATTTACTCACCAGGTGGCGACAAAGGGTAAATAACAGCCTTTTGTGTTGTACTGTATGTAGCCTATACAGTATAGAGGGTATGCACACCCACTGGAACACGCCCCCTCAATCAGGAATGAGTGTCAAAATGAGTGTCAAGTTCCTCCCTGAGCAGCAGGTGTCACTTATCTAGGCTGATTACTGCATTCAAGCTCAGTCTTGCTGTGACTCAGTGGGCGTGACCCCACAGTGACTTCTGCCTCTGTGACATCACATGCATACCCTCTATATGTTTTTGTTTGAACTACAAACATAAATAAACGTCAACTTGAAACTATGTTTCAACTACCACACACAGCCTATAATATTATATAGCCTATGTTTATTTTTTATTTTTTTATAATTTTTTTGGACCGGCTCGCGGCCCGGTACCAAATGCGTTGCGGCCCGGTACCGGTCCGCGGCCCGGTGGTTGGGGACCACTGGTCTAGTCCCATATGATACCAGTATCTTCACCCTGGCTTTAAAACTGAGCCTCTGAAATACAGTCAACCAAGCACCATCATGTCATCACAGGCCACCAGAGATTGGCCCATGGGCTCTGAGAACCACTGACTTAACGTTAGTCAACATTTCGCTCCGTTCTGCTGCCTGCATGTGTGTCCCCTGTCTCTGCATGTTTGACCGGTCTCATGATAACATGACCATTGCACTTTCCCGAGGCAGGGGGCGCATGAAACAAGGATGCAAGGACGCAAGGACGCAAGGATATGATCAGTGTCTCAAACTATGCCGTGTAGGGTACTTGAATTGGGGGGATTTGGGCCAGGAAAGTACTCTGCATCGACTACAGCTTTGCTGTGCTTATTCTCTCACTCACAGGACTGTGCCCGGAGCGGAGCGGCCTGCTGTAAGAAGTGCACCCTCACACACAACGCCATGTGCAGCAACGGCCTCTGCTGCAGGGGCTGCAGGGTGAGCTGCTGCTGCACAACATCACTTTGGATCGGTTAGTTAGTTTGTTGTCACTGGTGATCTAGGCCATGATTACACCCCTCTTCTTCATCTCTACTCTCTCTCTCTCTCGCTCTGTGCTTGTGTGTGACAGTATGAGCTGAGAGGGGTGACGTGTCGCGAAGCTGTCAATGACTGTGACATTCCAGAGACCTGTATGGGAGACACCAGCCAGGTAACAAAGAAAAAAACATGTCAATAATAATAATAATAATAATAATTTTATGACAATTTTCAAAAACACAGTTTACAAAGTGCTGTACATACATAAAAACAGTAAGGGAGTGAGGGACAGTGTCGGTTTAAAAAGCAAGATTTCAAGGGCAAATTAGAAATATGAAAATAAACGACAAAAGTGATCAAACAGACAAGAGAAGTAGATGAATAAGTAAGAGATAAACATCGAAGAAATACATCAATAAAAGCACCAGAATCAAGCATTAAAAGCAGCTTTAAACAGGTGTGTTTTGAGGAGTGATTTAAAATCTGGCACCGATTTAGCACACTTGATAACCTCAGGTAAGGCGGTCCAAAGTCTGGGGGCTCTGACAGAAAAAGCACAGTCACCTTGAGTTTTTAGCCGTGACATAGGAACAAATAGCAGCAGAGCTTTGTTTGAGGATCTCAGGGAGCGCCTTTGGTCATAGGGGGTGAGGAGCTCAGAGATTTAGGGAGGTGCCAAACCGGATAGAGCATTAAAAGTGATTAAAAGCTATTTAAAATCAATTCTAAAATTGGCGTAATGTGGTCACACTTTTTGGAACGGTTAAGTGTCGAGCTGCAGCATTTTGAATGAGTTGGAGCTATGGAGAGACTTTTGGGAGAGACTAGTGTATAGGGAGTTTGAATAATCGAGACGTGATGAGATGAAAGCATGAACAACCTTTTCAAGATGGGTGGGGTTTGTAGGGCTATTGATTATGAAATAAAGCCAATGGAACTTACGTGGGTGACATAAATGATTTCATTTTGGAGATATGTAACTGATAAAAAAAACACAGGATTGGACAACCTTTTTCATGTGGAGGTCAAGTTTAAAATCAGAGTCAAATAAAACTTAATACAATTTCTGGCCGAAGGTTTCAAGTTAGGAGCCAGTGGACCAAGGAGGTTGTTATCATCAAGATAATGTTCTTTGTCTTGCAGTGTCCCTATAATGTGCATAAGCTGGATGGCTACATGTGCGATGCTGGCCAGGTAAAGTCAGGCTAACTGTGGGATCTGGATTTGTTAGAGTCTCTTTTGTTTAATTCCCCTTTCTAAGACCCCCTTCTGTTCTCAACCTCTCTCAGGGTCGTTGTTACGGAGGTCGTTGTAAGACCAGAGATGGCCAGTGCCGGACTTTGTGGGGACACAGTAGGTTTGGAGTGGATATTGAACTTTAATTCTTGACCCTGCATGGCCCTCTGATGGTTGCAGCAGGAATTACATGGCAGTTGCTGGTGGTGGTTTTCTTAAGATTTTATTATACTTGAGGAAAAACATGACGCTTGAAGCAATGTCTTGGCATTTTTTTTATTTGTCATGGGTACTATTCTCAATGTAAAGAAAAATATTTATTGGCCTTCTTGTTATCTGAAAAATGGCATGGTAGCTTTGTTAGCATTCCCCATTAAAACTAATGGGTGCCTATAGTCACAAGCTAACTGATTGCAGGTGGTAGTAGTACCTATTGTTATTCATCATAAAATGCCATGTTTAGGTAAGCCGAGGGACATATGGCGAAATAAAGTATGATATTTTCTGGTCTCCGTTCCGTTCCCAGACTCCGCTGACAGGTTCTGCTATGAGAAACTCAACTCGGAAGGCAACGAGAAAGGAAACTGTGGTCGGGACTCCAGTGGCCAGGGATGGCTGCCCTGCAACAAGCAGTGAGTGAATAGCTATCCTACATTGAAGGCTCATCACCTCTGTGCAAGCGTAATTCACATGTACCTGCTTTACTTGACCTTTATTTGTGGTAAACTGCTTTGCCACGCAGGTAATGCCACATGTAGTTCTTCAGCTTGACCGTCCTCTCTTGCCCTCCCTCCCCCCCTCCTTCCATCAGAGATGTGCTCTGTGGTTTCCTGCTGTGCACCAACCTGACAGCGAAGCCGCGGTTTGGAGATCAGCAGGGGGAGCTCACCAGTTTGACCATCTACCATCAGAACAGATACCTGGACTGCAGGTCAGACAACTCTTCTCCAGGCTTTGGTGCTTCTCTGACAGTGTGGTGGGTTTGGCCTGAGGATACAGAGGATTGAAAACTCTTAAGGGGCTGTTCACACAGGATGTGTGTATTTCAAAAGCCAGTGCCTTTCTGCTATTCATTCTCTATGGTAAGGCTCGGAGCGCTCCTCTTTCTGATATTCATTCTCTATGGTAAGGCTCGGAGCGCTCCTCTTTCTAGGATTCATTCTCTGTGGTAAGGCTCGGAGCGCTCCTCTTTCTAGGATTCATTCTCTATGGTAAGGCTCGGAGCGCTCCTCTTTCTAGGATTCATTCTCTGTGGTAAGGCTCGGAGCGCTCCTCTTTCTAGGACAGCACCTGGCGTTTAAGCGCTCTGGGCGGCTAGTGTTTTCGGGCGGAGCGCTCTGGGCGTCTCAAGCTGAAAAAAGTTCCAACATTTGGAGGAAAAGCGCACGCTGCTCGTGTCACTCCTCCTATCTCTTCTCCTGGCAGGGGGATCCTCAAACTCTGCTGCTGCCAGAATTGCCAATAATCTGGCTTTCATGTTTACAGTGCAAACAATCAACAACATCAAACAGACAAAACTAGCTGGCTACCGTCCGTGTGACCGTATTGCTTCCCTGCGTGCAACTGCAGGGAAAGAAAAAACCCCACTCTGTGGCTGTGGTCTGTGCGTGCTGGAAGCGCTCTTGACATGATTTCCAAAGCGTTCTGATCTGAAATACACACGTCCTGTCTCCTGTGTGAACAGCCGCTAAGAAATCCTATGAAAACCTTTAAGGATTCAGTAGGATTGGTAATGGATCTCGTCGTGCATTCCTTTATAACTGGGAACTGGTAATCTTACCGGTTCAAAGGTCATGAGCTGGGACGGTGACGTCACCAGAGCTGGTATTTCCCATTCCAAACTCGTAGGAGCCTCAGCAGCCCCAACCTCAAAAATCCAAGATGGCTGCGCCGCGCAACAACAGTAGTTATAATCGTAGTAATGTTGTTTAGCACTTCTGTTTAGTTTGTGTCTCACTAAATCAGCTGTAGCCTACACACAGCACTGCCTAACTTCTATCTGTGTGGACATGAGGCTGCAGTGTTTGTATGCTCAAAATGCCGTGAAATGCCATGTTATCAACTGTTATTGCTAACAATGGCTAGCCTGGCTAGCGAGTGGATCTGACCAATGAACAAACAGTGAACTTCCCAGCTCAAGTTTTCTGCAAATGGAACGCTAACAAAACGGATGTAACGTCATTTAGCCTCCACATCCCAGTTATTTTGCAATAAAGGAACGCACGATCAGTAACATGCAATAAATAACACCTTTCATTTGTTTCATTTTCATTTAGGATGGTCAGACAGACAAGTTAGTGGGCAGGGAATCCCCAGACAGAGGCAGAAGTGGCAGGAAGTAGAAGCACTTAGAGAAGACAAATGCCAACGTAAAAGAGAACTAATAGTGGTGAAAGTGAGAGAAGGGAAGGTTAGGAGGGGAAAGGTGAGAAGAGTTGCCAAACTGTGCCAGAGAAGGCACCGATCTAGGAGGGACAACCGATCCTGGACCTGAACCTGACACCTTTGCCACCGGTCAAAATAGGTCTCCCCGAACTTTTCTTTTTTTCACTTTGGGCGACGGCCAGTAAAGGCTGGAGGAAAACATTGCAGGAGTCCCCGCCTCCTGTCCTCCTCTGACTTCCTGTCCCTGTCTCCTGTCCTCCTCTGACTTCCTGTCCCCGCCTCCTGTCCTCCTCTGACTTCCTGTCCCTGTCTCCTGTCCTCCTCTGACTTCCTGTCCCTGTCTCCTGTCCTCCTCTGACTTCCTGTCCCCGCCTCCTGTCCTCCTCTGACTTCCTGTCCCTGTCTGACCCGCTGCTCTCTGCAGGGGCGGCCACGCCGTGCTGGAGGACAGCTCGGACCTGGGCTACATCGAGGACGGAACGCCGTGCGGGCCCAACATGATGTGTCTGGAGCGCCGCTGCCTCCCCGTCACCACCTTCAACCTCAGCACGTGCCCCGGCTCCTCTGCCTCACGCATCTGCTCCCACCACGGGGTGAGTCTGACCTCTGACCTTTTCTTTGAGGCTTGAGGCAAACCCAGTCTGTCTGTGCGCCTCCGCATTAATGCGACAACAATGCCCCCCAATTTCTGCATCGAGCATGAGCCAGCATTGTGCTGACGAATTGTGAAACATCTCCTCAAGGAATGAAAAATATATAAAAGCATCAAGTCAAATGTGAAAATAAATGTATACAAAAAATAAGAGGAAAAATTTAGTGTATATACAGGATGTGTAAAATCTGCATCATATTCTCAGTTATAGGCAGCTTCCAAGAAGTGCTTTGAATATTCCAATCAAGAGGTTCAAGATTCAAGATTCAAGATTTTTATTGTCACTCCGTAGTACAAGTATCACAATCATGTGAAATTCTTGTGCTGTGGACTCCGTTTACAACATAAATATAACAGGGCATATGAGTGCAAAAACAACAAGAGACACAACAAGCAATAAGGCAGTAGAGTGATAAGACAAGTCAGAGACAGTGGCATATTCACTGCACATAGGTGCACATGTCGTGTGCATACTTTAGACGTACTTAAACATAAAAAAAAAAAAGAAAAAAAAAAGTGGCACACAAAAGTGGTTGTGCATTTGACAACAGAAAGTGATGGTTTGGAGGTAGTAAAGTGATGGTTTGGAGGTAGTAAAGTGATGGTTTGGAGGTAGTAAAGGAGATCAAATTTTGATTTGGAGTCTGAATCTGAACCTTGTGGTCCTGCTGTCTCTCCTGCAGACTTGCAGTAACGAGGTGCGGTGTATCTGTGACCCAGACTACACAGGCAAGGACTGTAGCGTGTTTGACCCCATCCCCATCCCCACCCCCCCAGAGGGCCCAGAGAAATACAAAGGTAACCCCCCACACTGATCACACGCTGCTGTCCACACTGTGGTGACAGTGTTTGCCCTACCTTCAGTCAGCAACAGTGGCTCCTCACACCTGGATGTGATAAAACAACAAGAATTCCTCTGATCTCGTTTGTTCACCCAAATCAATTGAGGTGCAATGCAGAGGACATCTGAATAAGACAGAACTCCTCAAAAACAGAGCGTGGTTGTTTTTCCTCTTCCACTATTTACATTCAAATTGCGTGAAGTGGTTCAACATGCTAAATAAACATTTTATTATTATTATTATTTTTAACATCTTTTTATTACCTATAATCAACACTGATACCAAGTACTGGTGCAGTAACGACAGGTATCACTTTTCGGTACCCAGCCCTATGACATGCCCTATGACCCCCCCCACCCCCACCCGCCTCACTGGCTGACTCCTTCACTCCCACAGGTCCCAGCGGTACCAATATCATAATAGGCTCCATCGCTGGTGCAATTCTGCTGGCAGCGATAGTCCTAGGAGGTACTGGCTGGGGATTTAAGTAAGAGCTGTGGCATGCCTCCGTCTGTGTGTGCCTGCCTGCCTGCCTGCCTGCCTGCCTGCCTGCCTGCCTGCCTGCCTGCCTGCCTGCCTGCCTGCCTGTCTGACGTGTTTCCTCTGTCAGCTAACACAGATGCCTGCGGCTGACTGTTGAATGCTTACTTCACAGCAAAGACTTGTGTGCTTGCAGTGTTTACCCCACTCTCAACCAGAGACCAGATGGGTTGGTTGCTAATGCTACATGCTGTGCGCGGTTTGCCATCCTCGGCAGTATGGAAGAAAGGGGGTTTGTTAGAGAAAAAGAACACCCAGTGGAACTATTTATAAGCCCTCACTAGCCCTTTTGGCTAGTACGCTCTTTGATGGACTTTCCATTGTGCACTAAGTCGATTGGTAGTAGTTTAACCATTATGCGTCTTGTTTTTATTTTGTTTGCTATGGCGTAACAGTGCTATTGATTAAAGAGTGTATATAAGTTTGACAGTGGTATAGAGATGTAGACTTCCTACAGTGTAAATTAGTGTTTATTCTAAAAATGACTAGGGAGCTGTAATGGACCCTGACTGTCCATGTTCCACTCCGCACAGCTGGACATGAATCGCCGTTGTTCTGCTGTAGTTTGTCTTACTGACATTCTACGCGCTATCTTGCCTCAGGCTAGCTTTGCTGTGGCATGCCTGCTGCATGCAATGAAATCAAAAAGCTTGTCTCAAACTGTCATCTTTTGGCTGAACTCTGTGGCTGTAGCCTAGAAGATAGCATTAGTCCTGCCGTAGATCTGATCATGGAATATTCTCATAACTTTGTAAGCCAATAGACTATGCTGTGCTATGTTTCCTTGTGGATAAGACAAGACAACGAAGGGGGATATACCAAATGAGCAGAAACAGCTTTATTTTGTTATTTGCTTTCTAAAATTGCATTGCCTTTGTTTGTTGCATGATTTTTCATATCGCCCGTTGTCTTTTTGGAGAAAAGATGGACAAAAATGGATCTTCTTTCTCACCTTTCTATACGTCTCCTGTTCTCTGCTCCCCTCCTCTCGTTCCTGCTCTCTCCCATCTGCTCCTGCCTCGCTGTGGCTCCAGAAACATCCGAAGAGGAAGGTATGATGAACCCACGTCTGAACTTTGAACTCCCACAAAAGCAATAAACCATGTCAGCATTCAGTTTGTCAACACAATGCCATCTCACCTGTTTCGGCAGCAGCTCCCAGCCAGCTGCTTCCTTAACCTCTGTCCACTCATAGCATACTCTACACCAGTGATACTCAACTTGCGGCCTGCGGGCCACATGCGGCCCACGGGCGCCCCCTGTGTGGCCCGCGATGGAATTGCAAAAACAAATAAATAATAATATACAGTATATATTTTTTTTACAGTGCACCTGAACGCAACATGCAAGATACCCACTGAATAAGTGTCCAAATGTTCATGTCATTCTGGCTAATACTCCACTTCTGTTGAAGCATTTCAGTCTGGAATATGGAATATCTTTCAATAATCTATGATTTAGCTGCTAAATTGTCAAATACCGCCCTCTGCTCGCTACCCAGGCACTTGTGTATGTACTTATCCTAACTAACTTAACCTAAATAACTATCCGGTGTGCACAACATTGTCAGACTAAACTCCGGCTGACACCCCAAAAACCTACAATCCACTACAGAAAATTGTATATTGTTTGTTTATTAACTGGCCCCTGGCCTTCTATCATTTCACAAAAGTGGCCCCTGGGCAAAGCAAGTTGAGTATCCCTGCTCTACACTGACCCACTTTAAGAGCAGTACATCCACACATGCACCGTACAGTATAGTCCCTACCTACATGTGAACCAGCTCATGGACACTTGAGGAAAATAGTGGCCGTCCGTCGCAGGTTCGAGCCCCCGTGTTACCTCCGGCTTGGTCGGGCGTCCATACAGGCACAATTGGCCGTGTCTGCGGGTGGGAAGCCGGATTAAGGGTATGTGTCCTGGTCGCTGGACTAGTGCCTCCTCTGGTCGATCAGGGCGCCTGTTCAGGGGGAGGGGAACTGGGGCCGGAATAGCGTGATCCTCGCTGTCAGGTGAAAAGAAGTGGTTGGCGACCGCACATGTATCGGAGGAAGCATGTGCTAGTCTACAACTCTCCGCAGATCAGCAAGGAGGGAGTGAAGCAACGACCAGGACAGCCTAGTAGGGGGAATTGACCAAGTACAAGTGGGAGGGAGTATTAAAAATATATATATATAGTTGGGGAGGACAATAGTATCCTAGTTTGCTTCATCGTATTCACTGCATGTCCCACAACAGGTTGGCTGCCATTTCTAGGATATAGCTGCTATTTCTTCAGCCTTTTGCATCCCACAGCGACACTACACACTGCTGAGTCAGACAGGCCACCATGTTCACTCTGTAATCTTTATTTAATAAGAGAGACAATAAAAGGCAGAATCCCATTGAAGTGGTTGTTTTGGTTTCTTTGGTTATCTTTTAGCCTAGGCCCTTTTGGGACTGTGTCAAAACTGGTAAGTCTGTTACAGTTAGATGACACAGTCCCAAAAGGGGCTACATTTAGAACATAACTGTTCTTAGCTGCACTGTCCCTTCATATTGCTCAAACTTTGTTCCGTCTTCCCTCCCTCTCTCTCTGGCCCTCCTTTTCCTCCCGTCTCCTCCCACTCCTCCTCTTCTCTTTCCAGATCTGGAGGAGGATGAAATGTATTTCTCTGCTGCCCTCTCTTCCTTACACTGTGCTCCATCCATTCAGAGGAGACAAAAGAAAGATGTCTTCCACTTCCTTTTCCTTTCCTGATTTCATGAACGCTGTCTCCATCAGCATTCTCCTCCCGGAAAGTCTTAAAGCAATATTCCACTCACTTTTAACATGGGGATTATTTGTGCACTTGACCGTCATGAAAACCATTAAAAAAGAATCACCAACAACGGATGCAACTGGGACGATTTCAGATTTTTACTTCCCATTCATTTGAATGAGGCCACGGAAATGGCCTGAAATTCACCAACAGATCCCGCTTTGGCAGTCCTGGGTCTATAGTCGTTTCGAATTTCTATTCTTGGTTTACACTAAAATTGGTATTTAAAAAATAAAATGACATCTGTTCTCCCAAACAGGAACTATCTCCTAAATGGTATTCGTCCACAAAGTTCTCTCTGTCAATAAAAATGCTATACGGCGAAACTATGTTGGGCCCACAGTCAATTGAAAAGCACAGTAGGGGGATCTGTTGTTGATCATTTAACACAAATGTGTTAAGTGTCAGTTTTCAGGCTATTTATGTGGCTTCTTTCAAATGAATGGGAAGTAAAAATCCAAACTCTATAAACTCGTCCAGCTGCATCCGATCTTGGTGATTAGTTTGTGTTGTAGTTGTAGTTCATGGCGGTCAAGTGGTGAATAACCCCCACACTAACCTAGGTGGAACATTGCTTTAACCTCTTGCCTGTATTACCTTGAGAACATTCCAACCAGATCTGAACAACTATCAGGGAACGTCCTGCTACAAACGTCTAACACGCCATCATCAGTATCTCCTCCCGTTTTTTATTCGTGGCCATCGGATATCATTCCAGTTACCTTTCCGTTAGCTGACCTTTTTTTTGTATTATTGAATGAATGTGAAAGGTCGTTAATTAGTGTGTTGTCCAGAATGCTGGAGTGCGTTTTACTGAAATGTTCTTTTCCTTCCTCTCTCTGTCACTGACCAGACCAGTTGATCTTCTGCCATCTCGACTGTTATTGTGCTTTAGCCCTTTAAACGGTTGTTTGGACTGACAGGTTGTATCCTACTACTAGTTCAGACTTTGTTTTTTTTTATAAAGTTCTTAAAGCAATATTCCCCTCGGCTTTAACGTGGGACTGATTTGGCACTTGACAGATCCTGCGACTGTGATTTTCAATTGAACGTGGGTTTTAGAACAAAAATTCGCAAAATGGCATTTTTATTGATAGTAGAGAGAACATAGCGGAGGAATACCAGTAAGGAGAGATGTTCCCGTTTGGGAGAGCGGATCTAGTTATAGTTTAGAATTAAAAAATCTTTGTGTAAACCACGAATAGAAATGCGAAATTGACGAAGGACCCAGGAAAAGCGGGATCTGTTGCTGAATGTGTTCACAAGCCAAGCCAGTTTCCAGGCTAGTTTGGGAGTGGAATATTGCTGTAAGGAAGCCGTCCCTTAATACGCAGTTAACATAATTTGACCTCATGGAGTGTTCAACCAATTTGGGTGAATAGATACAGAACATCAACACCTTTCTCTGTTCAGTATAGTGCTAATTAAACTGCAATAGGTGTGTATTAACATCACCAAATACTGTAGAAAATGTTGACATTTTATCTGTCTAGACGAGGGTTATTTTGTGCTCAGAGCGTAGGCCTTTACATTCCATAGTAATAGCCATAGTTTGTACTCTTCTCTTATGCTGCTTTTTATTATTCAACAGTAGTCCATCCGTAATCAGTGCTCCTATACATAATATGCATTAATATGAATGTTGTGAGGAAGCGATCGCTTGTTGTGTCTGTGCTGACATTAATGTACTTTTGTACAGAGATTGCGGCTGAGCTAGGTAGACAATTGCACATGCACACACAGAATGTTGTATCCCACTGTATGATATGTCATCCATATACGAACAATATGCATACACGTATGCTGAATGGGTGCTGTTGTACATAGTGTATTATAGAAAAGGTAGACTCGTTTAGACAGCAGTGACTCACTGCCGCTCTGAATGAAAGCACAAGTCTGGAAGAGCAGACTCATCAGCCTCTTCCCTCATCTCATCCTGCAGGCCCAGGTCGCCTTGTTTTTGGACGATTTAGCCAGAGGGAATTCGGATGTTTAAAGATGTCGTTTTTAGGCAAGTTAAAGCGCCAGTGGATGTTTGTTTCCAGCATTGTTGTTGGTTACTTGCCTGATTGTCTTTGAGCTTATCAACCTATAGCGAAAGGCAAAACAGGACTCGTATGTCTGGAAGAGATTTCCAAGCTTCAAGCTCCACTGTTTTGGACCTGACCACCACCAGGTTTTGGAGGAGCTGTGGGGTGGGAAACACTTGTTTAACAAATTAACTCTATTTGAACTGATCGATTTTAACATAATCTGCACTAAATATGTAAATAATTAAAATATGTCTTTCAGGATGAGGAAGCAAAGACAAAATTTCACTCCCAGATAAAAAAAAAAAAAAATTAGCCATGTAGCCTGTGTGTGCACCGCTTTCTCCGCCTCTCTGAACTGTCGCAGGTTCAGAAGATCTACTTTGTGCTTGATAGCGAGTAGCTTCATTTCACGGATGAGAATAATGTTACTGCACATTAGCAGATGCGTCAGAAGAGATGGGCCAAGTTACACTGCATTACATTACATTACATTACATTACATTAGTTACACTGCCATTCAAGTAGCATTAAAGGAACCTGTTGACATTTTGACTTGTAGTCGATCACTTTCGGACACAGAAACTCGTCTGATAAAGGTCTCTGCCTCGGTGCTTCAGTTAATTAAACATTTCTTGGTAACATTCCTCAGTAAAAATGGTTACCACACCTACCAGTTAGCTCATTTGATTGCAGTTAAAACAAGTCTTTTTGGTCAAGTGCAAATATATTTCTCATAATGTGGCAAGTACCTGGTGGAAAATATGGACTAGAATTTAAAATGTCACAGTATCCCTTTAATAACTCGTTACTCTGTATCTATTATATAAACTAATGCTCAAGGATAGATTCAAGACAAATGCTCAGGTCACGCCACTGTTTGTGATCATACATTGTAGCTGGACGCATTAACGCATTTTGCTGCCATTTATATTATGGAGGTCGAGTCTTAAGGGAGAAGGCAAACCAGTTATTAGCATTCGATGTAAATACTTAAACTGTATCAAAAACACATATTAAAATGCCTGAAGACCAATTGGTTGTGTTGTGGTGGAATTGGCTGTGGCTGTTGTGGCTGTCAGATACCACAGACAGGTCCTGGGGAGTTTTAAACATTAGGCCTACAGTACTGTGTTTAGCCTATGAAAAAGACAGAAGTTCACATTTTCTCTCCTTTTTCTGCTATGTGTTTTTTTGGGTGCCGTGTTGTAGACCCTGGTTCTGTCTTGCGCTCTGATTAGCTGGTTCTGTCTTGCTCTCTGATTGGCTGGTTCTGTCTTGCTCTCTGATTGGCTGGTTCTGTCTTGCTCTCTGATTTGCAGTGTAATTGTTTGTCTAAAACCTCTGCAGTACATTCCAAAAGAACAAGAGACATTGGATTTTCTTTCAAGTACAAGTGACCCACGTGCCTCCTTAGTTTTAGTGTATTTTCTTTAAGTAGAAGCGGCAAATAGCTGAACGGGACTGTTAAATATCAGGAAGACCAATGTACAGTATAGTCCAGGCAAACACAGATACATGCAGTGCTGTATAGCATTTAACCAATAGTGTTATGTGTCCAGCTATTCATCCTGAATGGCTATCCTCTTTGTGAGTGTCTTTATTTTTAATTGAACCCAACACTGTATTAGCAACACATCAACACAGCATAAAGGAGCACTTAAACAGGCTTTGTATTATAACTGTATGTAAAACCTACTTATGCTCATGTGTATCTGTACATACTGTAGACATGCAGGCTTTAAAAAGAGAATACATGGAAACTCAAATGTTACTGTACTTTGATCACATGTTGCACCGATCCTTTCTAAGTTATTACCATTCAAGTGTGCACATTTATGTATAAGCATCTTAACTGTGCATATCTTCCTGGACTGTCCAGGTTCTGCAGCATATTATACAAATAATTATGGTAAATAGGTTTGCTAATATTGCTTATGACTGAAAACAAAAGAAAACAATGGGTTAGTACTGCTGCATCATTGTGCACTAAGGGTCATTAAGCTCTGAGCAAGCCATGCCTAGTTTTATTGATCAAAATGTATTTTGAGTCAATTTGTACACTAACGAAAAGTAAATTCATTGTTTTCACTCATACCTCCAGTTAACATGCAGGTGTTGGTTGTCTGTTGGGGACAGAATCTCAATGAAAAATGCTGTTTTAGTGTGAGACCTTGCAAATTCTGGAGTTTATTCAATAAATAATAACTTTAGGCTATTGTTTTTAAAGCCTCGTGCACCTGTATATTTGGATAAAGCCCTGGAACAATATAATGATTCCCAACTTTCTTTTATTTCTTAAAGACGACAGAATAAATGGACAGGAATGACCAAGTAATTCAATTCAATCAAACTGTAATAACAATGAGGAAATAAAACTGAAATGTGAAAGACTTGATTTCAATGTTTCATTCAAGAAGTCACCGGTGCATGCAATTCTAGAAACACAGAAAGCCTTTAATTATCTTATGTAAAATGCTGATTACAAATTTGCTTGATGTCATTTTGAAGTGAAGCGGTACAGGTCAGCCCGGTCCTTCAGTTGGTTCATGTCAGCCTGTGATAGATTTGAAACCCCTCCCTTTCAGTCTCGTTCATATATCCGACTCCCCAGCATCTCCTTTGCCCTTAGGCTGCTGCCACTTGGCGTAGATGGATTCCTCATAGTCTCCCATGCCTTCAAACTCGACATCAGGAGAGTCCGAGGCCACCAGTGCAGCTTCCTCTGGACCCAGAAACTCCTGCAAAATATGGAAATGTAGGGGAATTTGAAAAGGTCTATAGGATGAATCAGTGTGACGTCACTTGACACCCAGAAATGCGGGAACCCCGCGGCAGTTAATAGTATGAGTTGTGCCAAACAAACGTTAATATCTCAAAAACTACAAGTAGTAGTACATCACATACATCACATCGCTTATATTTTGACGTTCTGAGTGAGAGCAGAATTAGCTCAAGAGTTTGATGTATAATATATGCATGTCGTGTTAAAGTTGTGTGAACTGTCGCAGTTTTTTAAATGTAAACAGAGTTAACTGGCTAGAGTCAGACACTCACGCCTCGCGCCACTTGGGCTCCATAGGGTTCCATTACCGTTTGTTTGGTTTGGTTTGTTTACCAAAATGCTGCTCGGCTGATCCCTCGTATTGGAGGCATTTTTGGAAATGTTTTGGCCATAAATGCTTCATACTGACTAAACACAAAAAGTAATGTGGGCTGCTACTGATAAGATGATTGGCATGGTTCAAGGTTTTGGCAGAGCAAGGAATTAAGTATTTAAAAGTATATTTTGATTTATTGTTTCTCTTCTCAAGGCACTCTTTGTTTCTGTATCGATACCTCAATTAAACAACAAATAAGACCGCTTTCTTCGTTCAAATCACTGGTCACTGATAGCTGTAAGCTACAATACTTTTTGGGTACTGTTGAGTACTGAGTGAGGCATGACAAAGTAGGCCTAGGACTTTTTCACAATATGTGCTAAGTCACGAGTGCCTTGTGACGAAAACAAGTTTCAATTTCAAATGTGTCATATAGTGTTTCTTTACTCTCACCTCATAATCCATCTTTAAGAAGTTTTCTGCAAACATCAGCATCTGCTTTTGTGTGTTGATCTGCTGGTGGTGTTTAACAGCCTCCTGTTCAAACCCAGACAGATCATCAGTATAATAATACTGATTATGACAACAGCTCATATTCAGAATAACAAACAACCGTTGATCTGTCACATTTTCCCCATAGTTGACAACAAATACCCGGATATTAGCTTTCAGTAGATGCAGTATATTAAATAGTTGCAGCTTTCTGCAGTAGTCCACAAATAAACAATTAGGATTAATTACATATTGCATTTTTAGCTATACAGTAGCCTACAGACAGCATTCACAAGCTAGTGCCGATGCGAATTGCAGAAAAATGCAGTCTCATCCGGCCATTATTTAGTTTAGAACAAAGCCATGCAAAAAAGGTTGGATGTCTCGTCATAGACGCTGGGGTAGCTGACTGGGGGCGTGGTCAGGGTGGGGTAAATCCTCCTGTTCTCCCCATTCAGCATAGTTAGCATTTAGCTGCTAGCCCAGCCCAGGCAGACACAATCTGTGATTCAACCACTGCAGTAAACGCACATCTGAACAGACAACGTCTGTTCAGATGTGCGTTCTAGAGCATGGTACATACTGTAGATGTCTGTCAGACATCTATGTACCTGCTCTAGAATCCCCAATCCTGTAGTGTAGAGCCGCAGCACCAGCCTTTGGTGAGTCAGCCCATTGAGATATATGGGGGTTTTTACCACACTCACGCGCCAGCCGCAGTACATTTTGTGGGTGTTCCCACACAGACCGACTGTATCTAATATTTGTGTGGGTCCTTAGCATGAAACATTTAATAGCCCAAATTGCAAAAAATCATTTTGTTCACATTCAACTAATTCTCTTGGCAGAATCCAGACACAAAGGGTCTGTCTGTAACGCAAGTGAGCTTCCTATCACCTAGCTACCTAACTAGATACTTTATTAATTAGGTATCAATTTTAATATAGGTGACTGAAAAATAACTTGTTTCAGACAGCCTAATTACAACTTATTACCTAGAAATGCCACCTATAAAGATCGTTCACTTGCGTTACAGACAGAACCAAAGTATTCACAAATGGCAAGGTATGAACGAATGTATCCATATCAGACTGACTAAAGAACAGTTTATATTTTGATGTAAAACTTTTGCTATAAGATCAAACCTAAAACACAGATATGTAATGTATCACCAACATGGACATTCATGCCGATGATGGCGATAAATTACTACAATTCATTATATGGGATTATACAACAGAAACTTGAGAGCTGCTTGCCCCCTACGCTGTGCAATCATTGTTGAAATCTAAAATGTAATGCAAAAGAAAATGGTCTTTCTGCCAGCTGCATTATATTTTCAGAGCAATCATCAATTCAAGTGCATACTACCAAAGGTTTGTTTTCAGAGTGGATGGTGACATTAGGACGGAGCCTTCCTCTCACCATCCTAGGTGTGAAGTGGTCTGGCTGTAGGCTCCACTGCTGATCATAGGCTTGGTAATACAGCAGGTTCTGTTTCATGACCTGGTCCTCGGGTTCAAACAGGAAGTAGCTGGATGCACAGGGAACGGCGCTGCGGCCATCGTTCACTGGTCACACAAAACAGCAGGCATCACCATTGTGATTGTTAGTCTTCATAGAGACGGTCTGCATGTCTGGGAACGCCCATACAGGCCCTAGGAACGCCCACAATAGACGCTGGGTTAGCCTGGGGGCGGGGTCAGGGTGGGGTAAATTCCCCCATTCTATCCATTCAGCAAAGTTAGAATTTAGCTGATAGCCCAGCCCAGGCAGACACGATCGGGGATTTAACCACCGCAGTAAACGCACATCTGAGCAGACGTCTTGTGTTCTGCTCTAGAACCCCCAAACATGTAGTTTAGATCCGCAGCACCGTCTTTTGGTGAGTCAGCCCATGAGATATATCGGCGGTTTTACCCCAGCCAACCGTTTAACATTTTGTGGGCGTTCCCAGACATGCGGACTGTCTCTATTGTGATTGTTAGTCTTAGACTGTCACACTGTATGGGACCTGTACGATTAAATGTTGAGAAGGAATATTTATTTACGGGCAGAAATGAGTAGGTCAGTTGTGCATTGCTCACAAGTTGCCAGTGTACTTACACTTGTAATAAGCATATTGCTCGCAAGCTGCCAGTGTACTTACACTTGTAATAAGCATATTGCTTGCCAGCTGCCAGTGTACTTACACTTGTAATAAGCATATTGAAGGTAGTGGTAAATGGTGGCAATGAATTTCTCCACAAAATAGCCACCAACGTTGGGCATCAGGTTGTCCTCACACTTCAACTTGCACCTTAATGCTTCAACATAGGCATCTGAGGACGAAAGCAGAGCATGGATAGAGTTTCTAGTGAGAAATTCACATAACACATACATATACAGTCTGAACTTCACGCCCAAAGGAAGTGGTGGATGGGGGGGGGGGGACACTTCAGACCGGAGGAAGTTCGATGCTATTCGACTAATCACGAGTCACGACACATGTAAACAAAACCGATGCAGGTGATTGGAGAAATACGAGCAGATGCCCCGCCTTAGGTGGGACATCCTCCCTATCATCGCTCATTTTCCCTGAGTTTGCCTTTTGACAAACTTTCCCCTGCATGAAGTAGACTGGCAGGTGGAAGCATGAAGTAGACTGACAGGTGGAAGCATGAAGTAGAGAGCAGGGTCTGAGAGCAGGTCACGTGGAGGCTGGGTTTACCCAGGCTACTATCAGTCCTGGGTTTACCCAGGCTAGACTGATAGGTGGAAGCCAACGAGTCTGTTTATACAGCACAAATTGGATCGGGAACGAAAAAAGACAACAAGGCACCAGGGCCAACCCGATAAACACCATTTCTGAAAATAACGTAACTGTTGGCACATAATTATACATTGTCTGTTGGAAAACAATGCAATTGCAAACTGAAGTATTCTCGAGTAGTTTTATAGCCTTAAATGTTGGTGAAGTAGGACAGGGATTGACGTTTTGTTCGTGAGCCACACCCACATCCAGTTGACCCCTGTTTATATTATGTGGTATCTTTTAGTACGGACTGGACTGTCCAGCTGAAGTCACTGTGACCATGGCGGTGGCCTGAAAAGGCTTTTCATATATAGACTGTTGAAACTCAAGCTCCTCTCCGGTGTCAGTGGTTTGCCATGATTCAAATCAGAGATCAAAATATGTTCTTCTCAAATCCAGAGTGCTCTTCTGCACTCTGGGACTCTATTAAGAACCAGGAACACATTTTCTTTTTTAGAATACATGATGGGCTGCTCTAGTTGTAATAGTTTTCTGTATGCATTGGACTCTCCAGCTACAGTATTTCAACCAACCTGTATAGCCTACTAACCTGCCAGGTCTGGGTAGAGGTCAACCTGTATAGCCTACTAACCTGCCAGGTCTGGGTAGAGGTCAACCTGTATAGTCTACTAACCTGCCAGGTCTGGGTAAAGGTCAACCTGTATAGCCTACTAACCTGCCAGGTCTGGGTAGAGGTCAACCTGTATAGCCTACTAACCTGCCAGGTCTGGGTAGAGGTCGGAGAGTGAGGACAGTTGACTGGTCCCTTCACACTCTGCTTGGCATAGCTCATGCTCATGTAGGTAGAGTCTCAGAGCTTTCTCCATGTGGTCAATGCTGCTGCTGTAGTCGCCTGAACCCACGAGTTTCACTCCTTTCAGGAAGGACACCTACCAAGAGAATTGTCGATATTCTCAGAGGAACTTGGATAAGCACCAACACCTTCTGAGAGAAGGACAGATTGCTTGGTGGCCATTGTTGTAGTTCTGATGCTGAAACTATGGCCACAGTCTTCCATACGTCACTCTAGAATATTACACTTGCATACAATTTGCAACATACACAGTATAACACGGACACATTTGCACAGTCCACTAACCATTGTGGCAATGACAGCTAAGTTGCAGCATTTGAACTTGATTTGAAGGATGGGCTGTTAACAGTGGTGTGGTCCTGCATCAAATGCAATGAAGTAGATTAGGCTAGATTTCAGATGTAAATTATTTCATACAGGAATCTTATGACCACACACCGGATGGTCATGTATATTCTGTGTTTGGTGAATGTTTTTTCTAGATGTAGTTTGTTACACAGAACCATGTAGGAACTCGTCCTTGGAAACTGTTTGGAAAAGGGCAGGGCTTTGCCCCGCGGTTGTATTTTCTGCCCCTTCCTGGTGGCACAACATTGCTGTCTTTCAGAGGCTGTTTAGTGGGCTCATGTTTAAAGCTAGAGTGAAGATCCTGGGATCATATGGAACTAGAGGACCTGAGGCATCCATTGGTACCAACCATGTCATGCTAGCTTACTGAGAAGGAGGTGCAATAATGCTGTACATTGTTGGCCATTTTGAAATTGCCCCATCACAATTTTAACTGCCCTCTTAGTGGACATTCAGACCAAAAGTGTTTTTCGAGCTGCCAGCGTCTTTCTGCAATGAATTCTCTATGTAAGGACGCGCTAGACGTGCTCCTCTTTTAATGAACGCACCTGGCGTTTCAGCGTCTGTTGTTTTTGGAGGAGCGCTGTGGAAGCTGAAAAAAGTTGAACATTAGAGGAAAAGCGCCTTGATCGTCTTTTTCACTCCTCCTCCTCCTCCCGAGGGATTTTCAACCTCGGCTGCTGCCAGAATTGGCAATAATCTGGCTTTCATGTTGACAGTGAACAACATCAAACAGACAAAAGCAGCTGGCTACCGTCCTTGTGGTCGTTGTGTTCTGATCTGTACTGCACGCGACTACAGGGGAAAACAAACGGAGCGCAAAAAAAATGCTCCATGCGCTGTGTTTTGTGCACAATGGAAGCGCTCTCGACATGATTTTCATAGCGTTCTGACTGAAAAAAACGCTTTTGGTGTGAATGTCCCCTTAGTCACTTTATCCTGGAGCCGTGCCTGTCTGTCTGTCCAGTGTAACAGCACTTGTAGCAGTATGCTGTTACAGTATCAGTACAGTGTTATGCAGGATGATGCCTGTGCTCCCCTCACCTCATAGGGTCGTTCCTCAAGGTCGGTGAGGTAGCCGTCCACGTCGTATTGGCTCTTGTATTGATCCATGAGTAGGTTCATCTGCTGGTCGACTGGGTTCCTCTGGAGGTAGGTATAGGCACATGGCACGGCCCTCTGGAGGTCATTCAACTGGAAGAAACACAAATGATAACCTGATGGCACAAACACACTGGAAACAGAAGCGGTGCCTCACATAAATTCAGCTCGAGCAGGAGCCTGGCCAGTTTGGTTGGCTGCCTTGTTGTATTTCCGCCTTCCAATTGGTCTATTGTGATTTTGGCCCCTCCTCTCGTCTAGTCATTCACGATGTCCTGACGCCAGGTATCCCAACATGCTTTGCAAGGTGATGAGCGACGGACGGCAGTGAGGAGAGGAGGGGCCATTTTGAAATTGACCAATTGAAGACGGAAATACAGCAAGGCAGCCAACCAAGCTGCACCAGCGGGGCAGGGCTTGACAGGGCGAAGGTGACCCCATCTCCCTGTATCGCTTTTGGTGGACATGAACCCTGACGTATGGTGTGGACACTAACCCTGACGTATGGTGTGGACACTAACCCTGACGTATGGTGTGGACATTAACCCTGACGTATGGTGTGGACACTAACCCTGACGTATGGTGTGGACATGAACC
Organism: Poromitra crassiceps; assembly: GCF_964638095.1. Taxonomy (NCBI): domain Eukaryota; kingdom Metazoa; phylum Chordata; class Actinopteri; order Beryciformes; family Melamphaidae; genus Poromitra; species Poromitra crassiceps. Next base: position 1,912,457 of record NC_139626.1, on the reverse strand, counting down.
CTGATGTATGGTGTGGACACTAACCCTGACGTATGGTGTGGACATGAACCCTGACGTATGGTGTGGACATGAACCCTGACGTATGGTGTGGACACTAACCCTGATGTATGGTGTGGACATGAACCCTGACGTATGGTGTGGACATGAACCCTGATGTATGGTGTGGACACTAACCCTGACGTATGGTGTGGACATGAACCCTGACGTATGGTGTGGACATGAACCCTGACGTATGGTGTGGACACTAACCCTGACGTATGGTGTGGACATGAACCCTGACGTATGGTGTGGACATGAACCCTGATGTATGGTGTGGACACTAACCCTGAGGTATGGTGTGGACATGAACCCTGACGTATGGTGTGGACACTAACCCTGACGTATGGTGTGGACATGAACCCTGACGTATGGTGTGGACATGAACCCTGATGTATGGTGTGGACACTAACCCTGACGTATGGTGTGGACACTAACCCTGACGTATGGTGTGGACATGAACCCTGACGTATGGTGTGGACATGAACCCTGATGTATGGTGTGGACACTAACCCTGATGTATGGTGTGGACACTAACCCTGATGTATGGTGTGGACACTAACCCTGACGTATGGTGTGGACATGAACCCTGACGTATGGTGTGGACATGAACCCTGACGTATGGTGTGGACATGAACCCTGACGTATGGTGTGGACATGAACCCTGACGTATGGTGTGGACACTAACCCTGACGTATGGTGTGGACATGAACCCTGACGTATGGTGTGGACATGAACCCTGACGTATGGTGTGGACATTAACCCTGACGTATGGTGTGGACACTAACCCTGACGTATGGTGTGGACATTAACCCTGATGTATGGTGTGGACACTAACCCTGACGTATGGTGTGGACACTAACCCTGATGTATGGTGTGGACACTAACCCTGACGTATGGTGTGGACATTAACCCTGATGTATGGTGTGGACACTAACCCTGATGTATGGTGTGGACATTAACCCTGACGTATGGTGTGGACACTAACCCTGATGTATGGTGTGGACACTAACCCTGATGTATGGTGTGGACATGAACCCTGACGTATGGTGTGGACACTAACCCTGATGTATGGTGTGGACACTAACCCTGATGTATGGTGTGGACACTAACCCTGACGTATGGTGTGGACACTAACCCTGATGTATGGTGTGGACACTAACCCTGACGTATGGTGTGGACATTAACCCTGATGTATGGTGTGGACACTAACCCTGATGTATGGTGTGGACATTAACCCTGACGTATGGTGTGGACACTAACCCTGATGTATGGTGTGGACACTAACCCTGATGTATGGTGTGGACATTAACCCTGACGTATGGTGTGGACACTAACCCTGATGTATGGTGTGGACACTAACCCTGATGTATGGTGTGGACACTAACCCTGATGTATGGTGTGGACACTAACCCTGACGTATGGTGTGGACACTAACCCTGACGTATGGACAGTAGGGAGCCGTCCTCTCCTTTTTCACCTTTCATACAATAAACTTGGAAGGGGAGAGGAAGGATTAATACAACTTACTGGAACATCAGAATCACTTGAGTAATTGAACTATGCAAATATGTTGAAACATTTACTTTCCACTCAGGTGTTTCACTGAAATAATTAACATCCCATCATGCTTAGGGTGAAGTAAAGCTGATTTGATGAGGTTTTCTCTCCAGGATAGTATTCCCATATGGGAAGTTTTATTTCTAATAATCATGAGTTGACTCACTATGGGAGCAGACCTCACTGTGAGCTACAGAAGTATCTATCTATCTACTCTATCTATCTATCTATCTATCTATTTATCTATCTATCTATCTACTCTGCGAGCTCACACGGTGATCGAACTGCAGGGCGGGCAAAACTGTGCAGCGCCCGAGCCTAGGAATCCGTTTTTGTATCATCAGTATGGGAGCTGGGGCTCTGTCTGTTTCTCTGTTTCACTCTGATTGTCCCACTGTGATGTCATGCATCCCGGCTGTCCCGAGGCGCGCATAGCGCGCAAGATCCCTAGTTATATAAAAGTGAGCAAGTGGGCAATATCTGTCTGCTGTCCGTTTCGATTTTTGTCCCACTGATGATGTCATAGATGTCATAAGATGAGGTCAATAATGATGTCACTGATGACATCACTGATGATGTCACAATGTCTATGACATCATCAGTGACATCATTATTGACCAAAATCATCTTATGACATCACTGATGATGTCATAGGCACTGATAATGGCATAGGCATTGTGACATCATCAATGATGTCATAGGCATTGTGACATCATCAATGATGTCATAGGCATTGTGACATCATCAGTGACCGTGATGTCATCAGTGATACGGACTTGCGCAATTGTGCACTGCGCATGCCAATAGAGCAGGCGAGGCCACGCAGCAGCCGAGCTGCAGGCGAGGCCGCGCAGCTGACAAGCCTAGCCCTAGTCATCATATTTAAACTACACCAATACCCCCATCATATTAGCGTTGGAGAAAAATGAAATTGTTTCACTTTCCGGCACTAGGGCCAGTAGCCTGGGTAAACCCAGCCCCCACGTGACCTGCTCTCAGACGAGTGCAGGTCTGAGAGCAGGTCACGTGGGGGCTGGATTTACCCAGGCTATAGGGCCAGTAGCACCGTCCCTTTATAAAGGGAAACACTCTTCACAATGAACTTGGCAATAAGGGGTGTCTGTAATTGAGTCAATTCACTCATATTATTCAAACACCACTTTGAGACCCACTGCACTGATTGCTTGAGGTCCCAAGCAAGACACTTTATGTTGGTATTTCCTTTATTTTGTCAGCTAGGCCTATGTTGCAGTATAGGCTCTGGCCCTATAAATGTCTTCATGCTATGAACATCTACTTAATCTGTTTTTTTTAACAAGGCGTGTAGCCTAATTATTATTGGATGATTACATTTTGTTGCCACCATTAAAATATCTTTCAGGGTCGAATTAATATAATTATTTGGAGGATACGAGCCTTCCTTACTCACCTGGGAATGAGCGAAGTGCAGGTATCTGTAGGGAGACCTTCTGCTGAAGTCCTCCATGATCTCTCTCCTGGGATAGGGCAGCTGAAGCACAGGGAAGTGATCTCTGCACTTCTTCAGACAGGCTGCTCTCATCATAACGTGCCAGTAGACACGGAGGTCCCAGTTTCCATGAAACGAGGGCTCTTCCTCGTGTTTGTTGGTGTTATTACAGTGTTGTATGCAATACCTCATGCTCTCTCTCAGAAGCCGGTGCAAACGCAAGCTCAACTCCAAATAATCGATAGACTCCGTCCAGTTTTCTGCTGCGTAGTGATCCAAAGCCAGTCCGTAGGCAGTGGCAAGGGGCACAAGCTCTTCCTTTGGGAAGTTCCTAAACTTGTAGTCCTCATACTGCGCGGCCGCCACAAAAACAAGAGTCAAACGAAGCAAGGTTAAAAACGGGTCTCCCTTTGAGCAAAAGGTAACCATGGTGAAATGTTCTCCCACATGTTCTTCAGGCAAAGTAGTGTGTCTGTCTTCTCTCTCACTCTTTTCCGGGTGGTGGTCTGCTGAAGCACTCAGGGCTCTCTGGGAATTCAGGGATTGGGCCCTTCAGAGGATGGTCTCGGATTTCTCAGTGCGCTGAGACGCACAGCTGTCACCAGCTACTGTTTCTTTATTTGGCACATAGGAGAATAGGCGTGCGTAAAAGCAAGTGCTTGTGCGTATTATATGGTATTATCATGTTTACTCTGGGACTGGAGAAAAACACTGACGCGTAAAGGAATTCAGTTCCACTTCAAAGATACGCTTCCACTTCAAAAAAACACGCAAAAATACATCTGGCAGACTACCAGTTAGAAGAATCATGAATTGGTGTGCGGTCAATAGAAAATCCACTCCCAAGTCCCAAAAGCACACAGCTCTATCCAAAAGAGCTGAACAGGTGAAGGCCTACCATTTCTGCCCAATCCCACCACCTAAAATAACAGTTGGGTCAACAAAATATGCCTACGACAAAACAGAAAATACACACGTATCACGCTCTTACGCTCTGCAGGAGACCTACCGTATCACGCTCCTTACGCTCTGCATGAGTTGTTGTGACATTCCTGGGGCAAATTGGGCAACACTCATGAGCAGAGCCCACACATGATGCAGCATAGAGTAGTCAGTGATGTGACATTGAATTTCTGAATTCTCTGTAGGCTAAATCCTCTACAGACATCCTACGGAGGCTCCTACAAATCATTTCAAAAGGCATCAGTGAATCAGAATCTGCTTTATTGGCCAAGTATGTGCACATACAAGGAAATTGGCTCTGGTTTGTTTAACTCTCAATGTACTCGCACACAGAAAAAAAAATCATACCTAGGCTAAAACAACAAGGGAGAGAGAGCATGTAATAAGCATGAACTACTACATTATATACAATAAGTGTGTGAAAATGTGTAATATTTAAAGGAATGTATGTACACTATGTATAAATAAGCCATGAAAGTGAGCAAGGAAGACAGAAAAAAAACGTGTCATCCTCAGCTTCAGTGTTTTTGAAGTAGCCTAATAAGATTTGTGGTTTTCTTTGGTGGTTAACCATTGGAAGCGATTAGACCACCAGAGTTTGCCTATAACCAGTGTTGGGCAAGTTACTTTCAAAATGTAATATACTACATATTACTAGTTACTTCCATTTGAAAGCAATGAGTTACTTTACAATATTACTGTCTGTGTAGAGTAACTCGTTACTTATTACACTACTTTTTCATTACTTTTACCAAAACAACAGCAGCAGCAGAATGACATCGCCGCCCCGGAACCATCCCGAAAAATAATTTCAACCGCCTTGAAGTCAGTGTAAACAGTCCAAAATTCTAAATGTTATTCTTTTCCTTTGTTATTGTCATCTGTAGTGGTTATTTGCATAAAAACACACAGTTTGATTAGGAAATGATTGTATCTTTTTTAAATATGTGCTTTGATAAAAAAATGTTTTTAACTTGAGTTACTTGACAAAGTAACTGGTATAATATTACTGAAATCCTATAAGTAATGAGTTATATTACTGAGTTACTGCTAAAAGTAATATATTACATGTAATATGTTACTTTTGTAATGAGTTACCCCCAACACTGGCTATAACACACAATATTGATGAACGTTTACCCAGAATTGGTCACGAGTTGTGGTCCCTCCTCTACTGACTTACAACGGACCAATTCAGCTACATTTTCTCATTGTGAGCTTTGATACTTTGTGAGCAACACCTACCATCATGGATCATGGGTGCGAACCTAATTAGTCTCAATTAGTAATTAGTCTCAGCAGGCAAGAACACAGGATACGTGGAGTTTAGACTAGAGTAGTTTACTACACGATTAAAGACTAAACGTTAAACTACCAACAAACTAGACATTCTGATGAATACTCATACCAGTTGGTGGCGGACGGCGGTAATGCAGCTTCGTCTGTCAGCCGCCAATTTTTGGGTGAACTATTCAATTAATTTGCTTAACGTCATTTGAAGGCTGAACACCAAAATAAATCTTGTGTTGTGGTTATTCTGGCTAGTTTAGCATATAGGTTTTGACAAAAACTCTGTGATCAAATTTCCAAAGGGAAAAATGAAAGGGCATTGGTCATTGGCCAGACGCCAAATGAGGTCACGATTGTTTTGCAGGCCGTAGGACGTGCGCAGCGCGTGGTCAAGAGAAGGCTTTTTGGGGGTGAGTCATGCATTCATTCATTCAGTCAAGATGGATAACCGATATGATGTCATCAGTGATGTCATCAGTGATGATGTCATCAGTGATGTCATCCTTCCTGGCTGAGATCATTTCAGTGATGATGTCATCAGTGATGTCATCAGTGATGATGTCATCAGTCTGAGGCTGTATAAGTGGTGTGAGTTAGTAGTCTGAGGCTCACTCCATCAAGTGTCTGGTGCGGTACTTGGAAGTGAGTGACTGGGAGAAGTAGGCCTACGCTACGCAGTTGCAGTTCAGCCCCATGGTCTGAAGGCATTCAGGAAGAACCTCTAGATCTTACGATGGCATTTGCAGCCCAGCAAAGCAGCACCATCCTGGAGTCTGCCCAGACACCTGACGGCGAGCAGATAGTGCCTAACGTTAGCAACCAGGTGGGCGTCTCTCCTGAGGCTGCGGAACATAACGTTACCTACTGTATGTCTCAAGGAAAGAGTGAGGAGTCTGACCCAACACTGAAGAGGGAACATAATGTTACCTACTGTATGTCTCAAGGAAAGAGTGAGGAGTCTGACCCAACACTGAAGAGGGAACATAATGTTACCTACTGTATGTCTCAAGGAAAGAGTGAGGAGTCTGACCCAACACTGAAGAGGGAACATAATGTTACCTACTGTATGTCTCAAGGAAAGAGTGAGGAGTCTGACCCAACACTGAAGAGGGAACATAACGTTACCTACTGTATGTCTCAAGGAAAGAGTGAGGAGTCTGACCCAACACTGAAGAGGGAACATAATGTTACCTACTGTATGTCTCAAGGAAAGAGTGAGGAGTCTGACCCAACACTGAAGAGGGAACATAACGTTACCTACTGTATGTCTCAAGGAAAGAGTGAGGAGTCTGACCCAACACTGAAGAGGGAACATAATGTTACCTACTGTATGTCTCAAGGAAAGAGTGAGGAGTCTGACCCAACACTGAAGAGGGAACATAACGTTACCTACTGTATGTCTCAAGGAAAGAGTGAGGAGTCTGACCCAACACTGAAGAGGGAACATAACGTTACCTACTGTATGTCTCAAGGAAAGAGTGAGGAGTCTGACCCAACACTGAAGAGAGAACATAACGTTACCTACTGTATGTCTCAAGGAAAGAGTGAGGAGTCTGACCCAACACTGAAGAGGGAACATAATGTTACCTACTGTATGTCTCAAGGAAAGAGTGAGGAGTCTGACCCAACACTAAAGAGGGAACATAACGTTACCTACTGTATGTCTCAAGGAAAGAGTGAGGAGTCTGACCCAACACTGAAGAGGGAACATAACGTTACCTACTGTATGTCTCAAGGAAAGAGTGAGGAGTCTGACCCAACACTGAAGAGAGAACATAACGTTACCTACTGTATGTCTCAAGGAAAGAGTGAGGAGTCTGACCCAACACTAAAGAGGGAACATAATGTTACCTACTGTATGTCTCAAGGAAAGAGTGAGGAGTCTGACCCAACACTGAAGAGGGAACATAATGTTACCTACTGTATGTCTCAAGGAAAGAGTGAGGAGTCTGACCCAACACTGAAGAGAGAACATAACGTTACCTACTGTATGTCTCAAGGAAAGAGTGAGGAGTCTGACCCAACACTGAAGAGGGAACATAACGTTACCTACTGTATGTCTCAAGGAAAGAGTGAGGAGTCTGACCCAACACTGAAGAGGGAAATCCGCAGTGCAAGAAACAGAGAGGCAGTCCGTAAATATCGCCAGAAGAAAAAGGATTGTGAGGGACTGTCCCAAAGCAAGAGTGTTGACCCTGCTGACTCAATGAAGAGGGAAATTCAGTTAGCAAAAAGAAGAGAAGCAGCCCGTAAATATCGCCAGATGAAAAAGCATGCTGAGGGACTGTCTCAAGGCAAGAGTGTTGACCCTGCTGACCCAACACTGAAGAGGGAAATTCAGTTAGCAAAAAGGAGAGAAGCAGCCTGTAAATATCGCCAGAAGAAAAAGCATTCTAAGGGACTGTCCCAAAACAAGAGTGTTGACCCTGTAGCCCTGAAAAGGGCTATTGACCCGGTTGACACAGCAAGGAAGAGGGAAATCAAGCTAGCAAAAAGGAGAGAGGCAGCCCGTGAATATCGCCAGAAGAAAAATAATTCTGAGGGACTGTCTCAAAGCAAGAGTGTTGACCCATATATATCTATGGTTGACTCTGCTGACGTAATGAAGAGGGAAATTCAGTTAGCAAAAAGGAGAGAAGCAGCCCGTAAATATCGCCAGAAGAAAAAGGATTGTGCGGGACTGTCTCAAACAAAGAGTGTTGACCCTGTAGCCCTGAAAATGGACCCGGTTGACACAGCAAGGAAGAGGGAAATCAAGCTAGCAAAAAAGAGAGAGGCAGCCCGTGAATATCGCCAGAATGAAGAAGGAAATCCAGCGTCCAAGAAGGAGAGTTTCATACCGTCAATATCTCAGGAATGAAGATGAAACTAAGAGGGAACGACGCCTTGCAAAGAACAGAGAGGCATGCTGTGAACATTACCAGAAAAGAAATAGATGAAGAGAGCATGCACTGATGCCCCGCCTTCCAAGAAGCCCTAGCATTAATATGATCTGTACTGTGCATCAATAAACTCTTTGTACTGACTTAGCTTGTTTGCATCTTTTGTATAGGGTAGGGTGAATTAAGGGTGATTGGGACTGTTTTTGAATTTACGCCTTGTGGAAGCTTTCTTGCCCAACACATGATACTGAAGATGTTACCTATCCATTTGGAGGAGGAAACAAGCCCTCCTTCTTCTTCTTCTTCTAATGGCTTGCTAGCCTGCGATTCGTCTCATGTTCCTCCGCTCCTCATCCCTCCTGAGCAATGCGCCTTCACCTTTGTGAAGGGCTCCTCCGTTAATAGAGATTTCAGCCCAGGGGTGCAAGCCATCATCTGGTTGCTCTTCCAACTCCATACTTCAATTTGCGTGTTTCTCTGGCTCAAGCCAATTTCTTCATGCCTACCGTGAGGAAACTGCATTTCAACAGCCCAAATTTGGCACTGATGACTTCATTGCCGTTACCCATTCCTGACAGACATAATGAATAAATGAATGCCCAACTAACCCCCTAAACTTTTTTTTTTTTTTTTTTACATTTTGGTGAGTGGGACAGAAGGGACATTAGAAAAAGAATAAAAATGCTGTGCAGTCCCACACAAAGTGGGACATCTGGTCACCCTAGATCCACGCATGCATTAACTAGCCTACATCTTTTCTACATAAAAGGGCATTTTTCTCGGACACAGTCGGCCTGACAGTATTCATATGGCACGGGTAGGCTACCGGCAGAGGTCCCGAGGAGATGGTGACAGGGCCAGGTTTTTTTAATTGGGTCATTATGGCGGATTAAATGGCAAAAAAGGCCAATTAGTTATAGCACTACCCACAGCAGCCAGCAGGTGTGACACACACACACACACACACACACACACGCACGCACGCACACACATTAGGAATGGCACTACAGCAGCAGACATGAGCACTACCCACAGCAGCCAGCAAGTCTCTCTCTCACACACACACACACACACACTCTCACACACACACACACACACACACACACACACACACACACACACACACACACACACACACACACACACTGGTGATTGCATACTCCAGCGGGTACTCCAACTATTGGGTATTACTTATGATTGTGGTTGTTGTTCTCATCATCATCATCCATATCATCATCATCATCATCAAAACACCAAGCCGAATGCAGTTTTCTCTTTGTATCTGATATTTGAAAGTTTTGTTGTGATATTGGTATAGTAGCCTATAACTAGTTCTAAACTGTAGGCTATCATAGGAATATTGAATAGAATAAGGGATAACGCCCCATTAGTTCCCTCCCATGTAATTTGAGATGTCTTCAGGAGGATGTTGGAGCCTGGAGGGGAAGTCAGAATAGCTACTTGTGTTCTGGATGCTTTTGCTGCTGCGCGAGAATTAAACTGCCGCAATTAAATACATTTTGAAATGAGTGAATTAAAGTCTTGACGGCTGTGGGAAGCAGATCAGACAGACAGGCGGGTCTCAGGTCTCCTGCCGCAGCTGCACCGGGTCTCATCACAGATCCGTCACGCCGCATTCACACAAGAGTACCTGAAAACACCCATTTCAGGAGCGATTTTGCTTTCAAAATAAAAGCTTATAGTCGTTCTGGGGGGATGGGAAAAATAAAGAGAACAACAAAATTAGGATAAAATGCATTGGAATGATAACTTCAAATTTAGAGTTAAACTGTGGTTGACATGAAGCTCTTGCGTGGCATATTGCAAGCCAGTTCAGTTTAATGAGCTGGGCTTTCCATATAGCCTACACTGCTCTGGGCTAGCCTATAGAAATAAAGGAATACATATTTTCAATGTATTACTTTGTCATACATCCCTCCCAACTCCATAAAAAAACTGCAACAGATGTTCATCATGTGCTACTTTTATTGTAAATTTGTATTTGTTTTTCATTTATTTTTTTACCGGAAGAACTATTTTGTGATTGCGGCTAACTTGACCCTGGCACTTCCCAGTGGTTTTCGTGGAGACTGTCCACGTTTACAACATCCATCCATTCAGACAGCGCTGCTGCTTCAGACAGAGACGAGCAGCCGTGGCCTTCTGCAGCAGAAAGTACCACATTACGAGTAGGCCTGAAACTTTTCATTAAGCTGCGTTTTTGGGCTCCTTTTTAGCAGACTTTCGTCATTTTTGTAAACATGTTTGCGTGCTGCTGTACTATTTTAATTTCGCTGCTCACTACGTGGTCTTCTTCCTCCGTGGAGTGCAATCCAAGTACTGGGAGAGAGGACCTGAAAGATGTAGTCGTGGACAGATATTTCATTCCCAAACTCTGTGCCAGAGAGGTGAAGCACGGAGACCATGTCCGCTATCACTATAACGTCACGTTTCTCGACGGGAAAACATTCGACTCCAGGTGGGTGGCTGCATGTCATTTAACTGTTGATTTGCATTGATTTTAATGTGTATCTTTAGTTGTGTCTTATAATCAAATCAGAAAGTGATGTGTTGTTAAGGCCACTATTAGACCTGTTGATATAACATGGATGCAAAACACTTGTGGCAACAATATTTTTTAAGATTCAAGATTCATTTTAGCCATAGTGAGTACACGTTACAAACGAGGAATTTGTCTTTTGTCCACTATATGCAGCGCAGCAATCACAGCAATAAGCAAACACAAAAGCTATATGAAGCAGACAGACAATCTTAAAATGATAAAGTGCAAAGTAAAATACCTTTTTTAAAGTGATATATAGGCCTAGCGGAGTCCATGTAAAAGTATGTAAAATATCCCGGGGGGGGGCTGGGGTTCATGAAATGTATCATAAAAGTCCATATCAAGTAAAGTCCCTAAGTGTCTGGGATAATGACCATGATTACGGGAATTTCAGTCTTCTGCCAGGATATCTAATTAACATATAGATAAAGGTTAGATAGCCTATAGCCTGATTTGTGTTCTGCATCAAATTCCTTAGGCAGTCAGCTAATAATAATAGCCTACATCAGAGCTCTCATGCAGCAAGGTCAAGTCATTTCTGTCAGAGCTTTTCAGTCTTCACTTGGGAAATTCTTCCAAATCCAAGCTTCCACTGATGCTCCAAGCCAACACGTCCTCCAAACTGCTGTGGCCATAGGTGTCATTTACAACTCGTCCCCACCACTTCTCAGCAAAAAGTGGCGCCCTCGTCTACTCAGAGGTCAAATATGGTCTGAGAAATCTACAGAGAAGTCTGGAAATTTGAGTCTAGAAAACTATGGAATTTTGAAATGGAAAATGTGTCGGAACCCTGACGTGAGCCTCATCGCTAATGTTAGCTTTGAGTTAAGTTTTGACAGTTTGCCAACAGACTTATCTGCACAATTCTCGAGGGGGGGTCTGGTGGCTGCAGACCACCTCCACTATCAGGCCAGCTCCACACGCTGGTCTCTTCTTCGTCAATTAAACGTTAGCCTCAATCTGAACATTGTCCTTTCTCTGACTTTGTGAATCTTTTGCTTCCCATGTCCCCTACATGTCCCCATGTCCCCTACATGTCCCTTACATGTCCCCTACATGTCCCCAGCCATCAGAAAGGAGTCCCTAAGGTCGGCCTGATAGGTGAGGGCCGGATCCTCGCTGGCGTGGACAAAGGTCTGCAGGGCATGTGTGTCAATGAGCGCAGGACCGTCACTGTCCCCTCACATCTGGCCTATGGAAGCGCCGGTGCAGGTAGGATCGTTTATTTGTCAATAAAGTATACAGAGGGATACGTACAGGGGTCACACAAACGGTAGTTTCTCCCCAGACTCAAATATGACGTTGAATAGCTGCGCTCCACATACTCCATACATCAGTCTGTGCCACTTTGCACAATGACTGACAGGTCGTGGTAGCAATGAGAGAGTGGTTCATTTTCAAAAGACAAGAGTCAGGTTGGGCGGGCGGGCCGGCCTGATTGCCAAAGTCGTTACTGATTGGTGGGTTCAGCTACGGTACAGGAGAAGAAGAAGATGGGGTTGGACTGACAGGTGATTTAGTTTGCAGATTAACACCATTGGACCCACTATTTTATGTCTTCTGTCCAGGTGCAGTTTCACTGATTTCAGCAGATTTCAAAGAACCATGCATTGGCCGTCTCCAGTCAGTGCAATTGTAGGCCTACTACACAGCCATTTTCCCACTGAGCAAGAGTAGAGTTTTCAGTGACTGTCAATTGGAATTGACCATATGACTGGTTGATCAATTCTATAGATATCGTCATATAAGACTAGATATAATCTGGTATTTTGATTATGGTAATATTGTGAAATAATCTGCATGTTACTTCTTCCTGGTCTTGAAGGCTAAGTAAACGTATTAGCATTAGCCTATTGTGGCTGAGTAAGATGAACAATGATTGGCTTTACTTGCCCATTATACCAACATCACTTACTGGTGATTATGATCATTACTAACTTTTCAAAATGGTCTTGTGTGTAAACGAAAGAATGAATGCTCATACACAAAATATCGTCACATTATCAATATCGATATATGTCAAATTGTGATATCTGATTGTGTCAATACCGCTGAGCCCTAGTTAACCAGTGTGGACAAATAGTTTGTTCAATCATAGGACCAGCTGTATTGTTGTTTTCACCTCTTTTCTAAAGCTTGTTGCCACAGTTGTAGCTTTTGCTTGTTTTTATTTTTATTTTATCATTTCATTTTAGCCTTTATCACTGACCTAAAAATATGGTCAGAGCTATCCCATTGATTTTGGTCTCCCGTTTGGAGTTGATTCGTTGGCCATCGCCATCTTGATTTGTTCGTCAGGAAAGTGGGAGGCTCTGCCTGCTGTTGGTCCGTGATCGGCAAGCTGTGCGATCACTGAACAGGCGATCTGTCAATCACCCCCTTTTCTATCATCTATTTTACTCCAAACGGGCGAGTTATATAAAAAATGACCCCCCTACAGATATGAAAAGGTGAAATTAGCTATATAGACCAAAACCATGTTTTGCCCCCGACTGGAAAGATGTTTAATCCTGTTACAAAGTCGGGCATTTTAACATGGGGGGGAATGCCTACTGCACCCGACCCCCAAAGGGCCATTCGAGGAACTACAGCTTTTCACTTCACTGCCACGTCATCAGAGGAAAGCTAGGGGGGGTGGCCTTTATGCCAGGTTTGTCCTAAGGGGCTTCTGTAGCCCAGTCGTTTTGCTGTGTGTCAATGGTGTTTACAAATGTGTCTCCCTCTAGTGGTCAGACAAAATCGGCTAGTGTACCTTTCTGAGTATTTTTCTGAGAGTCCAGCTAACCCCCTCTATCTCCTCCCAGGTGACGGCATTGTCCCTCCAGACACCACCCTGGTGTTTGACCTCCATCTGCTGGATCTGTGGAACCAGGCCGACCTGGTCGTCACCAAAACGGTCACCACTCCCAAAGACTGCAGGCGCTCTGTGATGCGCACCGACTTTGTGCGCTACCATTACAATGGCACGCTCCTGGATGGCAGCACCTTCGACACCAGGTGAACTCGGAAAGCCAGAACTCGGAAAACTGTGGAGTTTGGTTGTTGGGGTGAAGGGAGAAAGGTTTTCATTCCAAAATGACATGTTTACAAAGGAATGGATATGGGAGCGCTGTGTGGGTCCTCAATCAGGACAAACAGGAAACAGGTGCATAAATAAGTTTAAGTTTGTCTCCTTTTTTTAAATAACATGTGTCGAGTGTTATTGGCAAACAAAAAAAATGTCCAAGGCACACTGTTCTGTCGAAAAAGTTCAAAAGCCTTTAATGGTCCATATAGACAAAGTGAAAAGCCTTTAATGGTCCATATAGACAAAGTGAAAAGCCTTTAATGGTCCATATAGACAAAGTGAAAAGCCTTTAATGGTCCATATAGACAAAGTTCAAAAGCCTTTAATGGTCCATATAGACAAAGTGAAAAGCCTTTAATGGTCCATATAGACAAAGTTCAAAAGCCTTTAATGGTCCATATAGACAAAGTGAAAAACCTTTAATGGTCCATATAGACAAAGTGAAAAGCCTTTAATGGTCCATATAGACAAAGTTCAAAAGCCTTTAATGGTCCATATAGACAAAGTGAAAAGCCTTTAATGGTCCATATAGACAAAGTGAAAAACCTTTAATGGTCCATATAGACAAAGTGAAAAACCTTTAATGGTCCATATAGACAAAGTTCAAAAGCCTTTAATGGTCCATATAGACAAAGTGAAAAGCCTTTAATGGTCCATATAGACAAAGTGAAAAACCTTTAATGGTCCATATAGACAAAGTGAAAAGCCTTTAATGGTCCATATAGACAAAGTTCAAAAGCCTTTAATGGTCCATATAGACAAAGTGAAAAGCCTTTAATGGTCCATATAGACAAAGTGAAAAACCTTTAATGGTCCATATAGACAAAGTGAAAAACCTTTAATGGTCCATATAGACAAAGTGAAAAACCTTTAATGGTCCATATAGACAAAGTGAAAAACCTTTAATGGTCCATATAGACAAAGTGAAAAACCTTTAATGGTCCATATAGACAAAGTGAAAAACCTTTAATGGTCCATATAGACAAAGTGAAAAACCTTTAATGGTCCATATAGACAAAGTGAAAAACCTTTAATGATCCATATAGACAAAGTGAAAAACCTTTAATGGTCCATATAGACAAAGTGAAAAGCCTTTAATGGTCCATATAGACAAAGTGAAAAACCTTTAATGGTCCATATAGACAAAGTGAAAAACCTTTAATGGTCCATATAGACAAAGTTCAAAAGCCTTTAATGGTCCATATAGACAAAGTGAAAAGCCTTTAATGGTCCATATAGACAAAGTGAAAAACCTTTAATGGTCCATATAGACAAAGTGAAAAGCCTTTAATGGTCCATATAGACAAAGTTCAAAAGCCTTTAATGGTCCATATAGACAAAGTGAAAAGCCTTTAATGGTCCATATAGACAAAGTGAAAAACCTTTAATGGTCCATATAGACAAAGTGAAAAACCTTTAATGGTCCATATAGACAAAGTGAAAAACCTTTAATGGTCCATATAGACAAAGTGAAAAACCTTTAATGGTCCATATAGACAAAGTGAAAAACCTTTAATGGTCCATATAGACAAAGTGAAAAACCTTTAATGGTCCATATAGACAAAGTGAAAAACCTTTAATGGTCCATATAGACAAAGTGAAAAACCTTTAATGGTCCATATAGACAAAGTGAAAAACCTTTAATGGTCCATATAGACAAAGTGAAAAACCTTTAATGGTCCATATAGACAAAGTGAAAAACCTTTAATGGTCCATATAGACAAAGTGAAAAACCTTTAATGGTCCATATAGACAAAGTGAAAAACCTTTAATGGTCCATATAGACAAAGTGAAAAACCTTTAATGGTCCATATAGACAAAGTGAAAAACCTTTAATGGTCCATATAGACAAAGTGAAAAACCTTTAATGGTCCATATAGACAAAGTGAAAAGCCTTTAATGGTCCATATAGACAAAGTGAAAAACCTTTAATGGTCCATATAGACAAAGTGAAAAACCAAGCCGACCAAAATGTGTTTCAGCTCACCAGAGCCTTCGGCCCCTTGTTTGCATAATAACACGTGGGACACGACACGTGTTATTTACAAATGAGACAATCTTAAAATGATTTATGTGATGTTTACAGTTTGAAAGAGATTATGCTATCAAAATGTTTAGAAATTAATATTGCTGGCATTTGAATAAAACATCATTATGAAAACTAAGTATCAATTCCTCTCAAAATATACATACAGTATATAAGATTTCAGAATGGGTGCCAATTTTGGAAGCTTGGAACTACAATTATTAACCAGATTCTAAAATGACTGAAGTCAAATAATTGTGGTCATGCACCAACCAACCAAGCATGTGGTAGTAGTAGATGTTGAGTAGTAGGTAGTAGTAGATGTTGAGTAGATACTGAGCATATGGTTGGAGTAGATGTTGAGTAGTAGGTAGTAGTAGATGTTGAGTAGATACTGAGCATGTGGTTGGAGTAGATGTTGAGTAGTAGGTAGTAGTAGATGTTGAGTAGATACTGAGCATATGGTTGGAGTAGATGTTGAGTAGATACTGAGCATGTGGTTGGAGTAGATGTTGAGTAGTAGGTAGTAGTAGATGTTGAGTAGATACTGAGCATATGGTTGGAGTAGATGTTGAGTAGTAGGTAGTAGTAGATGTTGAGTAGATACTGAGCATATGGTTGGAATAAAGTGAGGGTGTCCTTCGCATATGTCGAGAACCTTTCATCTTCATCATCATCTACACTTGACGGGTGTATTGCTGGGGACCGGATTGGGTGCAACAGGCCTTTTTCACAGCAGCCATTTTGTGTATAAAAGCCAGGAAGTAAGACAGGTGCACCAAAACATTAATGAGGCTTTCCAACTTCCAGTCCATTTAGGTGTTCCAGTGCTGGGGCCCTAATTAATGATTTGGTTGCACCTGTGTTCACCCTGCCTTTTAGACACAAAATGGCGGCTGTGAAAAAAGCCCATTTGAACCAGTTGAATAAACAAGCCAACAGCGTTCTCTGCAGCAGCGGGGCGATGCGACCAGCGCTCTGTGCAGCATTGAGGCGAACGGGCACTGCACTAGTAACTGTAAATGTACTGATAACAAATATGACCATTAGTTGCACATTGAGCTAATCAGAAATAGATCTATTTGAAGCTTGTTTAAAGCCAACTCCGATTCTTTATTCTTGACCACTGAAATGACCTCCATCAGAATGACAGCTCTTCTGTCTGTCTGTCTCTCTGTCTGTGTCTGTGTGTGTCTGTAGTCTCATCCAGGTTTGTTTGTTGCAGCTACATCATGTGTCTGTGTGTGTCTGTAGTCTCATCTAGGTTTGTTTGTTGCAGCTACATCAGGGAGCAGACCCACGACACTTTAGTGGGCGAGGGCTGGCTGATCAAGGGCATGGATGAGGGCCTGCTGGGCATGTGTGTGGGAGAGATCAGGAATATTCTCATCCCACCCTTCAAAGGCTATGGAGAAAAAGGACTGGGTAAGTTGAAACGACGGAAGAAGAAAAGAGAAATGGCCGGTTTTAACCAAAAGGAAGTCGAGGTTTTTGTGGGTTTTAGCATTATTGATAGTCACATAAATGAGGTCAATTATCACCCTGTCAGGCACGGATATTCCCTCCCAGGCGACGCTGGTGTTTGACGTCCTGATGGTGGACATTCATAACAAGAAGGACAACGTCACGGTGGAGGACCAGGTGGTGCCCAAGTCCTGCATGCGCAAGACTGTGGTCGGGGACTACATCCGCTACCACTACAACGGCACCTTCCTGAACGGAGTCACCTTTGACACCAGGTCAGCTCTGCTCACACGTTCACAGCGGAGGTTGACGGTCACCGGCATGTGAAGCCGTTATATTGCTGACATTTGGGTGTTTTAAATCAACAAATCCCGGAAGAACTACAAACCAAACGTCCTAATTTGAAACCATTCTTCATGCGTCAATCCATCATTGCAGTGTGGCACTAAAATACTGCCACTACCAGTGTCGGGGGTAACTAGTTACATTGTAACGCGTTCGAGTACTCAAATTACTTTTTCGAAGTAACGCAACGCGTTAGTTTTTAAATGCAAGTATTCAGTTACTAGTTACATTTTCAATTAAGCAGTGCGTTACTTTTTAAATGATGTTCATTGAAGACACTTTGTCACTCTGAATTTGACTTAGCTTTTGATAAATACAATTACAGTATGTGACAGCTAATTAAACAATGAATTAACATAAATCCGTATTTTGCGTTGCCATAGGTTATGAGCTGATTTGTCAGAGTAAAATCACTCTCAAAAAAATCTATGTGAATATCTCTCAAATTAACTGTCTATGGTCAGTAAAGTCTGGGTAGATTTAAAGTCAGCCATTTTAATGGTACAACTTTAATTGGACTGCTTCTTCCTTGAAGTGTGCTTCTAATCAAACATCTAAGTTCTGACATGAAAGCCTGCCTTGTCGTTTACTGCCACCAGCTACCAGAGGAACAGCACATACAACACCTACATCGGGATGGGCTATGTGATAGCTGGTATGGACCAGGCTCTGCTGGGGGTCTGTATTGGGGAGAGGAGGAGGGCCATCATCCCTCCACACCTGGGCTATGGAGAGCAAGGAGCAGGCAAGTTTACTGTCAGGAAAGCCTTCTTTTCCTCTGTGGCAGCAGGTCAAACTGACTCTGGACAATTCTTAGTCATCTGATGGCATCTGAGGCCAGGGGTTAATGGTTTTCATTGGATATCATCAGACTTCCGTTGATTCAGTTGTCAAATCTGCACTGACCGCAAAGATATATAAACAAAAATATAAAAACAAAAATATAAAAACACAAAACAAAAAAGGTAATGTTTCATTTCATTATGACTAGTTTTTAAATACACACAAATCTACTCGCAAATAACTGATCATAATGAGTTTGTATAACAAGGTATACAAACACTGTAGTGCCTGAAGATAAGATAAGCACATTGTCACAGTGAACTGGAAATGAAGGTGGAGGAAGTGGAGCTGAATATTAACTGATGTGAATGTCCCGACACTATGAATTAGCATCAGTGATTCCCCGTTATTGAAGAATTGTTCCCTGATTTTGTTCCCTGGCTTTACAGGTAAAGTTATCCCCGGGTCAGCCGTTCTGGTCTTTGACATCCACGTCATCGACTTCCACAACCCCAATGACACGGTGGAGATCCAGATCACCTACAGACCCGAGGTGTGTAATGAAACCACTTCAGTCAACGACCTGATCCACTACCACTACAACTGCTCCCTGATGGACGGAACCTTGCTCTTCTCCTCGTGAGTCCCCACCCACTGCTTCACTGACAAACATGAACATACAGCGTATTACATAGAGGGATGGGAAGGACCATACTTATGTCACCATACACTTGATAGAGCTAAAGATACAACACACTGTGTACCACCCAGGTAGTGTAATAATATGTACATCACTTTATACTGATAAGTTAGTGGACAAATTTAGTCAAAACTACTGAGTGTTGAGTGTTACTGAACGCATCGATATGGGAAATATTGATACAGTATCGATTAGGGGTGGGAATCACCAGATGCAGAGGCCTGGCATGGCATGGCCTGCAAAAAAAAAAAAAATTGCGATACTTGGCGTCCAAGTATCGATACAGTATCGGGAAATAAAATATCGCGATATATTGCTGTATGGATTATATTGCCCAGCCCTAACGTATTGTCACATTTTTCTGTTGCGATCTACTGAATTTCAATATATTGTCCTTGTTGTCAGAGGCGACTATGAGAACGTTCAAGATGCAGTGCTGGGGGCAGACAAAGTGATCGACGGACTGGACGAGGGCCTGAGGGGCATGTGTGTGGGAGAGAGGAGGGTGGTCACTGTGCCTCCTCACCTGGGCCATGGAGAGAAAGGAGGTGAGTGTGGGAGAGAGGAGGGTGGTCAGAGTGCCTCCTCACCTGGGCCACGGAGAGAGGAGGTGAGTGTGGGAGAGAGGAGGTTGATCACCGTGCCTCCTCACCTGGGCCACAGAGAGAGAGAGGTGAGTGTGGGAGAGAGGAGGGTGGTCACAGTGCCTCCTCACCTGGGCCACGGAGAGAGAGAGAGGTGAGTGTGGGAGAGAGGAGGGTGGTCACAGTGCCTCCTTACCTGGGCCACGGAGAGAGAGAGGAGGTGAGTGTGGGAGAGAGGAGGGTGGTCACAGTGCCTCCTTACCTGGGCCACGGAGAGAGAGAGGAGGTGAGTGTGGGAGAGAGGAGGGTGGTCACTGCCTCCTCACCTGGGCCACGGAGAGAGAGAGGAGGTGAGTGTGGGAGAGAGAGAGAGGAGGGTGGTCACCGTGCCTCCTCACCTGGGCCACGGAGAGAGAGGAGGTGAGGGACTCCTGCTGAGCCTCGTCTTGACACACCAGAACACTGTAGTCCATGATCATCAGGAGTACGAAAGCTTGTGTTTTTAAGAGGCACGTCTGATTGCACTGAGAGCTCTTTGGGTAAATATAAAACTACCAAAGCACCAGGGCTGTTTTATGATTTAATGTACACAGAAGATAGGCTAAGAGAGCGGGGTGGGAGATCATCAATTCTGGTGCAAGTAAATGCAGCCAAAAACCTATTCTCTGATTAATCATATTTAGGTCCTTTTAGGTCCTTTCTAGCATCTCAAACACATTTTTGAGGCTAGTGTTTTTTCTTTCTTCCTATGGACTAAAAGGCTCATGATGAACTCTTGACAGCTTCTTAAAATCCTGCACTACACAGATAGTGATAGTAAACCCAAAGGTTTTCTGCATAACGTGTCTCTCTGTCTTTCTGTCTGTCAGCCACCGGCGTGCCAGGCAGTGCTGTGTTGGTGTTTGACCTTGAGCTGGTGAGCGCTGAGAGGGGAGTGCCGCCTGGCTACCTGTTTGTGTGGCTGGAGGAAAGCCCTGCTGACCTGTTTGAAGCCCTGGACGTCAACAAGAACCAAGAGGTGCCCCAGGAGGAGGCAAGTTACTCTTGGCAATATTACCACTTTCATCATTTTAGACGGTAGAAGATGGAGCCTCAATGTATATATACAGCATGTCTCTGTGCCCTCCTGCCCACTCAAATAGAGTTGCTTCACTATGATGCTCTATAATATATATATAAATATATATATAAATATATGATGCTCTTGCTGCCAGTCATTACATATTTTATCATGGTGCTAATCTGTTGAGCTTTGCCAAGTCATTTTATTGTCTGTCTGGAAGCTGTATACCCAGGTTTGATTACCCAGTGGGGCTTTATTTTAAAATAATAAAAGTACTTCAATTGGTGAAGCCTATAATTTAAATATTAGTTGGCCTATGTATAGACGGTTTTAACTTAACAACAAAAACATTCTAATTGAACCCCCGCTCACTTCCTGTTGCAGTGTTTGCTATGGACATAAAAGAAAAAAAAACATTCAAGTGCAGGACTGACCATTCCGTGAAAACCGTCTATACAGCTGAGCGGCGAAAACAAAAGTAACGATGTCGATGAATATTTATGTAGTTTGCCGAACGCTGAGAAAAAGGAAGTGCTGTGGGGTTGTGCTCTGGTGAAAACCGTCTATAAGATTCAGACTTTCAATAGTGTCAGAAGCCCCAAATGGAAGATCTGAAGCCAGATTACAAGCATTGTGAGTGGTGCAGTCTGTCAGTTAATCATGACAAATTTATTAAAACATGAATTAAGTTATATTTCTCTGAAGACACAACGAGAGTGTGTGCCAGCTGTTGACACCTGAAGTTCTATAGACGGTTTTCATGGGGTGGTCACTCCTCCACTTTAATGCTTCTGTTCTGTCCATAGCAAACACTGCAACAGGAAGTGAGCTGGGGTTCAGTTTAGAATGTTTTTGTTGTCAAGTTAAAACAGTCTATTGTTACTTTTTACAGCAGACAAATGTTGGAACTTGTACTTTATGGCCACACATGGGTCAAACCAGAGACATATAGATAGAGACACACCAACTTCCAGTCACTTCCTGTATCTGTGCCACAGAGATTTTGCCACTGCCACGCCCACTTACGAGACTGGTCAGCCAATGAACTTTCATACCATCGACAGACAGCCAATCACAAGCTGATGACCACGCCCATTTAAATGGTAAATGGTAAATGGCCTGCATTTATATAGCGCTTTTATCCAAAGCGCTTTACAATCAGTAGATAGTCTACATTCACCCATTCATACACCGATGGCGGCAGGCTGCCACGCAGGGTGCCTACACACCATCGGGAGCAAGGAGGGTTAAGTGTCTTGCCCAAGGACACAACGACAGCAGCTGGGAGGGAGCGGGGATTGAACCCCCAGCCCTTGCGTCATTGGCCGACCCGCTCTACCTCCTGAGCTAAAGCCGCCCCATTTAGGAGACCGGAAGAGTACCATTTCTTATTATTCTCTGAGCCTGGAGTGGGGTGTCTATGTATTAAAGGTCTCTTGTCAAATCCATTTCATAATGGACTGTAGTGGATTGATTTGCATGTTTTTGTTGAATTTGAACAGCTTTGTTGTTTCTTGACCCTTTCTAGTTTGGCGAATTCATCATGCTGCAGGTGTCAGAGGGCAAAGGTCGTATGAAGCCCGGGATGGACCCCGAGGACGTTATCGCCGACATGTTCAGGAACCAGGACCGAAATAAAGACGGAATGATCACAGCTGACGAACTCAAACTGAAGGTAGAGGAGGACAAGGAAAGGGAAGCGGCAAAGCACGAGGAGTTGTGATGAGAAGGACAAACAAACATCCACATTCTCTCTCAGGGAAAACCCCCAAAACCCAAACGCCTTAAAACATTCAGAGAGACTTTCCATACACAGTATCATGTTTTAATATTTTCCATATTACATTTGATAGGTTTTTCAAATGACAAGAAAATAGTGCAAACAATCTTTTTCTATACCGTAGTTGTGTGTTGTGTGACTGGTTGTGTTTGATATAGTGGTGTTTCAAAGTGAATGCATTTGCTAAAATTGACCTGCCAAATAAGCACCTTTATGTGTCCCTGATGTTCACTGATTAAAATGTTTTTAAGAAAAACTTTTATTGTTTCAGTTTTTCTAGTTTGAGAAGTAACTGTACTAGCTTATGTGAACTGGGATTCCTTCTCTCTCCATCCAAAAAGCACCGGTGTTATTGTTCTTCAGATATTGCAGTTTCATATTTAACTCCCCAATTGTACTTGGCCAATTTCCCCCCCTGCTGCACCGGTCGCTGCTCCACCCCCTCTGCCGATCTGGGGATAACAGTAGACTAGCACCATGCTTCCTCCGACATGTGCAGTTGCCAGCCGCTTCTTTTCACCTGACAGCAGGGAGCTTCACTGGCAGGACGTAGCACGTGGAGGATCACACTATTCCCACCAGTTCCCTTCCGCCCCGAACCGACCCCTATTTTCATATTTAACTCCTCTATATATATATATATATATGCTTTTTAGATGGACCGGAAAACGAGTATAGGAGTTTTAAAAATGTGAACTATACATTTGATTGAAAAGAGAACACAAATTCATTTGATATTCGTCTTAAAACTGATGACCCATATATACAGTATATTCAATCTCAATATGAAGCAGAAGACATGGCCGATGTAAAGGCAAATGTGTTGTATGCCTTATAAAATATAATATATATATTTTTTATATACACACAAAACAATATTTTACATATTTCGGCCATCCTATGTCATTCTGTATAACTGAACAGATTAAAAACGAGAAAGGTCTACATATAATGAAATGTTAAAAAAAAACTTGGAAGTAGACTACATAACTACTTACAGTAGTGAGGACTTGATGTACAGTACTTCACACCCTGCATCATAGGAAGGGAAGGTATTGTCGTGGATAATTCTATATATATTCTATATAAAAATAGACTTCAGAGTTTTGAGTAAATGTGATTTGCCTTAATAGCCACTCCTATGAACTGAGTGGTGTAGAAATGCAGTCCCTTGGTCTGGTTTGAGGTAAGATGGTTGGCTGCCATTGTGATTGTGCTACAGCATGCAACATGGTAAATAGAGTGAACAAGTCCGTTGTGTGTGTGACATCAAATTGGCAAAAGTGTTTCCTTCTACTATGCAGCTTGGTACCCATGCCCCGTCCTGTGCGTCCTACATGCCCCGTCCTGTGCGTCCTACATGCCCCGTCCTGTGCGTCCTACATGCCCCGTCCTGTGCGTCCTACATGCCCCGTCCTGTGCGTCCTACATGCCCCGTCCTGTGCGTCCTACATGCCCCGTCCTGTGCGTCCTACATGCCCCGTCCTGTGCGTCCTACTTAGCATGTCTTGATGAGGTGATGTAGCTGAGGACGCCGTTGGGAACGTCCATCGTCTCGTCCTTCACCAGCACAATGTCAAAGGAGTTGATGTACGACTCTTTCCTCTCCTCCACCTGAGAAACAGTCAATGCGCATCAACTGAGTGTGCTGGTTGGACACTTGTTATATGTGAGTATGACAGACAGAACGAGCACTATATTAAAGGAATATATATTGATATATTATATTATGATATATTATTGACGAGGATGTACGACATGCAGCCTGCTCATGCTTGCGTATACTTTGAGAACTCGCAACAAAACCACTGGAGGGCCATGTCATCAAAGTATGAAGCAATCTCCTTCCAATAGAATCAGAATCAGCTTTAATGGCCAAGTATGTACATGTACAAGGAATTTGACTCGCTATCAAATACGTATATATGAAAGAATGTACATGTACAGTATATGTATACGGTAAATAAGCCACACAGGATTGTAAACAGGCTTATACAGATATTAGGATGATAGGAGGATGAACTGAGTATAGAATTGCAACGAAGTCTGCAATGTAAATAAACGTGTTACAATCTGAATCTCTTATGTGAAAAATAAACCGTGCTAACAATACAAATCAATGCCTTAGTTTGGAGTTACTTCCAGTATTCAGCGTAAGCATGAGCAGGCTGTAGTGTTTCATCAGTCATGTACTGAAGAATGTTAGGTTTGTTAAAAATAGCAGGTGTTTTCCCTATTTTCAGTCAACAAGAATACCCTCCTAATGCTGGAAATAAGCCCCTCTTCTGGAACAAATGATAATAATTTGATTATTCGTTCCCAATAGATCATTTTAGGGCCATGGAATTAACTCTTAGATATCATAATAAGCATTTAATTAAGAGTGATGGTGGAGTTTCCACTGGAAACCCTATGCATCTCTCCCATTCCCTGTGGTGTGACCTGGTCGTTGAGAAAGCCGATGGTCAGGATGTTGTGGGGCTGGGACACCCCATCAGCCATGGTCAGGTCTCCCAGAGAGTCCCCCAGCAGCAGCACGTTGGGACGGTCCTGCAGCTCGCTAAGCGTGGCTGCGTGCTGCAGAGCGCCCTCCCGCTTGTTGAAGGTGTGGATCAGCTGACCTTTGAAGGCTCGCAGTATCCCCTTAACAAGACAGTGTTCAGTTAGGGTTGCTGTATTCATCCTCTCTTCCAGAGACTTGGGTTGTAGATGTGGATTATGATCAGGTGGATACCTCTCATAGTATCTACACATCTACACCAATATTATTTAAAAAATCCTGGAGCTGTGCCTGTTCCTTTCATTTTATTGCCCAAAATTGTAGTTTGAACTACCAGCAAGCCACTACAAAATGTAGTTAAACTACATAGTTCAACTACATGTAGTTCACTACTCCCCAACACTGGTTATTAGTACTTATGTTTTGTTGCAGCCTGGAAAGTGAGTTTTTCTTAGATATTGATCAATCTGATTAACCTGCACAGATATATTATGGTCATCAGGCTGTCACTGGTCTATGGGCATACCGGGTGATCTCTAGTATCTATGTATTTATTACACAAAACATTTCATATTATGAAGTGCACAAACACTCACGCTGTGGTCAAAGTCCATGTAGTTAGAGATGATGCGGACGTTGGGGTGGAAGACGTGGTTCTGGCCGATCACCTCCTCCAGGATGTCACCTACGCCGGCCGAGAAGATCAACAGAGGAACCTGGTGCTCGGCCAAACGGTCAAAGAACACCTTATGACCTTCCCTGAAGACAGACACACACAAACACACCTCATTAGACACCTGAACCAATGGGCTGGATTTTGAAATCTGCAGGTTTTTTCAACTACTTCACACATCTCAAATATATTTGATGTGCTGTTGTTTTGAAACATATAATAGTAAAGGGCAGCGAAGGAACCATCTGATAAATGAGACCAAATCTCCACAAAACCATTGGTTAAAAATATCTGCAGATCTTTGTGAGGGATTTTGAGTAGTTAGTTTCTTCT
This sequence comes from Poromitra crassiceps, assembly GCF_964638095.1. Taxonomy (NCBI): domain Eukaryota; kingdom Metazoa; phylum Chordata; class Actinopteri; order Beryciformes; family Melamphaidae; genus Poromitra; species Poromitra crassiceps. Next base: position 1,886,377 of record NC_139626.1, on the reverse strand, counting down.
ATGAATCTAGATATTAAAGTTTGCGTCATCTGAATTCAACATTAGCTATCATATCCAAGGGAACACTTTTCTATAGTGTGAAAATATGCCATGCTGTTCGTTTGACTGAAGTGCAGCTCTAACTTTATCCACCGCGATTTATTTATCCAAGTCAAATTAGGGTTAGGGCAGGGGTGGGCAACTATTTTTCATGGGGGGCCACATGAGAAATCCAGATTGTTGCCGGGGGCCGAACAAATATTGTCATGCCGTAATGGATGGGCAACTTTGATGATAGAGAGGGCCACAAAAAAGGTCCTCGCTACCAGATTTTGCTGAGGGCTGAACGGCGCCAGCGCGAAAAAATTGGGGCATTTGAAGCCAGGTTTAGAGGAATAACTAATTTTAAATTAACAGTTGTGATGTCATTATTCAGTCTTAACCACCAATATTTGATCCTTTTCTCACTCACTCCTATGTCACCACCTGCTCTCCCTGCAGGGCTTGAAATGAACTTTTTTGACCACCTGCCAATATGGCTGCTAGATTTTAAAGTTACCAGCCAATTAGAATTTCCACTATCTGAAATGTTTTTCTTGAAATAAACCAGAATATGAGTGGGTTAATTTAAGCATAAGTATCAGTAAGTGGCCCGGGATTCTCAAAGCCTGTGTTGAGGGTCACACGAACAAAAATGCACTCTTGAAGCTAAATAAATCCAAAACCAACAAGTTAATTATTTAAATTTCTACCTCAATGTAGAACAGCCATTTCTTACACATGAGATTACTTTTGGCCTTTTAGTCATAAAGATTATTGAAAGATATTCCATATTCCAGACTGAAATGCTATAACAGAAGAATTTTGCAATTCCATCGCGGGCCACACAGGGGGCCGTATGTTGCCCATGTGTGCTTTATAGTAACGTTCAGTCAGAACTCATTTATAATTAAGCCCATAGTTAATGAACTAATCATGTACAAAACACACACACAGTCACATATTTTATATACTGTATATGTTGTAAGCCTAATTTTTGCCATCACAGCTGCTTTTTACATGTATGGGATAATACAGGCTAATATACAATGTGTCCCAAGGAGTCATTATAAACTCAATTAGCTACAGAAGCTAATGTTCACATTCAGTCCTTGTATATTTCTCTCATGTGTTAACATCATTCCTTTCCTCCTCTGTGTGTGTGTGATTGAGAAATGAGATGCAGGTGGTGTTCATCCTAATTGGCCTGGTCAGGTGTCAGATTGCTGCTGGCTGATTGGCTGGTGGAGAGCATTTAAGCCAGCTGATGCCATCCTGTCGCCCTTTGCTCTCCTCATTCCCAACGATGATGGCTGCTGTGCTGACTGCTGTGTTCTGTCAGGTAGGAACTGTGTGTAGACCTACTTTAGTAGTTCTGCAGAACTTTATTAAGATGTGTCTTTATCTTGGTAGACCTGTGCAGTCTAAACTGTAAATAGTTACCTTCCAGATCTACACTTTTGTACACTGTAAATAACACTTACCCAAGTAGCAGAAAGTAGGGGGAGAAGCCCTTTAGTTTTTTGTAACATTTTCTGATGTTTATTTTGTAGGAGCTTATAGGTAAGAGCTGTGTCTCTTATTTAATCCATCATTTTCTTTTCTTAGGTAAATTTAAGGTTGGGGATTAGTTTGATTGGTTAGTTGTGTTGGGGCCATGCTGTGCTCTGAAACTAAACCTGCTACTTGTGAACTTGTGATGGTGGTTCGGCTGATCATCCTTGGGAGTGGGAAGAGTGGGGGCACTTTGTGTTGCGGTCCGGTTCCCCGAGGCCGGTTCCTAACATAATTGGGTGCTCGTCTGCTTTTCTCATTCGTCAGCACGTCGTCTGTGAGTGTGTGTGTATATATATTTTATATGTTTGTCTGGTGGGCAGTCTTTGTGCAGGTGGTAAATGGTGTTAGTCAAGGTGGCTTTGCATGGAGCTGAGGAAGCTCTCATGGTGGTAAAGCTGGTGGATATGTTTGTTGGAGGAGGAGCCGGTCAGAGGGGACCAGTAAGACTGAGGAGGGGCGTGACAAGGCAGGGCAGTCAGTCGTTTCTCCTCTTTCTGTGTAGACTGCTACCCTACAAGAGTCTCCGTACATAGACTTGCCTGTCACTCTGACTCCCAAGCCGTCTAAATCAGCGATACAGACGTATTTACAAGTGTCACAGAAACATTTCAAAGCCACATATTGAGAAGAAGAGTTCATAGCTTCTCGACGTCGGGGTTAGAAAGCTCGTCGCTGCTCATAAATGCCTCTTTTCATCTGAAGTCTGTGCTGGTGATACTTTTTATTGAGCTTTCGGCCAGAGTGGCGCTGTTGAGCGCTCTAACGGCTGGGAGCTCTAACCTGGAAAAAATATCACCAGCACAGACTTCAGATGAAAAGAGGCATTTATGAGCAGCGTCGAGCTTTCTAACCCCGACGTCGAGAAGCTATGAACCCTTCTTCTCAATATGTGGCTTTGAAATGTTTCTGTGACACTTGTAAATACGTCTGTATCACTGATTTAGACGGCTTGGGAGTCAGAGTCACAGGCAAGTCTATGTACGGAGACAGGACTCTTGTAGGGTAGCATAGTCTACACAGAAAGAGGAGAAACGGTGCTACTGACGGCCCTGCCTTGTCACGCCCCTCCTCAGTCTTACTGGTCCCCTCTGACCGGCTCCACCTCCAACAAAATCTCCACCAGCTTTACCACCATGAGCTTCCTCAGCTCCATGCACACCATTTACCACCTGCACAAAGACTGCCCACCAGACAAAGATATAAAATATATATATATACTCAGACGACGTGCTGACGAATGAGAAAAGTGGACAAGCCCCCAATTATGTTAGGAACCGGCCTCGGGGAACGGGACAGCAACACAAAAGTGCCCCCACTCTTCCCACTCCCAATGATGATCAGCCAAACCACCATCACAAGTTCACAAGTAGCAGGTTTAGTTTCAGAGCACAGCATGGCCCCAACACAACAAATCAAACTAATCCCCAACCTTAAACTTACCTAAGAAAAGGATGGATTAAATAAAAGGCAGCTCTCACCTATAAGCTCCTACAAAATAAACATGAGAAAATGTTACAAAAAACTAAATGGCTTCTCCCTCCTACTTACTTGGGTAAGATGTTAGTGTACAAAAGTGTAGAGCTGGAAGTAGCTATTTACAGTTTAAACTGCACAGGTCCACCAAGATAACACATCTTCAAGTTCTGAAGAATGAAGTAGGCATACACAGTTCCTACTTAACAAAACACAGCAAATAGTCAACAGAGATATCATATGGGAGAACAATGAGTGGACTATGTTCAATTACACACTTTGAATGATGTGAACAAATGACATACACATGTAATAGCAAATAAACTTTTATTTCATCAACTTCCTGTGTCTGCACTGTTAAATGGGTTTGGGGATGCCATCCCTTGCAGTCATTGCCACCGATGATGGCTACTCTGCTGACTCTTTGTTCTGTCAGGTAGGCACTGTGTGTAGGCCTACTTTTGTAGTTCTTTAGAACTTTAAGATCTGTCCTTGTCTGGGTAGACTTGTGCAGTCCAAACTGTAAATAGCTACCTTCCAAATCTATACTTTTTTACAGTAAATAACTCTTACCCAAGTAGCAGAAAGTAGGAGGGAGAAGCCCTTTAGTTTTGTAACATTTTCTCATGTTTATTTTGTAGGAGCTTATAGGTGAGAGCTGTGTCTATTTTTTTTTTTAATCCATCCTTTTCTTGGTAAGTTTAAGGTTGGGGATTAGTTTGATTTGTTGATGTTGGGGCCATGCTGTGCTCTGAAACTAAACCTGCTACTTGTGAACTTGTGATGGTGGTTTGGCTGATCATCTTTGGGAGTGGGAAGAGTGGGGGCACTTTTGTGTTGCCGTCCCCTTCCCCGAGGCCAGTTCCTAACATAATTGGGGGCTATTCCGCTTTTCTCGTTCGTCAGCACGTCGTCTGAGTATATATATATTTTATATGTTTGTCTGGTGGGCAGTCTTTGTGCAGGTGGTAAATGGTGTGCATGGAGCTGAGGAAGCTCATGGTGGTAAAGCTGGTGGAGATATTTGTTGGGGGAGGAGCCGGTCAGAGGGGACCAGTAAGACTGAGGAGGGGCGTGACAAGGCAGGGCCGTCAGTAGCACCGTTTCTCCTCTTTCTGTGTAGACTATGCTACCCTACAAGAGTCCCATCTCCGTACATAGACTTGCCTGTCACTCTGACTCCCAAGCCGTCTACATCAGCGATACAGACGTATTTACAAGTGTCACAGAAACATTTCAAAGCCACATATTGAGAAGAAGAGTTCATAGCTTCTCGACGTCGGGGTTAGAAAGCACGACGCTGCTCATAAATGCCTCTTTTCATCTGAAGTCTGTGCTGGTGATATTTTTTCCAGGTTAGAGCTCCCAGCCGTCAGAGCGCTCAACAGCGCCACTCTGGCCAAAGGCTCAGTAAAAAATATCACCAGCACAGACTTCAGATGAAAAGAGGCATTTATGAGCAGCGTCGAGCTTTCTAACCCCGACGTTGAGAAGCTATGAACTCTTCTTCTCAATATGTGGCTTTGAAATGTTTCTGTGACACTTGTAAATACGTCTGTATCGCTGATGTAGACGGCTTGGGAGTCAGAGTGACAGGCAAGTCTATGTACGGAGACTCTTGTAGGGTAGCATAGTCTACACAGAAAGGAGAAACGGTGCTACTGACGGCCCTGCCTTGTCACGCCCCTCCTCAGTCTTACTGGTCCCCTCTGACCGGCTCCTCCTCCAACAAACATATCCACCAGCTTTACCACCATGAGCTTCCTCAGCTCCATGCAAAGCCACCTTGACTAACACCATTTACCACCTGCACAAAGACTGCCCACCAGACAAACATATAAAATATATATACACACACACTCACAGACGACGTGCTGACGAATGAGAAAAGCAGACGAGCACCCAATTATGTTAGGAACCGGCCTCGGGGAACCGGACCGCAACACAAAGTGCCCCCACTCTTCCCACTCCCAAGGATGATCAGCCGAACCACCATCACAAGTTCACAAGTAGCAGGTTTAGTTTCAGAGCACAGCATGGCCCCAACACAACTAACCAATCAAACTAATCCCCAACCTTAAATTTACCTAAGAAAAGAAAATGATGGATTAAATAAGAGACACAGCTCTTACCTATAAGCTCCTACAAAATAAACATGAGAAAATGTTACAAAAAACTAAAGGGCTTCTCCCCCTACTTTCTGCTACTTGGGTAAGTGTTATTTACAGTGTACAAAAGTGTAGATCTGGAAGGTAACTATTTACAGTTTAGACTGCACAGGTCTACCAAGATAAAGACACATCTTATTAAAGTTCTGCAGAACTACTAAAGTAGGTCTACACACAGTTCCTACCTGACAGAACACAGCAGTCAGCACAGCAGCCATCATCGTTGGGAATGAGGAGAGCAAAGGGCGACAGGATGGCATCAGCTGGCTTAAATGCTCTCCACCAGCCAATCAGCCAGCAGCAATCTGACACCTGACCAGGCCAATTAGGATGAACACCACCTGCATCTCATTTCTCAATCACACACACACAGAGGAGGAAAGGAATGATGTTAACACATGAGAGAAATATACAAGCACTGAATGTGAACATTAGCTTCTGTAGCTAATTGAGTTTATAATGACTCCTTGGGACACATTGTATATTAGCCTGTATTATCCCATACATGTAAAAAGCAGCTGTGATGGCAAAAATTAGGCTTACAACATATACAGTATATAAAATATGTGACTGTGTGTGTGTTTTGTACATGATTAGTTCATTAACTATGGGCTTAATTATAAATGAGTTCTGACTGAACGTTACTATAAAGCACACATGGGCAACATACGGCCCCCCTGTGTGGCGGGTATGTGTTAGAGGGTACACACAGGAAAATACTGTCACAGAGGACTAAGAGATGATTTACCATCTAAGGCAGGGGTGGGCAACTATTTTTCATGGGGGGCCACATGAGAAACCCAGATTGTTGCCGGGGGCCGAACAAATATTGTCATGCCGTAACCCATGGATGGGCAACTTTGATGATGGAGAGGGCCACAAAAAAATGTCCTCGCTACCAGATTTTGCTGAGGGCTGAACGGCGCCAGCGCGAAAAATTTGGGGCATTTGAAGCCAGGTTTAGAGGAATAACTCATTTTAAATTAACAATTGTGATGTCATTATTCAGTCTTAACCACCAATATTTGATCCTTTTCCTCACTCACTCCTATGTCACCACCTGCTCTCCCTGCAGGGCTTGAAATTAACTTTTTTCACCACCTGCCAATATGGCTGCTAGATTTTAAAGTTACCAGCCAATTAGAATTTCCACTAGCCGAAATGTTTTTCTTGAAATAAACCAGAATATGAGTGGGTTAATTTAAGCATAAGTATCAGTAAGTGGCCCGGGATTCTCAAAGCCTGTGTTGAGGGTCACACAAGAACAAAAATGCACTCTTGAAGCTAAATAAATCCAAAACCAACAAGTTAATTATTTAAATTTCTACTTCAATGTAGAACAGTCATTTCTTACACATGAGATTACTTTTAGCCTTTTAGTCATAAATATTATTGAAAGATATTCCATATTTCAGACTGAAATGCTATAACAGAAGAGTATTGCCCAGAATGACATGAACATTTGGACACTTATTCAGCGGGTATATTGCATTGTTCAAGTGCACTGTAAAAAAAAAAAAAAAAAAAAAAATTGCAATTCCATCGCGGGCCACACAGGGGGCGCCCGCGGGCCGCATACGGCCCGCGGGCCGTATGTTGCCCATGTATGGGTTAGGGTTAGGGTTATTTAACCCTTTATCCACCGTGATTAGAAACTGTCTTGCAACCAGTCACAGCCATGACAACAGCTCTATTGAACTGCTATTTTAATGTTTTCATCACAGCCTCAGATTTGCAAGAGTTTTCTTTGTGCAGAGGGCTACAACATTGGCAACAATGGGCAAACAAATGTCCTATTGTTTAGCTTTATGTCTGGAGACAATCATGTGGTGGCTTGAGGAAAATGTCAAATGTCCAAAACTCGACTGTAGAGACTATTACATTTGTAGACATTATTGCCAAGCTCATATTTGTCTCTGGGACAGTGTCTTTGTAAATGTGTCCTGTGAGCTGTGTGGACCTGAGCATAGCGCTGGAGTCCTTGACGGCCTGGGGTAGCATGTCCTTCCTGATCTTCTGCTGGATCAACAGCTCATGCACTTTAGTCCACCTGTAGAGAACAGTACAAGACCAGCCGTGACTTAAATTCCTTTTCAGTTCAGTCCCACAGGAAGTGGAAGTTTCTCCAAAATTCAAACACTGAAAAAAGACTTTTGGAATGGCAACTCTCTTACTAAAAGGCTTTGTTACCTCAAATGACAATGTAGAAAAAACAAATGGCGGAGACAGCTGTCAGATCCTTGTGAATCGATCTTCGCTTATAACTTTACTAATACTTCGCAGAAAATTATGTTTTGTACAAGAATAGACGCGGGCTAATGTCTTCTTTGCAAAAAAAAGGCTCTTAACCCCGCATTTAACCCCGTAACGTTAGTTGGTGTCGGGCTTTGCAGAAGGCTCTCAGCTTCTCAGCAAGTGCTGAGAATGCAGCGCTGCGCTCGAGCTGCGTGTCGGGCTTTCCAGAAAGCTCTCAGCTTCTCAGCAAGCGCCAGGATTGGCCAATGTCAACTTCAGTCTCCAGAACGATCCAATCAAATCACTCGCACGTTCTTGCGGTCCCGCCTTACAGTAGTGTTTCAACTGACTCGATCAGAATGACTATTATTATATTATCATACTTGGAAACCGTTTTATAAAAGCAATATAGCACTTGAGCAGCGTGTGTTGTGGCATATATCCCGCTGCTCAGCAGTTATCCCGGGATATATTTGCCACAACACACTGGCTCTCATGCTATATTGCTTAAATAACAACTGATTCATTGACTTGTCTATTCATAGTATTCCCATGATGTCACATGCATTTCCCACCAATATGGCACTTTACACTACACACAGCTCATTGGCTGTGTGTGTAATTAGATTGTTAATCACCTGTTAATTGATTACAATCAGACCAAGATGTCTGTGTGGTGATGTCATAGAATACTATCAATAAACCACTGGTCTACTTGTTGCTGTGAGTTTTGTATTGTTGTGCTAACATTCTGGTATCATCATCAACCTTTATTTAAACAGGCAAGTTAATTAAGAACAAATTCTTATTTTCAATAACGGCCTGGTGATAAACATGGACCTGAAACCATTCTGCCTATGTTTGAATCTGGTTTTCTATTTTGACACTTATGAGCACTCAGTGCAGACTCAGAGTAGTTAACTGTTTCTTTAATGATTAATACATGTCAGTTCGTGAATATATTAGTTAATCATTAGATAGTTGCTGATTAGTCGGTCAATTCCTGAATAGAGTGGTTAATGATTAGTAAATGTGAAAATAATAATATTAAAAATTGAAAAAAAAAATTATATATATACTGAGTTTGCCCCCCCCCTCCCCCCATATCAATTGAGTTAGGGTATGGTCGTGGTTAAGAAAACACTAATATTAACCACATCTATTTGACTTGCTGCATGTTCTGTGTGTTTGAGCTGGGCTGTAGTCCAGTGGTGAAAGACCATGCCTTCCAACCCAAAGGTTTGTGGTTTGAATCCCGGTACGGACACTAAAACCTTTTCAAGTCTTTCATTGGGAAAGCCATAACAAAACTGCCTAGAGATCCATTGTAAGTTACCTAGGCTGATGGTCTAGGGGTTAAGGCGGTGATCCTTAACAACCGCATACATCGGAGAAGTGCAGGTTCGATTCCTGCAGGGGATTTGAAGTCGTCTCCCCTCCCCTCCCCCCCCCTCCTCTGCCATCTCCCGGTCTCCTTCCTTCACCGTGTTCTCACTCAACCACTCTCACCATCTCTGCAGGGACTGTGCCTGCTCGCCTCTCTCCTCTGCGGGTCAGTCCCTGCAGAGATGGTAGTAGAGTGGTTGAGTGCGAACAGGGTGAGAGGAAGGAGGCTGGGAGATAGATGGCAGAGGAGGGAATTTTGTTGGAGGAAGGGAGACAGGGGAGAGGCCAGACAGTGTGGGGTTGGGGGGGAGGTCAGGATGGTGGTGGTTGTTCTCTCTCCTGCCTTGTCCTCTCTCTCCCTGTTCTCTCTCTCCTGCCTTGTCCTCTCTCTCCCCCTGTCCTCTCTCTCTCCTGCCTTGTCCTCTCTCCTGCCTTGTCATCTCTCTCCTGCCTTGTCCTCTCTCTCCCGCCTTGTCCTCTCTCTCCCTGTCCTCTCTCTCTCTCCTGCCTTGTCCTCTCTCTCTCCTGCCTTGTCCTCTCTTGAAGTCCTCTCTCCTGCCTCTCTCCTGCCTTGTCCTCTCTCTCACCCCCCACAATGGATCTCTAGGCAGTTTTGTTATGGCTTTCCACAACAAATGACTCGAAAAGGTTTTATTGTCCTTAATAAACAGATCTCTATTCAAAACTTGACAAGACAAAACTGAACTAAACACATACAGTAGGTTAAGCCCCTGCAAATGGGTCCAGTTACAGTATGTAGGCAGCAGTCCTGGTGCCTTCCCCTGTCAGAAGCAGGGACATGAATCCCCCATTGAAGGATGCTGAGACAAACATAATTAGTTTTCAATTAACCACACAATACAACAAGAGTCCCCTTCAACACAACTATTATTACATTGACTTTCCCATACGTCATCATTTATAATGACTCCAAGTAGTTTAACCCCTCAAAAATTGGTTTTACAGTTTTTCACAATTGTTTAAACACATTAGACACAATGTGCACAACCTGAAACTGAACATGCAAAGGCATAATTCTACTGATAAAGCATTCAACATTCATATAGTGTTTTCCATTCTGCACATCAGTGTTCAATGGGTGCTTAGAAATGTCTACTCATATGATGTATGTGTTTGTCATTTGAAAAGAAAATACCATTTAGTGAAGAGTTAACACTGTTTTGAGGGCAAAGTGTGCTTTTGCAAGAGAAGTGTAGGATTTTGCATTTTGTGTGTGAGTTTTGAGATTTGTGTTTCGGGTTTTGAGAAAGTGAGGTAGTCTATCAGGAAATGTGTTTAAGCAATTGTGAAAAACTGTAATCAATTAAACCCCCCTACTGAATCACACTTGGCATGTTCCACTGCTCCCCGTCTACAAGTGAGGTTGGACTTAAATTCCTTTTCAGTTCAGTCCCCCAGGAAGTGGAAGTTTCTCCAAAATTCAAATACTGAAAAAAGACTTTTGGAATGAGAATGTTATCATCTGAATAATTGCAGCAATTTGAATGCATGCTCTAGCATTAGAAAATGAAGTACAGTTTCTATTTATGTTTCTAAATTATGTTTTTAACGGGTTAAATTGAAACTGAATGGGCCCCAACGCTGAAATCAACTTATTTCCTCAAACTAAAAAGAGAGAGGGGATTATTAGGGACTGTCCGATTTTTTGTTGGGGTGGGCAGTAAAAAAAGGGGGAGGGGAGATTCAAGATTCAAGATTCAAGTTTATTATTTGTCCCAGAAGGGCAATTTGTGTGCAAGCAGATATAAAAACATACAGAAATACATGTCAAACAAAACATGGACAAATGAAACAACATGGAGCATGTGCAGCAGTTTTACAGCAGATGGATCAAGTGAACACAAAAATAGTAAAAGTGACTGTTGAAGTAGCTCTAACAAGAAGGAGATAAGAGAGGAATATGAGTGTGTGATTTGAAAAAGAAAGTTGCGGTTCACAATTAGGAAGTTATTTACCGGACTTAAGAGCCTGAAAATCTTCTGTAAATATCCTGCAGTCTTTTTTTAAGATGATCTTTTGGGGGGGCATTTCTGCCTTTGTTTAGATAGGACAGTAGACAGACAGGAAAGGTGAGGATAGAGAGAGGGGATGACATGCGGCAAAGGACGTCGGGTCAGATTTGGACCCGAGCATCCGTCGTATGTGCTACCAGGTGAGCCATAAAATTATAAAAGGGTGGACTGGGTGGGGGAGGGCAGAGAGAAAATAATCTAAATGTCAGGGAGGGCAGTTGATTTAAAAAATATATATATCATATTTTACCCCACCCCACGTAAATATCAGACAGTCCCTTATTTCTATTGGTCTGTCTCGAATCCTTACCATTCCACCATGAGTGGCAGCTTCTCCTCAGCAGTCCGGCTAGCATCAATCTCTATAGGATAGTAGGTGTTCAGCAGCTCCTTCATCTGCAACGCAGAAGGAGCAGACACACATACCATAACATAGAGACACCCCAACACACATACCATAACATAGAGACACCCCAACACACATACCATAACATAGAGACACCCCAACTTGCAGTCACTTCCTCTATTTGTGCCACGGAGGTTTCGCCACTGTCACGCCCCCTTAGGAGACTGGTCAGCCAATAAAGTTTCATAGACCAGACCAGCACATCCGGGTAATTTGCAAAACATGAAGGCCGCGCCCCTTTTTAGGGGATAACACGAGCCACTTGCGTTGACTTCAATGTAAAATAGCAGTACCCAAAAAATCTATAGAAAAATAACAGAATTCATTTAGTTTATAAATGACCCAAAGACACCATGACATGACAATATATTTCAACTCGGCCGGCCATAGAATGCGCAAGATACATCGACACGAGGTACTTGCCTTATATGAATGCTGTATCCAGTTTCCACCAGGTTACATGCATTGTCCACATTGACGGTGTCACCCCTACTCTATCGCAGACCAGTTTTTTGTTTTTTTTATTGTTAGTGAAACTATAACAACACAGCAACTCTTCGGCATATCTCTATAAAATTAAACCGTTTTAAATAGTTTGTTTGAAGTGGTTTCGGCTTCTTGGACCGTCTTTTACTATGGTGGGTTTCCCCTAAAAAGGGGCGCGGCCTTGGTGCTGGACGCTTGAAGACGCTGCGCAGTTCTGGTCTATACCATTGACAGACAGCCAATCACAAGCCGAGAACCACGCCCATTTAGGAGACCAGAAGAGTTCAATTTCTTACAATAGTGAGGGTTTGTAAGAGGAAAAGTGAATGGGGTTTTAGAATGGGGATTTCACTTAAATGCATAAAGTCTGTGGTTAACAAAAGTTTATAGGAACGCAAATCTGGGTTCAGCAGGATAATCTTCACAAATGTTAATAACTTTTATGACTTTTGGAAAGTAAATTAATTTTTTTAAACACCTTATTTAGAAAACGCTTCAAAAGGCATAAAAGTGATTGTTTGAAGATTATCCTGCTGAACCCAAATTCACGTTCCCAACTTCCCATAAACTTTTTTTATGCATTTAAGTGAAATCCCCATTCTAAAACCCCATAGACCTTTCCCCTGATGAACCAAAATGGCGGCGATTTCTGGTTAAGCCTACACAAATACGTCATCGCTGCGGTACTCTATTGGCGGAGCCTGGAGTGGGGTGTCTCTAATATTAATTGAAAGGTTTCTGCACAGACTAAACAGTCATACATGTAGGTGCAGGATGAGAGTCAAACACAGGGAATCCTATTGTGGCAAAAGCACACCTGTGTCTGCGCTCAGATCCCGGCGCAAAACTGGATGGTATTGTGGCCAAAGTGCAAAATGACACTTGCGTGAGGCAGACGATAGCATAAGATGCAGGGAAGATAGCATAAGATTAAGAGGCGCGCAAACCAGTGCGATAGCACCTGTACGACGATAGGGCCCAGCGGATATAGCACAACAACCAATCAAACAACCAGAGGTACTACAGAGGAAGTGTAAAATAGACCTATTATTTTTTTAATTGTGTATAATAATTAATGCTTCCTTACCTTTCTAGTGCAGTCTTCATTAATCAACAACCGGTTATCCAGGATGTCTGGAAAAATACAAGGAAAAAAGGTTTGAAGCAGTTTCAAACTTGTCATCACCAAACAGTTTGGACAAGATGCTCCTGATGACAATAAGCCTGTGTGCTTACTGTGGGTGGTGGGCACTCTCTTCCCATTGTGGGCAAATCTGGTGAGGGTCATGTCGAAGTCAGAGATTACCTGAGGAAATAGGACTATTTAGAGGAGAATAGTCTGACTCACTGTACTACACTACTCAGTCAGCACACACACAAGTTAGTTTTGTTTGGTCCAAACCATATACCGTAGTCAGGGTTCCTACACATTTTCCATTTCAAAATGCCATTCTTTTCCAGACTCAAATTTCCAGACTTCTCTGTCAGACCATATTTGACATCTGAGTACACAAGGGTGTACCCATAGTAAACCAATGGCCAGACCTCAATTTGGAGGTTTTGGGTTTGAGCCTCAGTGAAAGCTTGGACTTGGATGAACTTCTCAAGTGAAGACTCAAAAGCTCTGACAGAGACTTGTGAGACTTGTGAAACAGCTCTGAACAATAACAGCATGCCCTGAGGACCGTTCATTTCTTCTCAGCACACACATTCCATTCAGTCACCTGCAGACTGCCTGCACCGGCTCGTTGCATGGCCTGGATCGTCTCCTCCACTCGGCTGCGCTCCCTCATCAGCACTGAACACTTGGCCAGCTCTGGGACCTGTGTGCAGAGGGAAGAGTTCACTCTTACAGCATCCTGCCCCATACTAGTGAGGAAGAGAGCAAAGGCTAGTAAGCAGAGGAAGGGGGAAGAGCAGGAGAGGGGTACAAAAGGAGGCTCCAAGGGGGCTAGCAGTTATGTGCCTATTCATATCACATTACTTAATTGCACAGTCTGTGAAGTGTGAAGTAGACTAAAAATAAAAATGTGTGTTTCAGACATGTGGACAACACATTATGGGCTCTATTCAGACATCATCTTTCTTAACCACCACATTTACACCTCTGTTTGTTGCAGTAGGCAAAGTAAACATTGTAGGTTTGTGACTTACTACTGTAGTATTAGTTTCCCCCAGAACACTGATACACAAAAAATAAAAGATTCCTGTATGATTTATTTTCCAAAATGAGGCCACTGGTTGAACCCTGGCCTATGGCTTATTAACAGATTATTAAAATGCATCGTGAGATGTAACAACATAGACTGAGATAGACATCTGTAATTTTGTAAATAATGTCTAGAGAGACACTGGGTTAAAACAGGAGAGCAGAGAAAACTTTTATGACCTCAGTCTTGGTCAGCTGGTGCCAAACTGCCAGGACAGTGCGCACCGGTATATAGATCCAGGGAATATGGTATATCTGGGTCAAAATCAAGGAGAAATACATTTGTTAAGCACATGCATTACAACAAAATGCTTCAAAGTGTTTTCCATACAGTAACGTTAGGCTTACTTACGTTTGTTATAAATAAACTATAATGAAACAGCTCTGGTTTAATAGCTAGAGCCAATGATGTGACCGCACAGTAACGTTAGTGTGGTTCAATGAGGCTTGATTCTATTCAAAGGTAACTATGACATCAAATAAAACGAGCTGCTTTCCGGTGTGTTCTACTGCTAACGTTAAATAAGCTCAGAGAAACAAAATGCATTCTTGTTACTGTTGAAACTAACGTTAACGCAATTTCGTAGACAGAATTTGACTGCAACTTACCATTTTCAAACGGAGAAAATAGACTTGCCACGGCGCTGCAGAGGTATATTTACATGAAGAGGTAGCCTATGTTTTGGAAAATGGTTAAAAACGACGTGTAAATTAGCAGATTTGGACGATTCGTGTTTTGTTTACATCCTATGTTGTTGCACCTGCAACAGATTTCCCCCCACGTGTATGAACCAAACAGAATAGGTTCCGGAGCGTTTTTGTTCCTACTTCTTTTTTTCTGTATCCTTCTAAAGTAAAAATAATATTCATCTTACCAGACTCTCAACATTTGTAAAAGACCACAAATGTAAACAAAAATATCTGCAAATGTGTTTTAAATGTAAAAACGCACTAGTGTATGTGGGTGGAGGAGGGGCGTGTTGATTTGGAGCAGGAGGCTGCTGTGAAAACATGAAAGCCGATGTGTTACCATGGCAATGACTTCAACTGGATGAACATTCCAGTGGCAGATGTGAACATTTCTCTTCTTATGTCTTCACAAATGACAATAAACTGATTCCAATTAAATATTTGTTTTAATGCAAATGATTGTATACTTACAGCCATTGCACATATAAGTGCAAAAACAACATGTTCTTTACAAGTACGCATGAAATCAGAAAGAATATATGGCACTGGGAAATAAAACATCAGAGAGCAACTCCCCACTGATATTGAACTGGGCTTGTTTCAGTTCTAAAACGAATAATAAAATCAGTCAATTTGAAACCCAAACTAAAAGGCTTCCGAGTAGATTGTGCCTGTCCTCTTCCATTATAACCCTCCAATTATGTGCACACTTATCCTTCCAGTAGAGAATTTGTTTAGAATGAATGAAGTTAAAATGTCCACTGAGAACTGCTCAAATTATTTTCACTCATGCATTGATATTGTTCACATTAAGCGTTCTGTTCTGATGGAGAAAAGTTAAGCTCACAACACCAGAAGCCTAACACGACAATATTTAGACAGTTTGGTTGAAGATATCACAGGCACGAGCAATTTCAACAAGAACTCCTATAAATGTACAGAGAAATACACTGAACTTAGCAACTGGTCCCAATAGAACAACACTGTATTGTGAGTAGGAAAGATACAAAGTCAAAGAGCGAACTGTGCACAACATCAAAGTTAACATATTTCAGGCCATTCGGTGTGGTAAATCCAATCAAATTGAATGTTCACTGAACTATGAGCATAAACATACCTGCTTCTTAGTTTAATATTTTTTAAACATTTCAGTGCTAGCTCTTGCTAGGTCAGACGTACAGTATAAACTGTTGGGAAAACCACATAAAATGCCAGTCCAGGACGCCACCATCTTTATGTACTTGATCCATCAGTCCAAATATTCCAGCATGAAATAGGATAACAGAGACTGTGATGCATCTTATTTCATCAAGACAACAGAAAGCATGTCTTATGTTCACTACTCACCATTCTGATCAATAAAATCCAAATTTTAGCAATGTTTCAAATATCTGTCTTTATCTTTCTTTGTTTTCACCTTTCAAGTTATTACAAAATTAAAGAATGCAATTCTTACACAAGTGAAGTAATTAAGGGGGGGGGGTCAGATCATGCATATTTACAACATATATTTTAATGGAAAAATAGTACTGTACAAACTAAAAAATTAAGAATGTCAAAACAGCCAAATGTATTTTAGTTCGACAATGTATTAAGCAGGTTTATGTCATAAGGAACAAATGATTGTCTGGTCCCCAAAATAAGTGCTTTCCTCCACTCACTTCTCTACAGTGCAGATTTAAACAACACATTAGGATTGGTGGTTGTCCCTTTCAGCACATAAAATACAGGTACATAAGCTCAAGATGAGATTTCAATCCCTAGTGCAAAAAGGAAAACCCAGATAGGAAAATGGAGGTAGAAGAAAAATGTGTTGACAGGGGGAGCCGTAAAACAAATATTAAAGCTTGAAGTTTTTCTGATCTGTTTTGGTTGTGTGTTTAATTAATACCCCGGCAGGGATTATTACAATGTAATTTGATCTTAACCTGCCCCACAATAATGTAGACATACATCATTTACCCTGCTAAGTTTTTATCACAGAAATGAAATGGAAAGCTAAGCTGCTCAGTGATGAAATCAATCAGAACCAATCTTTCCAGATCATATAACAAGAGGTAATTATAGCATTTTCATGACCGAAAATAAAAGTAAGGCTTGCTAATTATGTAAGGCAAAAATTATTAAGGTTAAGACTGAATATAATCTAGGCCAAAAAACACATTTTATTCAAAACAATAAGACAAAAAGTGTTGGAATAGCAGCAAGCCACCCATCAGTGGATGAAGTGCTCTCCGGACAGAGCAGAGAAACTGAGCCGTGTGCCAAGCGGGAAAAGACCTCAGCATTCAATCTGAGACTGCAGCTGTCTGCGCAGGGTGAGGGTGCGCCGGTGGAGCTGCTGCATCTGCTGCATGCGGTCCCGCTGGCGGACCAGGTTCTGGGGCATGGGGTAGCGCTGGCAGCCGTGGAGAAAGTGGTACGGGATGCGGACATGGCAGGCGGTGGCTCGGCAGCGCGGCTGGGGCATGGGCGGCAGCAGCATCCAGCGCTTCCTCTCGGCGCAGTAGCGGTAGGCCTCCTTGCGGTACTGCTTGTCCACGTCGTCACTGTTCTTCCACCCTCCGATGATGAAGACGTCTTCGCCCAGGTAGCAGATGGCGGCACCTTCGATGCTGGTGACCTCCGGGGGCAGGCTCTCCAGGATGTCGTCGGAGACACGGCTGCTTATTTTCTGCTGAGCCGTCTCATCGGTCACTCTGTAGCTCTTGGGGCAGCAGGAAGCTGTGTGATAGAAGTTAGTGGATGCCACGGCCATCTGGAAGACACAGTAGTTATCGAGCAGCGGTAAGGAGTCCACCTCTTGCCACTGGCGACTCTCTGTGTCATAGCGTGTGGTCACGGTCTTCAGCCCGTCCTCGTTGTCCGTGTCCACCGGTGTCCGGGCCATCACGTACACGTAGCGCTCATCCACGCTCACCGTTTTCACATCTCGCAAGATCTTTGGCGCCGACTCAAGGTTGTGCCATTTGTCCTGCTCAGGCTCGTAGATGCTGACGTCCTTGAAGCCTGGACTGAAGTTGCCGTGGCCGCCGATGCTGTAGAGAATGTTCTTCACGCAAGTGAGGCCGAAGGAATGTTTGCGGGTGGTCAGGTTGCTGACCTGTTCCCAGGTGTTGTGGTTGGGGTTGTAGCGCTCCACAGTCTTAGCAAAGCCCGGCTCCATGGACCCCGCCACATACGCATGGGTGTCGGTGACTGCGATGGCATGTCCGTCTAGGTGGTTGTGAATGTGCGGCAGGTTGACCCAGCGGTCCTCGTAAACAAAGTAGCCCACGCACTCACTCAAATAGTCGCCACCTTCCGACACACCGCCCACGACCATGATAACGTCCATGTTTTGGCCACAGCGAGGCTGGAACGTCGCCATGTAGGAGGCACACAGCTCGATGTCGGCTGACTTGAGGCTCTCGCAGCGAATGGCGTGGCCCTCGAGGGCATCGCACACCAGCTGCCGGCAAGCGGCGCTGTTGGCCACCAAGGGCTCCTTTTTCACCACCCGCGTCAGGTAAGTAGCCCTGATGTGGGGCAGCCGTAAAAGCTGGAACAGCTCCTCAAAGTGCTTCTCTCGCTCCTCGGCGCTTCGCTGCACCCACTTCACGACGGTGTCGAACACCTCCTCCTCGGAGTCCACGGTGATCTCGGTGTCAGACAGCCAGTGCCGCACCAGGTGGAAGGGCAGCGTGTAGAACTCCTCGTCCTGGATGACTATGTGGAAGTTGCGTCGGATCATCTCGGCGGCTCGCAGGGCCAGCTGGTCCAGGGTGTACATGTGGGCCAGGCTGTGCACCGCCACACAGTTGGCCAGGCTCAGCTTCTTCTTCAGGAACTCTCCGCAGAAGCTCTTCAGCTGCACCAACAGGAACCTAGACAGTGTGCACATGAATTCACAGACCACTTTAGTGTTGAAGCTGCAGTATGCAGTTTGGAATGTCCACAATACATAACCATAACAACATAGCAGAGAGCAGAACCCAAATGACTACTGTTGTGTGCTGTGATTGGCTAGTTCCCTGATTGGTTGTTTGATTCAGACCACTCAGTAAATAATAATAATAATAATAATAATAATAATAATAATAATAATAATAAAAGAAATACAAAGGGGGCTGGTGCTCACAGAACACATTTGTTTAACGTAACCCTTCAATAAAATATTGTAGTGATATGCAATAGTCAAAAGTAGTTATTTCAACCAAAATTATAGTGAAATGATAATACTGTAGCTTTAAAGACAGAGCACTAACGATTATTTTATTGTCTGGTCTATTTAGTGGCTATGTGTAAATACTATCGTGTGTGTGTGTATGAGCAAATGACATGGAAATCTATATTTCTTAGTCTTGAAAGAGACACTGGTAGTAATACATTACCTGTCAGCAAGTTCCAACACTAAGTGCACATTGGCGGTGGTTACCCTCATCTCCCCTGTGTACATGAACTGTATGACGCTTTCCACCGTGTCTGTGTCGGGTCCCGTTTCTGAGCTCCATTCTCTGATCTCCACTCGGCCGGACAGCGACTCGGAAAACTGCCCGCCAAACAGCGGGCTGAAGTAGTCCGTGGCCGCGGATAGAACTGACCGATGGGCGGTTAACTCCAACGTCTGCTGGGCGCTTTCACTAGACGGGCCGCCTGTGATGAAGGCCAACGTCACGTCGCAAAACAGGCCGGCCTTCCTCTGCTCGTTCTGCCGACGAGCCAGCTCCGAGCAGTGGGTCGGGCAGCAGTACTCCTCGGCCTCCTCCGGTTCTCCGTCACCTGTTAGCATCGCCCCGGACACACGGCTGCTGCTGCTGCTGGACTCCTCTGGGGTGGCGGGTGCTGCCGCTGCCATGATGTCGACGGGTACCGGTCTCAACTGCAAAGGGGGGCTTTGCGCTGTCTTCGGGAACAAGTCATAGGTACATACAACGCAAGTAAATAAACATTCAAATACGGACATGCGAACGTTCAATTTAAAGAATACGGAAGCAGCTACAGGTCGTGACGTCGCACTGAGCCTGCGCAGATGGCATGTGGGCGCCTATAAAGGGTTGACGCTAGAATGGATCGGCTGGAGGGACCTAACCCCGCCTCTTTTTTAATTTTTTAGTCTTGATTTCACAAAGGTTCAGATGGTTTTACAAAAAGCACAACAAATCACAATATAAAAAGCACAAATAGACAAATAGATGCTTACATGATCGAAGGTCGAGGCTTACGAAAGCTGAGGCCACGTCTCGTCATAGACGCTGGTTTAGCTGGCTCAGCCTGGCTGGGGGCGTGGTCAGGGTGGGGTAAATTCCCCCGTTCTATCCATTCAGCAAAGTTAGAATTTAGCTGCTAGCCCAGCCCAGGCAGACACGATCGAGGATTTAACCACCGCAGTAAACGCACATCTGAGCAGACGTCTCGTGTTCTGCTCTAGAACCCCCAAACCTGTAGTTTAGAGCCGCAGCACCGTCTTTTGGTGAGTCAGCCCATGAGATATATGGGCGGTTTTACCCCACTCGCGCGTCAGCCGTGTAACATTTTGTGGGCGTTCCCAGACATGCGGACTGTCTCTATACATCTCTGAGGGCTTTAACTCAGGAACTCACAGCTGGGATTGTTGAGGTTGGAGACAATAGACCCTTCTCACGGGGGCCATTTTGTGTCGAAAAGGCCAGAATAAACACAGGTGCGAGCAAAACACTAATGAGGGTTTCCACATTCCAATCATGGAAGTTGGAAACCCCATTAGTGTTTTGGTTGCACCTGTGTTTATTCTGGCCTTTTCGACACAAAATGGCCCCCGTGAGAAGGGTCTATTGTTGCTGGGCACTGGGTGCATTAGCAGAGTCTATCCAGAGGAAGGGAGTCATATACAGTCTGGATTATGGGGAATATGGTTATTTATTATTGGTAAATACGCAGCATGCTCCCCACCAGGTCAGCAGGTCCAGTCACTGATCTCCCAGTGAAGAAGCTCCAGAGGGTCAGAGTGAGTCTAGACTGGAACAGAGGAAAGCTGTCATTCTCTGATCCTGACACTAACACACATACACACCTTCATTGACAGGCTGTTTCCATTAATTGGCACTTTGGATGACCTCCCTCTGAAGTGCCTGCCGGGCCCCTTTGAAACAGTTTCCCAATAATTTTTTTATTACTTTTAACATTGTTTACCAGAATAATAATAATTAAAAAGCAATTTAACTGCATCCCTGACTCTGTGTGAGAGTGCCTGAAGCAAGCCTTTCCGTTAGTTCCATGTAATGTGGGGACAGATTTTAAAATCTACCTTCAATTAAAGTCGATGTGTCGATTGGTTAGTAACTAAACAATCAGAAGTCAGGTATTCACTAGACTCAGCCCTCAGTCTTAATCCGTTTCACTCCTGTTTGGTGGCGCAGCTCACCAAACGTCTGGGAGCCGAGACTAGGTATTCACACACATCAGGGGTTCAAGTTTCTCAAACTCATTTGGATGGGAAATGGTATTGCAAAGCCAAGTTGATGGTTCTGTGTGGAGATGTTTTCCCGTGGAGTCAGCAGTGTAAAACATGTGTGTGCTGCTTGTGACCTGGATGTTTTAAATCTGGTTTAAATACTTTTTGTACCAGCTGGGAAAATCAGGGTGAGGAGAATTGAATGAGAAATTTTCCATAAGCAAGGTATTTAATTGATCCAGCGACGCGACGCGTACCTTATTAGGTGGTAGCACTGGTGCTTGCTAAAAATGTCAGTAGCACAAAGAACATTTTTATAGCACACACAGGTGTTTTATAGCACACACAGGTGTTTTATAGCACACAGGTGTTTTATAGCACACACAGGTGTGGTTATAGCACACACAGGTGTGGTTATAGCACACACAGGTGTTTTACACACACAGGTGTGGTTATAGCACACACAGGTGTTTTATAGCACACACAAGTGTTTTACACACACAGGTGTTTTATAGCACACACAGGTGTGGTTATAGCACACACAGGTGTGGTTATAGCACACACAGGTGTTTTATAGCACACACAGGTGTGGTTATAGCACACACAGGTGTTTTATAGCACACACAGGTTAAACACATTTTATTGGTCAAAATTAATTTGATATTTGTCATAGATAGGAATAGGTATTGCTAAGTTTTTAACGGTGCTACTACTCTTACCAATACTGCTTATCGATCTGGTAGGCCTACTATAACAGTATTCTTATCATTTCTTAATTATGAACAGAAATTGCTTCATTCAAAGTTGCTAAATCTTTAAATTGGTGTTCATAAATTCAATCTGACCATTTGATCTCAGATCACAGCACTCTGGACAGAGCATCACAAATTGAGTAATAACCATTATGGAAAATCTGGAAAAGTACTGTAATGAAATTTCAAAATCTAGTTTTCCAGGCCTGGAAAAGTAATGGAATTGGTCAAATCCTTAAAAGGTTTGGAAAAGTAATGGAATTTTGTTGTGCGTAATGAAATTATTAACCTTCCACGTAATGTAACATAACAGCAAATGTATTTTCTATAGCCGTTGACTTAACATGGGGTATTGGATTTTATTATTCCTCATAGGTGACTAGCGGATTTCTCTGACCACGAGAAGCAATGTGTTGAATGCCAAAGCATTTTAAATTGGCCCAGCTTATACCGGTTTGTTCCAATTACTTGTAATGCAGAAGAGCATAGCCCCCATAGATATATAACAGTATGTTGAAACTGGCCATGGTGACTTATTATAATTATTTAATAGTCTATTGATCTTATAATCCATTTCCATCTTCTAGAAGCAGCCAAATGTGAAAGGGGATGACTGCAGGCAACTCACTGGAGCATCAAGCCAGCACCTATCACAGATATTTCACTGAATTAACTCAGATCACACTTAACCCACAAGAGATTTACACAAAATACTACTACAACCAAATGAAAAGTAAAAGAAGAAGATCTTTATTATACTACTATATAACAGCATATATTAAAAAAACAAAAACAAAGCATTTATTTCACAGTTAAATAAAGCAAAACAAAGATAGCAGGCCATACAGTGGGCAGTTACAAAGCATCTTGAGGTGATGTCAAGTCTTAACAGAAAAACAATTATTTGACAGGGCCAGACATCCACAGTACCTGCAATACCCTATTTCCCCAAACAAAGCAAACTGCCTTCATGGTCCCTCGCCAAAAGATGCCTTTAAGACTCACAGGGCACATTCATGAAGCATTTCATTCACCGCATTTTCATAATTTCCCCTTTTTTGACAAATCATAAAAACTGTTATTCCGAATAGAAACACTTGCAGTCCAATTTGTACTCTGTTTAACAAGGACAATAACTCTGTTTAACAAGGACAATAACTCATTCTGTTTAACAAGGACAATAACTCATTCCTAAAATGACTTTGGTTTATCTTGTGCAGAGTTTATCACAGATCAGAGATCTCTTTCTCAGTGGGAGTGTAATTATGTGGAGATGGAAGCTCTATTGTTAAATACTAAGGTGCAACAGACAGTCACCCAGAAAGCATACCCAAGCACACTTACTAAGGCAGTGGTTCCCAACTTGGGGGTCACATGTTATTCCAAAGGGGTCGCCTGAAATGTATTTATTTTCGTCTTCTTTTTACACCACACACAATTTAAAACTACGGAGGAGGACGATTAGGGCCACCTGTGAAAAAAGTATTTGAGTTCTGAGTTTAAGTCAGAATTCTGAGATTAAAGTCAGAATGCTGTGATTACAGTCAGTGATGATGTCACCAGTGATGTCACTCAAGCAATTACAATCTTACTACTATAATAGGACGTCAATGTGGGGTCACAAGCAAAAAATAAATAAAGTTGGGAACCCCTGTTCTAAGGCCGAAAACAGGGCAAATGCTGATAAAATACTAAACACCACTGGTTCATTTGCAAATCTAGTAATAACAGAAAAAAAGAGAAGACAAGTTACAGTATTGTGGAGCTTGAACAAACTAAAATCACTGCCACCAGCAACTATTAGCGTACTGCAGGTCACCTAATCAGCCTCCATAATGCCGGGGTGATGAAAACAATGTGCTGTGAATTCTGCCCTCGTACCGACTCTGTGAAACAGGTTTGTGTGCATTTTCCTCAACGACCAATCAACTTTGTGCTGCTGCAGTTTGCATTGCTTTGGCTCTTTGTTCAAAACGGAATAAGTTACATCTCAACCCATTTAAATAGTTTGTCAAAAATCTAACCCTAAAAACACGGTTCCCCCTTTTTCCATAAAAACTAGTGCTCCCCTTCCACCCAGACCACCTCGGTCAAACAATATCTCCACTTTCCAGTATCATCCTAAGTAATTTCCCCAAGGCAGCGGTTGTCAAGAGTAGGGATTAAGTGAGTCGGTGAAACGCCGCCTGCCTGATTTGGGCAACCACATCCGGAGGCGAGTCCCACTGCGCGATGTTATGATTACATGGACATATGTTCAGGAAGCACATAGGAGATGTCATCCCAGGGGTGGCGGTACAAACCCTGCTTCAGTCTCTTCTGGTCCAGGTAGTGGCCTGAAAAAGGACAGACACAAGGTAGACGTCTTGTCATTACTCCTCCAGATATGAGTCATTGATGCTCGATCTTCCCTAGTAGTGTGTCCTTTTAAACCACTCTCACTTTTTAAAGATTGCTTTTAATGAATGTGTAACATTTAATTAATTGGTAACATTCAACACTGATAACATTCTAGATGTTGCACTCCCCCTCCCTCCTTCCATTGGATTCATGTCACAACACAGCTGTTGCCAGTTCTTGCATAACCTCCATATTTCATGGTCGAGTGGAGTGAGACTCACCCCGTTTACTGCCTGGTATGAAATTGCGATCTGTATCCGGATTTATCTGGATAATAAATAATACGATCTTGCCTTTGCATTTACAGTACACCTGGCATTTTGAATGCATTCTCATTATCCTCATTGGGATCTCTTGTCAATCTTTTCAAAAGATAGCAGACGTGACTTATGATCTGTCACTCCAGATTAATGTACAGAGACAGGAAGACACTGAGATAGATCACTCACTAGTAGTCTCGCTTGCCAGCCTCCCCTCACTTCCGTGAGAGGAGTCTGGCTGCATGGAAACAGGCTGCTGGCATAAGCCCCTCCCCTCCTCTACAGCTGCTCTCCCATTGGAGGCGACCATTTCAGTCACTGCTGGCATTTCCACTGCCCGCTTACAAGCCCTGTCACTGGCTCTGACCATGCCAATCAGAGCGGCTTCCGCTCCCTCCTCCCTGTGTGTCACTGTAAATAGTCCCCTGCCGCTGCAGTGAAAACAACAACGCTAACTAGCTAGCAAGCTAACGGCAGAAACCTACACGCTAGCTCGTTGCTACACGTTGAAAATGGCAAGTTGGATTGTTTGAAACTATTTTCCAAGGGCACTGCCGCTAAGCGCCGCCCATCGCAATTCCAGAATGGTGACCAGCGCTGCCAGACTTCTCTCACAAAGTGAGAGGAGGATGGCAAGCGAGACTAACTCACTAGCAATAATCATTTTGGACCTTGACAGGTCCAAAATGATTAATTCACAATTCACAATCATCAATCATCAAAATGATTAATTCACAATCACATTTGTTTTTAGGAAAAGCGATCCGTACTTTTCTGAAAGCTCAGTGGATCTCGATCTCTCTCTGTATAGATTTGATCTATTTTCTTATAAAGTGCTTTGTAAACTTGTTTTGAAAAGTGCTCTACAAAATAAAGTTATCCTCATCATCATGGCACTCACCGATAAAGCCTATACTCCGGCCAAGGACAAAGATCCCATTCAGTGCACCGATCTCCACAAACTCATCTGCTTCATCTCTGGAGGAACAACAACAAATAGCATTTAGCCAGACATGTGAGAAACAATATTAGATAGCAAACTATCAACTCAGGATGCTCCGATATACAGATCACAAAGTCAACAAAGTCAGTGAACATTAACTTTGCACATTCTTAAAGGAGGACCTGGCCACCTTTCAACCCGCTTCGCATCACTAAAATGTCAGTAGTATACAGATCAACAGTGTTTACCTTCACCAGTTCATTCCAGGCACTTCAGTCTCCTTCCCGTCATTTGAAGACGGAAGTGAACAGATGTTCTGCTCGAGAGGCGGCTGTTCGAACTACAGATTGTTTATTTTATTTTTTCTGTATGCGCGCAGCCACGGAGAATCGCATCGAGAGCCTTAGCAAGCGTTAATGTCCCATACCAGCGGGCGGGGGCAGAGTTTCTGCAAGCAGACGAACAGGGATTTCTCGGCACAGGAAACATGGAGAGAAGGTAAACACTGTTCATCTACATCCTAGTTCCTCATTGCGCGGCTCGCGAGATGCTGGCGGCTCTCGAAGCTTTAGTTGGCGGCTCTAAGAAATTGAAAAAAAAAAAAAAAAAATTATAAGATTTCTTTGAAAGATTTCCCCCCCCCTGCTCTCCCCAAAATTTCAATAAACCTTTATGGAATATTATTACAATACAACAATACTGGTGTTGACAGTAATAGAAGGTGCCAAATCATTCAAAACAATAAGCATTTTGCTTTTAGGAGTATTGTGCCAGCGTGCAGCGTTGTTCCAAAACGTGTCAACGTGTCTCGTTGCCTGGGAAACGCACATCCCATAATACAACTGTTCGCATCGCATCCCATAATAGTATGATGATACTTGGGATGCCATTGCGAACATAGATGTGAACAGGTTAGCTAAAACTTTAGCATCGCCAGTGACGGCCCCCACCATTGCGGTCGGGGTATGTTTCGAAATCCCTCCACGCCTGAAAGATTTTCTAGGGGAAACTGGTATATATATATATATATGTGTGTGTGTGTGTGTGGAAAACAATAAAACACAAAAAAAATGGTAGGCAGATGTGCTTGGTTGGGGTGGCTTTTGGTGTTTTGCGGTAAAAGTGGCTCTCCTATTGACTTTGTCCTGCCAGTGCGGCTCTTATCGAGAAATAGTGAGGATCACTGATCTACATTATACTCTACTATCCACATTATAATGATACAACGCTGGTTGAAAAGCGGCAAAGTCCGCCTTTAATGAAAAACACAGAAGACACTCTTGTAATTGTCTTCAGATAAACTAGCAATACGTATTGTGCTAATCCAAAGTCAGTTCTCTAGCAATGTGTAGTAAAGACAGTTGTCTGGTTTACTGCCCTAAAAACGCAAAAAATACAACAATAAAAACAAATTCAAAATGTAAAACTATTAAAACATTCTGAACCAAAAGTCCCAGCCATATTCACTAAAAATAATGAATCAGCTTAGTGCTCAGTATGGCCAATACTTTGTAAGCACTCTGCATTTGTAAAAAGGTAAAAAAACAAAAGGCAGTTGCCGGTACAAAATCCTCAATTACTTAAAATGGTGCCTTGCACCTCACCAGTCTCTCCCAGGCTGAGTTTAATGTTCTTACCGTGTGAAACCACCACACGTTCTGAGCAGGTCCACAAAGTTTAATGTTCTTACCGTGTGAAACCACCACACGTTCTGAGCAGGTCCACAAAGTTTAATGTTCTTACCGTGTGAAACCACCACACGTTCTGAGCAGGTCCACAAAGGCAACTCCAATAAAGCCGTCTACGTTGAGGATCAGATTGGGTTTCTGAAAATAACGGAGAGAAAACATTTTGTCTGCATTCCAGAGAAAGATCATTAAGCCTACCATCCTTCCTTTATGTTTCATTATGCATTATTTGAGTTCACATAGGAAAAGCTAGACATTCCAAGCTACCTGTCTATTTTTAATATAAACAAAAAGATAAATACTTAATTTACTTGCTTGCTAAGTGTGTGTTAGCAGTAACATTAGTTCTTATGTTGTCGTAGTGACCCATTATTGATGTCATTTTATTGTATTTTCCAATACACCCACAGGTGGCAAGCATGTGTGGTGGTCTGCAAAAACCCTTCACGTGGTGGGAATTTGACATTTTCATTTTTTGACA
The DNA here is from genome assembly GCF_964638095.1 of Poromitra crassiceps. Classification (NCBI taxonomy): domain Eukaryota; kingdom Metazoa; phylum Chordata; class Actinopteri; order Beryciformes; family Melamphaidae; genus Poromitra; species Poromitra crassiceps. Next base: position 1,858,780 of record NC_139626.1, on the reverse strand, counting down.
TTTCCATGAATTAGAAACTCTCCCGCTATATCACTTTTTGAATGAGTCGTGCGATAGCTCTCTCAGATCAAAAGTTATGAGTATTTTAATCTGTTATGCGTTTAAAAGTAAAAAGTGTGAAAAATGTATTTAAATATTCCACAACGTTGTATTTTCTACAGTGGCATTCCACCAAAACCATACAAATAAATATGTTCCCCTTTTTGTTTTATGAAAATAATTATTGATGTACTACGGAGATGAAAGTAACCAAATCGCTCAAAATACCTGCAAAACTCAACCTTCTTTTGCCTCATTGCCAACAATGTGGAGCAGCGACATGTGAAGGGTTTCTGTAGGCCAGCGCACATATAAGCACTAAGCTAGTGTTTTATGTTCTTTTGTCTTCTACCTAAACATGTGGTCATGCTTGAGCATCCTTTGTATTATTATTTTTGCATGGGTAGCCTCAGGGCCAAAGTCTTCATATGCTGGGTAGCCTCAGGGCCAAAGTCTTCATATGCTGGGTAGCCTCAGGGCCAAAGTCTTCATATGCTTCACTTCACTCTTACCAGTCTTGTTTGGCCCACATGATGGGCCATTGCTGAGTTGGATAATAACAGACCAAATGGGAAAAAGGGTTGAAGTGGGAGTTGACAAGGCAAGAAGTACCTTGGAGGTGGTGATCTTCTCGACGTCCAAGGCATAGTCCAGTAGCGTTGTGGATGGGAAATCCTGCTTAACAAATTCCTTCAGAATCTGCACTCGTATGTCTGGGTTGTTGATCTGAAAAAGACACAGCATACAGTAAACCCACACTATATAGCTGAGGAACAAAACTGCATTTTGCATCCTTAAAGTCGAACTGAACCCGTTCGTCACGTGCGTCGCAGTCCGTTTCAGACTGAAAACATAATTTGTCTGAGATGACAAGTTGAGAGGCGGGTCATAGTATCATGTCGATGATTTGATTGGACAATTCTGTCGACTGGCTTTGGCATTGGTCAATCATGGCGTGTTCCACGCCATGACGTGTTGTCGTGCTACGCGAGTGGGATCCGCGGAGTACCAGGCAGCCAGCTGCTTCGTGCGGAGCGAGCGGACAATCCAATGCATGGGTGCTGCCCGCCCGCCTGGAATCTCCGAGGGCAGACCCCTGACAACCACGCTCTCAAGCGCGCGCCTTTTACGCTATTTCTGTAAATACGATATCCCTGGAATGCGCGTTTTAACGAGCCAGTTACATTTCTTTGCATTCTTAGAGATTATAGTTTTTGTTTTTTGTTCATGTTTCTAACAATTGGCCAAGTTAGTAGTTAGTTTATGGGATAGGAATTCTGCCAGATGACAGGCACTAGGCGCCATTTTCTACTTTTTCTACATTTGGAAGAGAAAATTATCCGGAAATGAAGATTTGATTGACAGCTGCATGTCGTGATATGATTGGTTGAAATGGGGTACAAATTTGATAGTACTAGGTGACGTCAGCAAACTGTACATTACTGTTATCAATGAAATCTTGAAAAATGAACTTTTGATGTGAAAAAGTGTGAAAAACTAAAGAAATTACATTTTTGTGATTTCTTTTGCATACATTATTAAATAGGTACACTGCATACCCAGGTATTTGAACTAAAAGAAAAGAAAAGTCATTTTTGGGTTCAGCTCGACTTTAAGTAATAAGCTAAGATCATAAGCTAAGAATAAGCTCTTCAGTTAGGTGGTGTGAGAGGCTAATGCTATGCACTGCTCACCGATTTGACCCTGTGCCCGATGCCCATGATCAGCTTGCCATCCTTCTTCATCTTGTTGACAAACTCCATGGGCAGCATGCCGCTGTCAAATGCCTTGCTGAACTGCTTGGCGGCTGCATCCAAAGCTCCTCCAAAACGGTCTCCCTGCAGTACATGAAAGAGATTGACCATGTTACAGAACAGAAACCATTTGGGGTTAGTGGAAATTTAAATAGAGGAGAGAGGGGTGGGGGGGGGGGGGGGGGGGGGGGATGACATGCAACAAAGGTCACATGTCAGATTTGAACCCAGGGCATTGTGGGTAAACGGTATGCACCTTGTTTTGTTAATACTCCCAGGATGCCCTTAAGTTTTGTTAATACTCTTATCTTTGCTGTTGATTGGTTTGGAGATGGTGACAAAATGAGTGTGTGTGTGTGTGTGTGTGTGTGTGTGTGTGTGTGTGTGAGTGAGAGAGTGAGTGAGTGAGTGAGTGAGTGAGTGAGTGAGTGAGTGAGTGAGTGAGAGAGAGAGAGAGAGAGAGAGAGCAGTACTGACGATGGTGAGCAGGCCTGAGGTGAGGCTGGAGATGAGGTCCTTGCCGGCGCGGGCGCAGACGATGGTGTTGTGGGCACCAGAGACGGCCGGCCCGTGGTCAGCGGTCACCATGAGGCACATCTCAATGAACTGGCAGGCATAGCGTGGCAACCTGGACAGGAGCACAGCAAAGCTGAAGCACTCTCTCTTGGTTGTGACTAGTCACCTTTCTCCACTGACAAACTTGGTAACAAAATGAACACATTAGCAAATGGGCTACAACAGTACAACAAGGTGTCCATCTAAACAATAGAGGCTTAGTTCACTAATTTGGTCTTCAGACTTCATTACCATTTACAAAAAAGATAACCAGCCAGACTTCCTTCTCACAATCATCAATATGTCTCTAGTCCCCACACCAACCTGCTCCAGATGACAGATATCTCTAGTGCTCATCCCTACCTGCGTTGGAACCACAGCAGGCCCAGCACACCTCCCAGACCCATCTCCTCCTTGAAGACCTCAGTGATGGGCATGCCGGCGTAGATGAGCTCCTGGCCTCGCTCGTCACAGATGCTGGTCATGAAGGAGGCCGGCTTACGGATCAGGCCCAACTCCTGGGGAACACAGGAAGAGTCATCTTAGGGAAAGGAACAGGAAACTGTAGAGTACATCCCACCTGTTTGTACAGAGTGAGGGACATTCTGTAGAGCAGTGGTTCTCAAATTGTTTCACATGAGGGACCCCTAAACTGACAAAGATTAGACCACGGACTCCCATTTGATAGGATTTTGTCCCACGGTCTGATATATATATATATATATATGATAATAAGATTGGTGCTTTTAGATGTTTTATTACAGAAAGTGTATAAAGCCCATGACCAAAATAGTCATTGTGTTACTTATGAATGGAATTGTAGCGAAAATAAATGACCCCCCTTTTGGCTGGGGACCCCCTCAAGGACCCCTGGGGGTCCCCGGACCCCCATTTGAGAACCACTGCTGTAGAGTACATCCCACCTGTTTGTACAGTGTGAGGGACATTCATCTAAATGTGTGGAGGGGGGGGGAACAATGTAGTAATGTAATCAATGTTTGTTGATTTGTTTGTATTGTTGAACTTGAATGATTTGTGTCTTGTAAGCCCAGACGGGCTGGGCACCTTGAATATGGTGCATGACACAGAAATAAAAATCTATCTATCTATCTGTAGGATTTGAGTAACGGTTACTTTCTGCTCTGACTAAGGGAGACACTGTAAAAAAAAAATACAAAAAACGATTTCTAGATAAGTCAAGGTGTCTTACCCTGGCCCAAGAGTAATCCATAGGCACAGTTGGGGGAGGCACCTCCTGAGCAGGAACGATGGTACCACTGGCCACCAGCTCATCATAAACGGTACTGTTTCGCCACACATGCACAACGTCAGTAAAAACAAACACTCCAAATGATTCACAGACAAACCCTGTGGTATGACTTCTCACCTGATGACACTCCCCAGCTCATCAAAGCTCTTGGGCACATAGGCTCCGGCGTCCCTCAGGGCCTGGTTCTTTTCCACCGCTGTCTCTGAAGCCTGGTTGGCACAAGCACCAGCATGGCCAAACTGAACCTAAAGACAGCAGCAGTACACAATGTTAACCTCAGAAACCAAGAGTTCTAAGGTTAGTAGAACTTCACAGAAAATTCAAAGCCGGCTCCTTCAGCATGGCCAACAGACCTCTGAGGAGAACATGGTGGCGCAGGTTCCTATACACCAGCATACTACAGGTTTGGTAATCCTGCCCTCTTTGATGCCCTGGCAGATCTTGTACTCCTCTGTGCCACCAATCTGGGGAGTCAGCGTGAAAGAAATCAAGTCAAAATAGGAAAGGTGTATGGCCCAAAGACTACATTTCCCCCCTCATATGATTCAATTCACTAAATACATAATGGTACAATTAATCTGTTCCACAAAATAAAACCTGTTCCACCAATCTGACAATATAAATAATCAATGGGCTACTCCCACCTCTCCCAGCATGACGATCATCTTCACCCCTGGAGTGTCCTGGTAACGGAGGACGTGGTCCATAAAGGTGGAGCCTGGATACCTGGGCAGAGAGGATCGCAACAGAAAGAGTTACGGACGTTTCACACAGATGTGGTGCGAATGCGGAGGCGGAATGGGGCACGAAATTCCATGCGGATTCTTCGCACGAAAAGGCTTTTCGAAAGGAATCACAGACAGCTTGTCTGGTCATATTTTCTTCCGGTGAACAAGCTCAGCTCAGATAGCAATACATGTACGCAGGGGCGGACTGGGATCATAATTCAGGCCGGGCATTAGATACCAAGCAGGCCAGGCCGATACGGGCCGACGCGCGTGCCGGCGTCCGAAGGGCGGCGGCGAAAAATTTGGGGCGTTTGAAGCTCAATTTGGGCCGTTTGAAGCCCAATTTGGGCCGTTTGAAGCCAGATTTGGGTCGTTTAAAGCCAGATTTGGGCTGTTTGAAGCCCGATTTGGGCCGTTTGAAGCCCAATTTGGGCCGTTTTCATTCATTTTTTTTTCATTCATTTACCTTTATTTATTCAGGAAAGGTCAGTTGAGAGCGCAAGCCCTCTTTTACAATGACGCCCTGACATTGAAGAACAATTTGGGCCAAGTCCAATTTTACAATGAGATGCACCCACTTTAAACCTGAATAAAGTAATAAACCCACTAGTAAACCAGTAGGCGGCGCCTGGCCTGCTGTTCAGTGAGTGGCCTGGCCTGGCCTGCAAAAAAAAAAAAAAAAAAAAAAAAAGTTTTTTTTTTTTTTTTGCAGGCCAGGCCAGGCCAGGCCAGGCCACCGGGCATTTGCCCGACGTGCCCGATTATGCAGTCCGCCACTGCATGTACGTGTGGCAGGGAAAAATAACCTAAAGAGCTTCAACAGCATAGTGATCCTTTCCCTCACTTTTAAGCAAATCATCTTCAGGGTCTTCATCAGGGTCTTCATGACCACATTGTGAGGATATGCTCCATCTATGAGGTCTTGCATGTTGTAGCATCGACTCATAGAAAGGCAAAACTAGAGTGAAATGGTGCCTATTAAAATAGTTACAATGCCTAAATATTTAAGTGCAATTTATGATTGTGGATCAGTTTGGAGAGGTTGGGTGATATGGGATGCAGGAATATGGTCTCTTGGGGAGGAGATACAAAAAAAGAAGAAAAACAGAAAAAAGAAAAACAGCATTTTCTTTGTTTTTTCCTCTTTCATAACTTCACCACACAAAGTCTCCTGTATGACATGGGCTGTTCCGCTATTACCTGTCTCCTCCGATAGCCACGCCCTCATAGACACCGTCCGTGGTGCGGGAGATGATGTTGTTGAGCTCGTTGGACATGCCCCCGGAGCGCGACACGTACGCGACACTGCCGGGCCGGTACAGCTTGGAGGACAGGATGTTGTCCAGCATGCCGCCGGTGTTCCCGATCTTAAAACAGCCCGGCTTGATGCCACCAACCTGGGCCCCAGAATTGAACAAACATCAACTTAACTTGTGCTCGCCATCTCCATTGACACGTACATTCACAGCCTAGTATCGACTCAGTTTGCAATAGATAAGTGTGTAAGGCTGCGTACCGTGGCGGGGCCAATGATAGTGACAGCTTGCTCATCAGCCATCTTAATCAGCTTCCTGGTCAGGGCTTCGGGGATTCCCTCAGCTATGATGGCAATGGTGTGTATCTGGTGACACAATTACATAGACAAGTCAGGAGCAATCAGAATTGATTTTCTAACTGAATCTCTGATGTTTACGCTCATAGATGTTTGATGTGTAGTCTACCTGTGGGTACTGCATGGTCTCTATGGTGCTCATACATGTTTGATGTGTAGTCTACCTGTGGGTACTGCATGGTCTCTATGGTGCTCATACATGTTTGATGTGTAGTCTACCTGTGGGTACTGCATGGTCTCTATGGTGCTCATACATGTTTGATGTGTAGTCTACCTGTGGGTACTGCATGGTCTCTATGGTGCTCATACATGTTTGATGTGTAGTCTACCTGTGGGTACTGCATGGTCTCTATGGTGCTCATACATGTTTGATGTGTAGTCTACCTGTGGGTACTGCATGGTCTCCATGGTGCTGTCGAAGGCAGAGCGCAGCGAGGCAAAGCTGATCACCACGTCCACCTCGGGGTGCTTCTTCATGGCGTCGGCCATGTTCTTGTAGACTGGCAGCAGGATCTCCTTGTGGCCCCAGTAGAACTTCTGCTTGTGATCCCCACTAGGCAAAACACAGACAGTGGTTTCTTAGACACTAAAGTAACTAGTTCTAACAGCAGAATAGGGAACTGGTGTTTTTCATTAAGCAACATTTTACTTTAGTAGCAAATTGCTCCTGAAAGTCTGGAGGTTTGACTGTTGCAGTCACAGTCAACCTCAAATTTTCAGATCTGGAGATCGGTGGCCACCAATCAGTATTTTTTTCTGCCCTCCAGGATCCAATACCAGCAAGGCAACAAAGTGAAATTATAAGATGAAAGGTTTGAGTTGGATGAAAGAAATCAAAAGAAACAATATTACCACAATTAACTTTTCTCTTCTTCAGATATGTTGAGACTTGGTTTTCATACTATTATAGGTAAGAAAGTGGGACTAACGACGTGTCCCTAGAGCAGCCAAATTTGGTGCTTGAACATTCAAGAACTCCGATATAAGAGAACTCAAAAGATGTTCTAAAAAAGTTAAACATGATTAATTGAAATGTTAGGTCAGAAACCAACAGTGTAGTGATGTAGTTTTGTAATCAGTGGAGTATTATATTTTATTTATGCCCAGTTCTGGCAAACCTGCTGAGATCTTGGGGAACCTACGTAAAGGGGTAAACCATGGCCGCCACCGAAGGCTCGTCCCGTGAGCACACATAGTCGAAGTCCAGCATGCCTTGCACGGCGCGCGTCTGCATGCCCCACACGATGGTCTTGGTGTGTCTGCTGAACAGAGTGGTGGCCTTGGCTGTGGGAAAGAGGAGGCAGAGAGAGGAGAGGAAGAGAGGAGGAGAGGAGAGAGAGGAAGAGAGGAGAGAGGAGAGGAGGAGAGGAGAGGGGAGGAGAGGAGAGGAAGAGAGGGACGGAGAAGCCGGAGAAAACACAGATAAGAGTCTGTCTTGCTCAGCAACGCAGCAGGAATAAGGGCTAACAAGCAGAGTGCACACACAGCTCTCATGGCGGATATAAGGCACACTGTTAATTCAATAGCATCACAAAGGGGTCTCGGAATGTTAGAATCTGAAATTGCACAGTGGTGGGGGTGGTAACCTGATGCTGCCAGATGGGGGCGGTATAGTTTTCACAACACCACACTCCGTGTCTTGTTCTGAAAACAATATCGCCCCCATCTGGCAGCGTCAGGTTATAGAGAGGCAAAGTGGTACGTCACTTCCTGCTTCAGCACTGTACCAGAGATTTTCATCCGCCATTTATTTTCTCAGACATTTCGTAAAATGCTTATAGTTTTACTTCGTCGAACCAAACGGTTCAGCTAACGCTATAATCGGGAGAGACCATAGAACATTTCACTCGGACCAAAACTTTAAAAAACAACATTGAAAAAATATTTTCTTTAAACCCGCATTTTTTTACGTTTTGGTCCCAGTGAAATGTTCTATGGTCTCTCCCGATTATAGCGTTAGCTGAACCGTTTGGTTTGAACCAGTAAAACTATTTTTATACACATTTTACGAAATGTGTATGGGAAAATAAATGGCGGATGAAAATCTCTGGTACAGTGCTGAAGCAGGAAGTAGGCGGTCACTTTGTCCCTCTATGGTGGTGGTAGAGTGATGGGAGAGCAGGGGGTGCAGGGCACATTTTGGCATGCTACCTACTACAACTGCACTTCATTCTGCACAAGTCTTGTGCTACGGACCAATTTAATTCCAGTAACCATTAATTTCTACAAGACTGACATGTAGTTCAAATTTGGAGGAGCAAACAATCTACAGAGTGTCTGTTATCATTCACTATGAAATAAGATAGGTTTGCTGCTGCATCAAAAGGATCGTTTTGTTTCCTATGCCTGAAACGGTCATCCGACTTGACTTCCAAATATACATGACATGAGTGGTGTGACTGAAGCTATAAGCTAGTAGAATTATTGTGAGCAAAAATGCATTAATAATAATAATAATAATATTTCTCCTGGAGGAAAGAAGCTAGCTTGAACTACAAAGGCATGTGGCTGAATTTCAATAATGCCTTTACTTGCACAGGATTTTGAACCCATTTAGCAAACAGCCTTCTGTGTGTAGTTGCTGTGTGCTCTTACTGTTCAGCCCACCAGTCAACACCCCATCACACTATGGGAACAATAGTACCTATGGTGCGTTCCTTTATCACAAAATAACTGGGATGTGGAGGCTAAATGACATCACATCCGTTTTGTTAGCGTTCCATTTGCAGAAAACTTGAGCTGGGAAGTTCACTGTTCATTGGTCAGATCCAGTCACTAGCCAGGCTAGCCATTGTTAGCAGTAACAGTTGATAACAAGGCATTTCGCGGCATTTTGCGCATACAAACACTGCAGCCTCATGTCCACACAGATAGATGTTAGGCAGTGCTGTGTGTACAGCTGATTTAGTGAGACACAAACAAAACAGAAGTGCTAAACAACATTACTACGATTATAACTACTGTTGTTGCGCGGAGCAGCCATCTTGGATTTCTGAGGTCGGGGCTGCTGAGGCTCCTACAAGTTTGGAATGGGAAATACCAGCTCTGATGATGTCACCGTCCAGCTCATGACCTTTGAAGTCGTAAGATTACCAGTTCCCAGTCATAAAGGAATGCACGACTAAGCTTGTCTTAAAAGAAAAGGGGGGGGGGGGGGGGGGTGATTGCCCAGCTAATCACCCCTGAAAATGCAATTGTTTAATGACTCCATTTCAAAGCAACAAGTTCCAGATGCCACATCGACCCACAACACAGAGCAGAAACTGCTCAAACATTCTAACATGTAAGTGCAACAACACACACAAGCAGAAACGTGGAGTTTTCAAGACAGAAGCTTAGGTCAGTTGATTTGTGCTATTGACCTATTGTGTGCACCTTGTACCTAGGAACACTTAGCAGGACACTTCCAATGTCTATGTGCAGAGTGGGTCATTATTGGGCAGCGCCGCAGCAGAGTGGAAACAGTTCTGTTTGAACGCAGAACGTCAAGTTAATGTGTCATGTCGTGTTGAAGTATTTGCTGTATGGTTAACCAGCGTCTAACCACCTATTTGTTCCATTCCTCCAAGTCTCTCCTCCCCTCTGTCGCTGGCACAGAAACTGTCCAGAACCATTACTCCCTCTACAGCCGTTCAGCCAGCTGCTCAGGGGCATCATGGCCATCTATTTAGGTCAAATAAATGACTGCAAAGGCTCATTTTGATGAGAACACCATAACCTGATGGGCATGGCATTCATCTTAAGATGGACCAGACTGGACTAACCTCATGGGCATGGCATTCATCTTAAGATGGACCAGACTGGACTACACTATAACCTCATGGGCATGGCATTCATCTTAAGATGGACCAGACTGGACTACAAATATGGACGTAGCCAACGTGACCTCACCCATTGGTTTGTGGATTCCCGTTCTGAAGCCTGGAGTTTGACCATCATCGTCATGATCAACGTTCTTTTGGCCGGGCTACCTGCTGCCATCAGAGGGCTACCTGCTGCCATCAGAGGGCTACCTGCTGCCATCAGAGGGCTACCTGCTGCCATCAGAGGGCTACCTGCTGCCATCAGAGGGCTACCTGCTGCCATCAGAGGGCTACCTGCTGCCATCAGAGGGCTACCTGCTGCCATCAGAGGGCTACCTGCTGCCATCAGAGGGCTACCTGCTGCCATCAGAGCGCTACCTGCTGCCATCAGAGCGCTACCTGCTGCCATCAGAGGGCTACCTGCTGCCATCAGAGGGCTACCTGCTGCCATCAGAGGGCTACCTGCTGCCATCAGAGGGCTACCTGCTGCCATCAGAGAGCTACCTGCTGCCATCAGAGGGCTACCTGCTGCCATCAGAGGGCTACCTGCTGCCATCAGAGGGCTACCTGCTGCCATCAGAGGGCTACCTGCTGCCATCAGAGCGCTACCTGCTGCCATCAGAGCGCTACCTGCTGCCATCAGAGGGCTACCTGCTGCCATCAGAGGGCTACCTGCTGCCATCAGAGGGCTACCTGCTGCCACCAGAGGGCTACCTGCTGCCATCAGAGGGCTACCTGCTGCCACCAGAGGGCTACCTGCTGCCATCAGAGGGCTACCTGCTGCCATCAGAGGGCTACCTGCTGCCATCAGAGGGCTACCTGCTGCCATCAGAGCGCTACCTGCTGCCATCAGAGCGCTACCTGCTGCCATCAGAGGGCTACCTGCTGCCATCAGAGGGCTACCTGCTGCCATCAGAGGGCTACCTGCTGCCACCAGAGGGCTACCTGCTGCCATCAGAGGGCTACCTGCTGCCACCAGAGGGCTACCTGCTGCCATCAGAGGGCTACCTGCTGCCATCAGAGGGCTACCTGCTGCCATCAGAGGGCTACCTGCTGCCATCAGAGCGCTACCTGCTGCCATCAGAGCTACCTGCTGCCATCAGAGCGCTACCTGCTGCCATCAGAGCGCTACCTGCTGCCATCAGAGCTACCTGCTGCCATCAGAGGGCTACCTGCTGCCATCAGAGGGCTACCTGCTGCCATCAGAGCGCTGCCGCTCATTCAGAACACTGCAGCATGTCTGGTGTTCAACCAACCTAGATTCTCTCGCGTCACTCCCCTCTTCCGGGTCCCTTCACTGGCTTCACTCCCCTCTTCCGGTCCCTTCACTGGCTTCACTCCCCTCTTCCGGTCCCTTCACTGGCTTCACTCCCCTCTTCTGGTCCCTTCACTGGCTTCACTCCCCTCTTCCGGTCCCTTCACTGGCTTCACTCCCCTCTTCCGGTCCCTTCACTGGCTTCACTCCCCTCTTCCGGTCCCTTCACTGGCTTCACTCCCCTCTTCCGGTCCCTTCACTGGCTTCACTCCCCTCTTCCGGGTCCCTTCACTGGCTTCACTCCCCTCTTCCGGGTCCCTTCACTGGCTTCACTCCCCTCTTCCGGGTCCCTTCACTGGCTTCACTCCCCTCTTCTGGTCCCTTCACTGGCTTCACTCCCCTCTTCCGGGTCTCTTCACTGGCTTCACTCCCCTCTTCCGGTCCCTTCACTGGCTTCACTCCCCTCTTCCGGGTCTCTTCACTGGCTTCACTCCCCTCTTCCGGGTCCCTTCACTGGCTTCACTCCCCTCTTCCGGTCCCTTCACTGGCTTCACTCCCCTCTTCCGGTCCCTTCACTGGCTTCACTCCCCTCTTCCGGGTCCCTTCACTGGCTTCACTCCCCTCTTCCGGGTCCCTTCACTGGCTTCACTCCCCTCTTCTGGTCCCTTCACTGGCTTCACTCCCCTCTTCTGGTCCCTTCACTGGCTTCACTCCCCTCTTCCGGTCCCTTCACTGGCTTCACTCCCCTCTTCCGGTCCCTTCACTGGCTTCACTCCCCTCTTCCGGGTCTCTTCACTGGCTTCACTCCCCTCTTCCGGGTCCCTTCACTGGCTTCACTCCCCTCTTCCGGTCCCTTCACTGGCTTCACTCCCCTCTTCTGGTCCCTTCACTGGCTTCACTCCCCTCTTCCGGTCCCTTCACTGGCTTCACTCCCCTCTTCCGGGTCTCTTCACTGGCTTCACTCCCCTCTTCCGGTCCCTTCACTGGCTTCACTCCCCTCTTCCGGTCCCTTCACTGGCTTCACTCCCCTCTTCCGGGTCTCTTCACTGGCTTCACTCCCCTCTTCCGGGTCCCTTCACTGGCTTCACTCCCCTCTTCCGGTCCCTTCACTGGCTTCACTCCCCTCTTCCGGTCCCTTCACTGGCTTCACTCCCCTCTTCCGGGTCCCTTCACTGGCTTCACTCCCCTCTTCCGGGTCCCTTCACTGGCTTCACTCCCCTCTTCTGGTCCCTTCACTGGCTTCACTCCCCTCTTCTGGTCCCTTCACTGGCTTCACTCCCCTCTTCCGGTCCCTTCACTGGCTTCACTCCCCTCTTCCGGTCCCTTCACTGGCTTCACTCCCCTCTTCCGGGTCTCTTCACTGGCTTCACTCCCCTCTTCCGGGTCCCTTCACTGGCTTCACTCCCCTCTTCCGGTCCCTTCACTGGCTTCACTCCCCTCTTCCGGTCCCTTCACTGGCTTCACTCCCCTCTTCTGGTCCCTTCACTGGCTTCACTCCCCTCTTCCGGTCCCTTCACTGGCTTCACTCCCCTCTTCCGGGTCCCTTCACTGGCTTCACTCCCCTCTTCTGGTCCCTTCACTGGCTTCACTCCCCTCTTCTGGTCCCTTCACTGGCTTCACTCCCCTCTTCCGGTCCCTTCACTGGCTTCACTCCCCTCTTCTGGTCCCTTCACTGGCTTCACTCCCCTCTTCTGGTCCCTTCACTGGCTTCACTCCCCTCTTCTGGTCCCTTCACTGGCTTCACTCCCCTCTTCTGGTCCCTTCACTGGCTTCACTCCCCTCTTCCGGTCCCTTCACTGGCTTCACTCCCCTCTTCCGGGTCCCTTCACTGGCTTCACTCCCCTCTTCTGGTCCCTTCACTGGCTTCACTCCCCTCTTCTGGTCCCTTCACTGGCTTCACTCCCCTCTTCTGGTCCCTTCACTGGCTTCACTCCCCTCTTCTGGTCCCTTCACTGGCTTCACTCCCCTCTTCCGGTCCCTTCACTGGCTTCACTCCCCTCTTCCGGGTCCCTTCACTGGCTTCACTCCCCTCTTCTGGTCCCTTCACTGGCTTCACTCCCCTCTTCTGGTCCCTTCACTGGCTTCACTCCCCTCTTCCGGGTCCCTTCACTGGCTTCACTCCCCTCTTCTGGTCCCTTCACTGGCTTCACTCCCCTCTTCTGGTCCCTTCACTGGCTTCCCATCTCGGCACGCATCAAATTCAAGACACTGGTACTAGGGATGCACCGATCCACATTTTCTCACTTCCGATCCGATTCCGATACCTGAATTTGGATATCTGCGAATACCGATATTATGCCGATACCAACGTTTTCTTGAATATACAGTATAGGCAAAGATTTGGCCAATTAAAGATTTTTTTTAAAAAATATACCTTGCAAAAAGCAGACAAAATTAAGAAAATATACAAGGCAAAGAAGGATACTATTATACATGGGCAAATTATGGCCCGCGCTGGAATTGCAAAAAAAAAAAAAAAAAAATCTCAGATTCCGATCCGATCCGTGAATTAGTGCCAATAACGGCACCCGATACTGATATTGGATCGGACCCATTCCTAACTGGTACTCGCCTACAGGACCGTACATCAGGCTGCTCCTCCCCATCTGCAATCCATGATCAGGTTCTAAACCTGGCCTGGTTCCCTCGGCCCATCTTCCAGCAGACTAAAAACACACCTCTTCACCTGGACCCTTCTTGAACTAACCACTCTTCTTCTTCCAGATGTCTTAGCTGATGAGGACTGTGGTGCTGGTGTTGATTGCACTATTGCACTATTGTAAGTGGCTTTGGATAAAAGCATCTGCTACTGTAATGTAATGTATATAATAAAGGTATAATAAGGTGAGCCAGTCACCATGAGATTGAGAATGCCAAGAGGAGGGAGAGGCTGAGGAGAAACGGATCACAGACACAGAGAAGCCAGGATGGTAAAGTGAGGAGGACAGAGGCAGGAGAAGGCAGCACAACAGCTTTTTCACAACCTTCCCTACCTCCACTGACGCCTGAAGGGGCTTGTGCTTCTGTGACCCCACAGGACGGAAACACAAATATAACAAAATCAGCACAAAAACAAAAGAGAACAAAACAATGAGTACATCTACAGTATCATGATTGTATTCATCTGACAGGCTTCAATGCATTCTGCCAACTGTGTTGTACAGTATGTCTTAAAACAGTCTTCATTAAATACATCACAGCAGAGGAAAGAGCATGCAAAGCTCAGTTGCTACGTAGCATGCCATAGCTGTGTCAAAAGCCGGTGTAAAAAGCAAACTGAAATTGTCCTCAAAATCACAATCAAAATGTCACCTCCACGTAGCCAACTTTTGAACTACCGTATATTAGCCGCGTTCGGAATCGTTCACTCACTCACTATTCCCATATAGTGTTTATCATATAGTGAACTATATGGTGTTTATCATATAGTGAATATAGTGTTTATCATATAGTGAACTATAGTGTTTATCATAGTGAACTATATGGGGAATGATCAAAATGAGTTTCGGACACGACAGATTTTTTTCCTGGAGATCATTGAGTCACCAGATGCACCGGATATTCATGTGACGCAAGCAATCCACGCCCACTATCACATAAACAACTGAGCTCACGAGCAGATTGAGATGTCCCCAGGTAGTATTGGTGTTGCATGTTTTGACTGCTAAATCCTAAATAAATGGTTGAAATTCTAATTACGTGCATGTGTGGTTTTGTCAACTGTGGTGCGGTCTCCTAATAGCAAGCTTTGGTGGTGAAGTAGCTCACAAGCTGGTTAGCTCGCGAGCTAACGACTTTCTTCTTCTCCTTGGGTAAAGACAACCACATTGCATTGTGGTATACCGGCGAAAATGTAGGGTACATTCGCTGTTCACTAGAAATCGCTGTGCATTGTGGGTATTTTTTAGTTGACTAAATTGTGAATCAAATTAACAGTTGAGAATTCAGACACCATAAAAAAATGGCGACACACTAAAATAGTCCACTATTTCTGTCATAGAGACCGATTCCGAACAGGGCTCTTGTCTTCTAATTCTACAACCACATCCTAAAGAGCAACAATACACAACTGTCAGCCTAAAGATGACAAATCTGCACTCAAAAATGCTACTTGATTAACAGTTACTTTTCACCAATTAGAGTCTCAGCATTAGAGAACTTAAGATTGATCCTTAATTTGTGGAATATCTACAATGCTGGCAGACTTTAATTAGATGATGACTGACAATGTGAGCTGAAGATTCACAATCTTTTTGTGACATTTACATCTCTTTCTACACTGTGGTCAGACCGTCAGACTCAGACAGACAGCAGTTACGCTTGCTAGTTCCCTGAAAAATAACCCTGTTTTATATCACTCTTGATCAATTGTCTGTCTATATGCTACATACGTGCACTGCCAAGAGTAGCGGCAGCGTCATAAACCATATATGACTATATTAAAAACATAAACACACTGGCGTCTTTCATGCAGGCTAGCAAGCGTAACTGCTGTATGTCTGTCTGACCCACTGAGTCTGACGGTCTGACCACAGACTGTAGAAAGAGATGTAATGCAGGATATAGCCAAGCGAATGTGTTTGGATGGAAGTTTGACGCTAGGCCAATCAGAGGCAGAGAGGGGCGGGTTATGCCTTCGCATAGCCTTCGCATCATCCAAAAAAAAATATCGCGTCCGGACTGGTCGCTGCACTAGCGCCTCCTCTGGTCGGACGGGGTGGAAGGGAACTGGCGGGAATAGCGTGATCCTCCCACGTGCTACGTCCTGCTAGTGAAGCTCCCCGCTGTCAGGTGAAAAGAAGCGGCTGGCAACTGCACATGTCTTGGAGGAAGCAAGGTGCTAGGTGCAAGGTACGGCTCTCCTCAGAGGGTGGAGCAGCGACCGGGGCAGCAGGGGGAAATTGGCCAAGTACGATTGGGGTGAAAATGGAGGAAAATCAGAAAAAAAAGTTAAACAATATAGTGTTGCTTGTAACATGTATATGCTCACCTATTAATAAGATAAAAAAAAGTAGCCTACAAATGGCGAATAAAAATACTAATAAATGAATAAAAATAATTTAGGCTAAGCCCAGTACAGGCAAGAACACTTGCAACTATTTTGGCTGAACAAAAAAAAAAAGATAGAAAACAGTTTTGACGGTATTGATGTGGGGATTTCTAAGTACCCCGGTATGGTAATACCTTAATACGCCCAAGCCTAGTAGCCATTTGAACGAAGAATCCGTAGAGACACTGAGGTGATGCAGAAACGCAGGTGTCAAAGCCACACACACACACACTCCTCTCTACTAAGATTAGGCGGCTCGAGGGCAAGAAGAAAAGGGACAAACCAATGTGGAGTGCAGGGTTGCAGAGCTAGGTGTGTGGGCGTGGCTACAGGGTTGCAGAGCTAGGTGTGTGGGCGTGGCTACAGGGTTGCAGAGCTAGGTGTGTGGGCGTGGCTACAGGGTTGCAGAGCTAGGTGTGTGGGCGTGGCTACAGGGTTGCAGAGCTAGGTGTGTGGGCGTGGCTACAGGGTTGCAGAGCTCGGTGTGGGCGTGGCTACAGGGTTGCAGAGCTAGGTGTGGGCGTGGCTACAGGGTTGCAGAGCTAGGTGTGGGCGTGGCTACAGGGTTGCAGAGCTAGGTGTGGGCGTGGCTACAGGGTTGCAGAGCTAGGTGTGGGCGTGGCTACAGGGTTGCAGCACTAGGTGTGTGGGCGTGGCTACAGGGTTGCAGAGCTAGGTGTGTGGGCGTGGCTACAGGGTTGCAGCGCTAGGTGTGTGGGCGTGGCTACAGGGTTGCAGAGCTAGGTGTGGGCATGGCTACAGGGTTGCAGAGCTAGGTGTGGGCGTGGCTACAGGGTTGCAGAGCTAGGTGTGGGCGTGGCTACAGGGTTGCAGAGCTAGGTGTGGGCGTGGCACACCCACCACTCACCTTTCCAATCCCCTGTGAGCACATTCTTCAGGGGCCACAGTACAGAGTGAAGAGAGTCTTTAGGGAGAGATAAGCGTGAAAAAGATGGAGGGCGAGGGGACCGAGTGCGTGGCCAAACAAGTGGAAGAGGGAGAAATAGAAAGAAAATTAAAAATGCAGAATAGCAGTGACGGCAATGGAGGGGGGGGGGGAGGAGGAGGGAGAGAAATACAGAAAGCAAGGATACGAGGAATAAAGAAGCAGACAGCAAGGGAGAAGTGTAGGAGTAAGTTAATGCATGGAGTTGGACTGATAAGAAGCAGTGGAGAGAGGAGAGTCCCGGTGCGTTAGTTACCTGCGGGAAGACCTGCTTTAGACTTTTTGGCTGGAGCGGCATCAATGGCTGCCTTATGTTCAGAGAAGGAGGCCGTCCTCGTGGTCGCTGGAGTCTGGTACACAGAAGAGAGAAGTACAAGCCTTGCATTGTTCACAGCCCAGCAGAAGAAAAGGAGAAAA
The DNA here is from genome assembly GCF_964638095.1 of Poromitra crassiceps. Taxonomy (NCBI): domain Eukaryota; kingdom Metazoa; phylum Chordata; class Actinopteri; order Beryciformes; family Melamphaidae; genus Poromitra; species Poromitra crassiceps. Next base: position 1,841,351 of record NC_139626.1, on the reverse strand, counting down.
GGCAGAGAGACTAACTATTGTGTCTCCATCTAGAAGTTGTGCAGCTGCAACTTTGACCAAGATATGAGGTTTCATATCTCCAACATATATAGTATCTGAAGGGGGCCTGAGTCAATAGAGCCAAAGAGTGTGGAAACCCTGGAAAGCCTGTAGGCTAAATAATACTACAAACATTACAGAACACACTGGACAGACAAACAAGAGTGCTGCTGGGAGTGACAGCGAGGCAATCAGGAACACAGCCTCTGGTTTAAAAACTAAAGACTGTGCTTACTAGGTTTACATGAGCTTATGCCAGTGTTTGCCGACACCAGTTTGTCTAATTGTAATATTGAAAAAATGTTAAAAAATAATAATAATAAAAAAATAAAAATTCATTAACAGTCCAACCACCCTTCTAAGCTGGCAGTTTATGCAGTGTGGGGAAACATGACCCAAAGTACCATAATTCCCTAGCATGTATGTATAGCATGTATGTATAGCATGTATGTATAGCATGTATGTATAGCATGTATGCTAAATGGTGATCATTTTAGTGTCATTTTCCTTCAGTAATTCCAGTTGCGTTGAATGATAATGAAAGGGCACCACTGGGGAGTGCAGGTGAGCTTTTGCTGGAGGCTGGATGTTCATTAACACTGGTGCAAAAATGTAAAATAGTCCACCAAAGTTAAATAATGCTGCAGTTTACACAGCCTTTATGAATATGGCAATAGTTTCCAAAGAGAACACATCTAGTTGAAATGGAGGCCCATCTCTAATGAAGTAGTGGTCTCAGTCCAAACATGAACATAAAAAGGAAAAACGCCATAATATTAAATAATATAATAACTAGCTGCAAAGTCTTTCCAGTGCTTGAAACTGTGTGAGTCTGAACATCATGTATATAACTGAATTATATTACAATAAGATGGGGGATGCACTTCAGTATGCAATGCTTTTGCAAAATGTAAAACATGTCATTGTATTGAAAATACCATAGCATTGGTGCTGGCGTTGAGGAGGAAGTTGGCGGTATGAGCGTCCATGGGAGGCTGGTTGGGGATTGGTCGGTGGCCCATGGCCATGCCTACGATGGCTGTCATATGGGTCTCTGTACCAAACACATGGATGGGGATGCCTGTGGTCTTCCCTGCAGGAAAAGAAATACACCCAGGAGTTTGGCAAATGGCTCAATTTAAGAACATCCCCCTGACAGTTCATATTCCCTCCACCCACCAAGAATGGAGGTAGCATCAAAGCTTCAATTATTGTCGTTAAAATGCTATAAATCCTTGTGCATTAGCTGTCAAAATATACATTTTGTATATTTCTGTCACACACATTTCAATAACACCCGCTCAGATGACCAGAGAGTATGTCTGGTGTGTTTTTGTTTTAAGAGGGCTCCCCTGTCAGTAAGACATGGTGGGGAGGGGAATATCAGGCGCTGACAGGGTTCTGTGCAGCTTCGACTTGGAGCCTTGCTGCCGACTAGCGGCGACAGTGAGACTGTGCATACTCGAACGTAATATTCGAACGTAACTCGGCGCGTTGGCTGCGGTACACCTCTAAAACACTAGGTGGCTTGTGGTACACTCATGTCCATTACATATGACGCTATCGTGTTGTTTACCAAGAACTTGCAATCATGTTGGTGGGGAATGCGTTGCTAGATGAGGGACAAGCACTGTTAAATGAGGAAATGCCATTTCCTCATTCCTCACAACAAGTACGTCAGCGGATATTTGCGCGGCCCAAGGCAACAGCCAATCACAGCTCTCGTGCGCTCGACTCATATTTTCGAGCTGCGCACAGTCGGCGCTGGCGATTTCGCGTAAGCATAAAACCAGTTTAACATTACTCACCCACTTCCCCCATCACTCTCAGGCCCTCCTGGTAGTTGGGGCCTCCGCGCCGAACAAAGATGGTGACCTCGTGCTCCTTCAGAGGACCCTGGTAGTCTTTGATGGCCCTGACAATGCCCTGAGGAGAGAGAGAGAGAGAGAGATGCAGGTCAGCTATGTGCAGCTTTGGGGGAAGGGGTGACAAGGTTCATACCATTTACTGGAGCAATGAACGTTTACATTGCAGGATAAGCTGATGGGGACTTCACGGAGGCAACCGTCCTCGGCGCAGGTTCACGCCTCCATGTCGTCCATTCATTTCTGATAATGGACACCTCGTCATGCATTAACCCTTACATATTGCCCAGTCCTAGCACCAGCACATGGTTCATTACCAGCACCATATTGGTATTAAAATTATGTTGTCTATTGTCTGTCGATTATCTTCTGCTTTGGCCTGTGTAGACAATAGATCGTTTTACTGCCAATCAAAATCTAGTTAACACTTACCTAGCTTTTGTGTGTGATCTGGCCAAATTGCATTCATACACTTTACAAATAGCTTGATTACCTACTGAGAGACCAATGTGTTTTAGCAGTTCCTATATCAGGTCTATAGAGGGCCTGCCTGGAATTGAGCTCTGGCAGCTCTGCCATTCATAAACAGACTACCCTTAAATCACAAAGACAATACTGTATTTTTAAATAGCTTTTCAAAGCTTTTGAATTTGTTTTCCTTTAGGTGAAACTAGTAATTGATTCATTATTAATCACACTCTGGGGCCCTGCGACAGAGGAAGAGTTGGTAAGTAATATCATTAGCAGGTGGGTTATTATTAGTGTGTCATCTTACTGAAAGGACTTTGCATTTGACTTTACAAACTATGAGTGCGTTTACATGCACACCAATAAACTGTTTATTAGCGGATTTCTGAGTTACCTGATTATTCAAGTGGTCATGTAAACAGCATAAACCGATAAGCTTTATCCGTTTATGGTCATAAACGGGTTATGAATAAATCGATAAACACACCTAGGTTTCTGGGCAATAATCGGTCTTCTCTCTGCATGTATCCAGCATAACCGGGTTTCTTTCGGGTTTATATATCTGCGCATGTACGACTTGCAGGAGAGAGAAGCACAGGAGCGCGTGAGAGGCAGGGAGAGACGCGCTGCACTCACTGGCCCCTCGGCTCTCCTCCCGGTTCTCTCACCGGCTCTGCTCTGCTCTCTCTCCCCGCACAGAGCCGGTGTCCCTGTAACGGCACCGCTGCTGCACTGCACTATGTTGAAATGTGGATATTCTATAGGAGAGGACGAATATTTGTCTCGGATTGCAAATAGAATGACGTAGCCTACAGACAACAGAGTCGTTCAAAACACAACACACACATAACGTTAAAATCCATGACAAATTCTGTCCGTTTTCTGACAGGTAGGCTACAGTACCTGGAGGTACGGTGGTGCAGTGGTAAGCACTATCGCCTCACAGCTCGAAGGTCGTGGTTTCGATTCCCACCTGGGGACGAGGTGAACGCTGAAGGAATGCGTGCCCGTCCGCATGTCCTCGAGTGCCCACCGCCCGGGTGGGGTCGGCAAAAGGGCCTTTCTGTGTGGAGTTTGCATGTTCTCCCCGTGCCTCCCGGGGGTTTCCTTCATATAGGAACCCCCTTCACAAAAACATGCCACATCCTGGTTGCTAATGTGGTTCCTCCTCTGATCGTTAAGGGCGCCTGTTCAGAGGGAGGGGAACTGGTTGGAATAGCGTGATCCTCCCACGTGCTATGTCCTACCGGTGAAGCTTCCTCTGTCAGGTGAAAAGAAGCGGCTGGCTGACTGCCCATGTCTCGGAGGAAGCATGGAGCCAGTCTCGGCTCTCCCTAGATCGGCAGAGGATGGAGTAGCAACCAGGATTGAGAAATCAAATGAGCACTAATGGGGGATAAAATGGGATAAAAAAAAATCGGGGAAAATAAATATATATATATAAAAAAAAAAAAAAACTATTTCAATTCAACACACGTTGTGGGTCATGAACATTTGACGTGCTTAAGTCACCTCACCTGCCTGCCTCTGTGCTGTGTGCTCGGTAAAGTTGGAAATATTATTGACAGATGCACTTCCAAAGTGACGCCTATTCCAATTTTAGTAAAGTAGACAAGATACACAACCTAATTTTCACCTAAACCATCCTCTGCGCTGGACAAATAAATTAGGAAAATGTGATTTTGCATTTTGCAACTATATTCTGTTGTTTTATTCCGGAATTAATGCCGCCTTTCTGGAGAGAAATCTGACTAATTGACTGAATCATGTAAACCCGGGTTTCTCCTATTGTCGGATTATTAAAGTGCATGTAAACGCAGAAATCAGATTATTGCCATAAACTGATTATTCCCAGTTATCAGTTTATTGGTGTGCGTGTAAACACACTCAATGTCTCAGATCAAGTAAGTGTTGGTAGCGTATCTCTCACCTTGAATGTAGCTGCTACATTGGTGAAGTTGGCGATACTTCCTCCAATGATGAGCACCTTCCCTGTAGAGAAGTCGGCATGTTGAGAGACACGTCTGTGGCTGTAACTTGATGCCTCAGTAACAGTTTGGTGAGCAGCCATGAAGTCTATTTCTGGCAACATACACATACTCAAAAGTGGCCTTGTGAAATACTCAAGGAGATCGAGCAATGATAAACACGATTTAAAAACACGATTTCAGACGGCAGCCCGTCTTTATTGTCACACGAACACTACAACACATGCATGAACACACTACAACACATGCATGCGGCCACTACACACACTCATGCTGACGGTGGCCGGTGAAATATGTCCTCTGCATTTGACCCATCCGGGCATGTCCTTTCCTCCAGGGGGCAGGCCAGGAGCAGTGGTCGCTATTTCTTTCCATCGCCCGGGGACCATCATTGGACCATCATTGGACCAAATTCAGATGTTGTCGTCACTGGTCGGATGACGAACTTCTGCATGTTTTTAGTGGGGGGTTATGTACGGAGGAACCCCCTGGGGGGTACGGGGAGAACATGCAAACTCCACATGCAAACTCCATGATGGTAAGCCACATGGGAGAGGTGTGAGCAAACACCCATTGCCATGTTTAAAGCAATATTATGACCAAAGTCTGTAAGAAATGTTATAAATTATTTAACCAGTCCAATCAAAACTGTCAGGACTGGCAGTCCATGATTGTCAAAGCCCCTGGAGAAGTGGGTTGTTGTAGCCATACTCACCTTCATGGTGCTTCTCACGGGTCATGAGGGACAGGATGGTTTTTGCGTAGTCGTAGGTCTGCTGCTCGCTGGGCGCTCCAGAGTACTCGCCATAGTTGGCGAGCTCATCCACCCCACCCAGGTCACAGATGGTGTCACTGCAGCAGAGGACAGACGGACAATCAAATACTGCGTCCTGATTCTTTTAAATACATCAACTTCCTGCATCTTAAAACTAGAAATAACCGCCTTGCGGTTGTACGCCTCCACCAACAAGTCAAGTTGCCAGTCTACAGTCTTTTTATTTATAAGCTAACCCTGGCTTGCAAAGACCAAACATAAGTGTAATAAAATCTGGACAAACATATATGTAGACTAGCTTCTCATATATGCACGATTTCATTTCAAATGTTGTGCAAAAAGTCTGTAAACTGCATCAAAGTGTATCTGGATTTTTTGACCACTGTTAAATATCTTTGGATCAAGGGAACCAACATAGAGAAGGATGCCTCGCATCTCAAATTGTGAGTGCAACAAGTGGCGAAGAAGGTTAAAACAGCCCCTCCTTATGCAAAGCCAATTTGAAAAAATAAACTGCCCTCAGGTGTCTGCTTCCTACCTGTAGACCACTGAGGCTCCTCCTCCAGCCACCATGGTCCAGATCCGGCCGCGAGGGTTCAGCAGGGTCAGCTTCAGACTGGCACCACTCTTGGCATCCAGGTCGGCTATGTAGGCCTCCTACAGTGGACACACAACATGAGTGCTACATTGGGGTCCACGCAGGAGGTAGAGCGTGGACGCACGGCTTTAGCTCAGGAGGTAGAGCGTGGACGCACAGACCAGGAGGACTGAAGCTACGTGTGCACCAAAGTTGCTGAATGAGGTGAGGTGAATGTGATTAACACATTGAGTGCCAGCGACGCCATATGGCGTCATTAGAAATTTACCGTAGGCTGCCAGCGACGCCAAATGGCGTCAATAACTCGAAATTGTTTTTTTGACGGGGGGGGTGTCGATCTATGCTTCTTACATCGCCTCTTACAATATGAGAGCTATTGAATGTGTCTAACCTATTTTACAGAACCCTTAGGTGGCGACAGCGCACTCCAGATGAGAGAAAGTGGAGTAAAACACACAGAAGAAGTCGTTGGGGAAAAGGAAATCGCATCGCATCCGTCCGTATGCAGCTGCTTCATTGAAGCATAACGTTAGCTGTGCCCCTGCAGCAGCCGATCTGCTGTCACAATTGAGCACCTCCGTGTCCGCTGCAACAGCCCATTCGCATGATCAGCCGTGGATTTGTTATTATTCTCAACTGGAAGCATGGGAGCTGGTGACAAATACACGCGGTTGTAAAAAAGCTGGATGTAGCGGACTTGTCAGTGCAGAGCAAACGCAGGCAGCAGAAAGCCCCAGAGACACTCCCAGAAGGAGGAGTGTGCAGTTGAGGGGGTGGGGGGGGGGGCACGCAGAGCACGCAGAGCAGCATACAACACCCAGACAGCAGGACAGGATTAGGAAACGCAAGCTAGAATATCTGATGCCCACCAGCAGTAAATCAAGAACAGCAAGAAGCTGCAACCAGCAGCGCACGCAGGGGCCAGCGCTGCTGGTTGCAGCTAAAAAATAGTATTTGGCCAAACAAAATTCCTTTGTTTTCACTCTTTTATTGAAGGAAATTATTTTTGAGGTGTCATTACATCAGAAAATATTAGCAATGAGTCAATGATGTGCTTGAAATGCTTCCTTTCACAAAAGGCTGAATATCTCAGGTTATAGAAAAAAAGTGGCTGTTTTTGGTCAAATCAAGCTATCTTCTCCGGCTCATAACTAAAGAACGGAAAATGGGATCAATAAACTTTTTTTTGCAGGTGATAGAAGAGAGTCTCATCGTTATTTGTGCGTGTTCAGTGTTTACATAGTAATTATTAAAGAAATTATATGACTGTTTTAAAATGCATTGCGGCCTATGTGGCACAGTACAGCACCTTTTGCCCAAGGGCCGTGGCACTCAAAGTGTTAAGGTTGGGGGTGGTAGTAGAAAGCTACTGGTAAAAAAAAAATATGGACAAGCCTCACCCCCATACATTGTGAAGAGCAACATGACTGGGTCAAATTTAGTTGTGATTTTGTAGCAAATCAACTTTTGACATATTTCAGAATCTTTCCAATTCCAAATAAATCAAACCACAAGATTATTAGGTATGTCGGCACCTGGTGGCAACACAATCTGTTAAATCAAAGTCCAGGAGAAACAATCAACTAAAAAATGACATTCAAAGCGAAGGCACCCTACTCATACATCTTCCTTTAAGGCACCCTACTCATACATCTTCCTTAAAAATGTTTAACGAGTTTGTTTTGAATGTTTTAAAGAGCCTCATTCCTGTCAACAGCCACTACACCCCCCCCCCCCCCTCACCTCCGGGTAGGCTTCTCTGCCAAAGGGTGGGGGGAAGTCCACATCGCCCCATTTGGCCTTGCAAATGTAATCTGCTGTGGCATCGATCTTGGCTGCCATGTCGAGGACGTACACTCCTTCCTGGGTGACCACTGGTAAGAGGGAAGAGGTCATGTTATTCACTCAGCATTTACAGAACATTGGGAACATATTGGCTTGGTAATATATTGGTAACGTGTGTAACGTGTAATGTCATCATCGTGCAGGCACAGGTCAGCAGCCTGAGTCACTTGATCGGCAGGTGGTACACAAAGCATGTCATCACCTGGGAATGTGCCCCTCCCATACTGGCAGGGTTCTGCGCAACCTCCACTTGGCGCCCTGTCGCGGAATGGCGAGACTGTGCATACTCGAACGTAACTCGGCGCGTTGGCTGCGGTACATGTTCAAAACGTTATCGTGTAGTTTACCAAGAACTTGCAATCATGTCGGTGGGGGGACATTTTATTGTTTCCTCCATTTCAAAATTCATTCCGGTGAGCCTGCAGAAGGCTTTGCTAGATGAGGGACAAGCACTGTTAAATGAGGAAATGGCATTTCTCACAACAAGCAGTTGACACCGCAGAGTCACATTTTCGAGGAGCTGCACGGCCCCTCCGCCGAGCTGCGCCGATAGGACGCCCAGCTGCGGCGACCCCCTCGGCGCAGTCAGCACCGGCGATTTCGCTCGAGCATAATTTGCGCTTTACCCTCTGGCCATCAGTTCAGCCTAGCTACTGCCAAAAACACAGGTGGAGGGACTAACTGCTGGCAGAGGGAGGACGACGATTGTTGTCACTCATGATGCCAACACTATTGATGGGGATGGAAGTACTGGTTGTGATGACGACAATGATTTGTCTTATGCTGCTTGCCTGAAACGGCATGGACAACTTGCACTGCTACAAACTGTTTTTATGTAATAATGTTTTTGTTTTTGATATTTGCTACGAAACAAATGAGCTATTGCGACATTTAAATTGAAAACTGAACGAGCCATTACTATCCTCTTAGGGGTTACTTTGAGATGTTCTGTCTCTCTCTCTGGGCTGAGTAATTCTGGTGGTTGTGGTGGTGAATGTTTTGCTTAAATAAAGATGTCAGGACAGTTCCCTACGTGCAGAATTGCTTAGTAACACTTTTGCTTTTGGGAGTTCTGAAAGTTAGAACTCCTCGTCTTAGCTAGCTGGGAAGAACGTACCTAGTGGGTTGATCTCCAAGTAGGTGAAGTAGAGGTCCTCGTACAGGTTGAAGAGGCCCACTATAAAACTGGCCAGGACTCTTTAAAAGAGACAAGATCATGAGATTAAAATGAGTAGACAAAACCAAGACAGCATTTACTTTGTGTTAGGGAAGTGGATGACATGCCTTAAGCTGCGTTCACACCGACCTATTCAAGTTTTTCGCTGGCATTGAGTTTACATACAAAGTCAATGCAAACGAGCGATTGAGCGTATATTCGCCCGGGAGAAGAATCGCTGGGCGTCTGAGCGACAGAGACAGAGCGATAGGGAGAAAATGTGTTCGTCGCCCGAGATGAAATATCCCAACTCGAGCGAAATTACGCTGGCATCAGTCGCTCGCTGTTCAACGCTGATTGGCTGCCGTGTGAGAGTGAGTCAAGGATCACACTGGCTTGGAACAAACCGCTGGTTTATTGTGTGGCAACAAACCGCATTGACAGCTGATTGACAGGCTGACAGCTGACATGAAGTGAAGTCTGTACTACCGGTATGGAGCTCGCGTTAGGAGCACGCTGATAGGCTTAGCTTGTAAACAACTACGGTGGGTCGTAGTGGACAAATATCATGACATTGTGTAACGTTATAGCCCCCAGATGTCCGTCAATTATTGTGCCTGTTGACGAGCGATTTAAACAGAGCGACAGAGCGATTCCAAAGGGTTGAATCGAGCGACAGAGAGAAAAATAAATATCTCGGTGTGAACACAGCTTTACTGGAATACTATGAAAAACAATGAGTGAGAACAGCTTTCCTCACCATCTATTAGGCCTGCACGATATGAGGAAAATCTGCGATGTGATAACATTGTTCAATATTGTGATGATGAGGCTTGCGGTAAATAAACAAAATATTGAAGTATGAATTCTGGAAAATGCATTTTTGCTTGACGGGAAGCGGCCAGTCTATACAAGGCTTTGTCTGAAGGAAGGAACGCATCTCTGTAGTACAAGCCAGTGGCAAAACAAGTGGCCATACGCTCACACAGACAAAGGGGAGGGGAGGGGGGTCGAGAGAGAGAGAGAGAGAGAGAGAGAGAGAGAGAGACTGTTGGCAAAAGAGAGACGAGAGGGGGAGTGACAGTGCACACACACACACACACACACACAGACAGATGAGAGAGAGAGAGAGAGAGAGAGAGAGACTGTCAGCAACACTGAGAAAGCAGAGGGTCAGTGACCTGAGTGAGAGGGGCAGTCCTGGAAACCCACCTCACACACCCAGCACAGCCTAGGTGGGATGAGGCCATGCACGACCTCACACACCCAGCACAGCCTAGGTGGGATGAGGCCATGCACGACCTCACACACCCAGCACAGCCTAGGTGGGATGAGGCCATGCACGACCTCACACACCCAGCACAGCCTAGGTGGGATGAGGCCATGCACGACTGATGCTCCAAACAGCTGCAGGATCCACACGTGAACGCACAGCCAAAACAAAGCACATCTCCGGCCTTCATGTATCACACACCGTCCAGACTAGGTTTGACCTAGTTTCCTGCTCTAGCTGCACCCTGGATGCAGAGGGCACCCGGCCATATCCTTTCATATTGAAGTATGCAGATTAGCTATTAGGGGTGGGAATCACCAGATGCCCATGATACGATACTAAAATGATATTTGAGTCACGATACGATAGTATTGCGATATGCTACTATTGCGATATATTGAATATTGCGATATTTTGATATATTGTCTAACTCCTTTTCCTACCTTTTCCTTGACCTCACCGGAAATGAAACATGCAGTGTTTGTTTTTTTTTGTTTTTTTGCCCCACACGTAGGCTACATTATTAGGCTTCTCTTGGCTCAATACGCCACTGCAGGCACGGACTGCAACATCGGGCGCTTCGGGCAGATGCGCAATTTTTGTTTTTATATCGATACTTGGCGTCCAAATATCGATACAATATTGTCAGGCAAAATATCGCGATACTATGGTGTATCGATTCCCCCCCCCACCCCTATTAGCTATACAGTTCCTATGTCTTTCTGCTTTAATACCGCTAACATAGACCCCAAACAATGAACAGCCTATTCCCACAAGCATGGCTCTCAGCTGTTAGCGACTCAAGCTGACGCTACACACAGCGTGTTAGGGAAGTCTTTGCGATGCGTTTATTGTGTGTTTATTGTGCATGGTCATATTGTAAGGATGATGAAAACAGGATTTATCGTGCAGACCCACCATCTATAAACCATCAGATGTAAATAATGACATCTCATTCTGCCTCATGCCATCCAACAGCATCAGCGTCAACCAGTGTGGTTACCAAGGCAACAGCATCAGCATCAACCAGTGTGGTTACCAAGGCAACAGCATCAGCATCAACCAGTGTGGTTACCAAGGCAACAGCATCAGCATCAACCAGTGTGGTTACCAAGGCAACAGCATCAGAGTCCCCACTGCCAGGCAGAGATGCTCACAAGTCATTTTTTGCAAGTCAAGTCTCAAGTCGCTTATGGATGAGCGGACAATCATCTACTCCTGCATGCTGTCCAGTTGACTGAGAACACTGCATAGAGATATAATATATATCTATATATATCTATAATATCTATCTATCTATATCTATATATCTATCATATATCTATATCTATATCTATATCTATATCTATATATATATCTATATATACAGTATATAAGGTCCGGACTTCAAACATGTACTATATTATCTTTATCCTTTATCTATTAGCATTGATTAGTTGACATTATTATTAGTAATTTCCTTAATGTTAATGCACAAAAAAACAAAAGAAAAAAACTCGTAAATAAATAAATAAATTAAGGAGTGTTCACAAGTACCAAATCTCAAGTCCAAGTCAAGTCTCAAGTCTTTGAGGATGAGTCTCAAGTCAAGTCACTGTGTGCGACTCAAATCCAAGTCTCAAGTCCAAGTCCCCCATCTCTGCTGCCAGGTGCCCAGGACTGTCCAAGTCCCCCATCTCTGCTGCCAGGTGCCCAGGACTGCTACTGTCTATTCACCTTATTCTTTGCCCACACATGGACGCTTCCGCATTACGTCATTTCGTAATAGTATTTCCGTTTTGACTTGCCAAAAACCCCGCAGGCAAAATGGCCGCGCACACTCCCCTCCTAAAGTGGCAAAATTACTCCCCCATAAACTAACATATCTTGGCCAATACGTATGTAACATACAAAATAAAACAACCCGTAATATCTTAATTTTATGTAGAATGGAGAGGACATGTAACTGTTTAGTTAAACTTGCATTCCAGGAATATTGTGCTCTTAAGATGACGTTAGTGGAGTCGAGGCTGTTGCGTCCTGAAACCCACATAGGTTGCGTGCGATTCGAGGCGTAACCTATGTGCGTTTCAGCGTAACCTATGTGCGATTCGAAATAACGCATCCGAGATAGAAACGTTATGAATATAGCCACGTTATAAACAACAAACTAACGCTGGTGATCCGTATGGAAACAGTGTTACTCGAAATGGTTAAAAGTTATATCAATTTGGTCATTCAGTGGCATTTTACTGCCATATAACATAACTAACTAGTGGCTAATATTAGCCACAGTAAGCAACTAGCACTGAACTGGAAGAACAAATACGTTTGTGTTGAACGCGGAAGAGAGAAAAAGTGGGCGTGGTGAATAAGGTGAATAGACACGAGTCACAAGCCCTTACCAAATGAGCCCAGATGATCACAAGCCCTTACCAAATGAGCCCAGATGATCACAAGCCCTTACCAAATGAGCCCAGATGAGTCACAAGCCCTTACCAAATGAGCCCAGATGATCACAAGCCCTTACCAAATGAGCCCAGATGATCACAAGCCCTTACCAAATGAGCCCAGATGAGTCACAAGCCCTTACCAAATGAGCCCAGATGATCACAAGCCCTTACCAAATGAGCCCAGATGATCACAAGCCCTTACCAAATGAGCCCAGATGAGTCACAAGCCCTTACCAAATGAGCCCAGATGATCACAAGCCCTTACCAAATGAGCCCAGATGATCACAAGCCCTTACCAAATGAGCCCAGATGATCACAAGCCCTTACCAAATGAGCCCAGATGACACTGAATCACACTTTGCTTGTAAAGAGAACACAGTAAATACAAAGGGAAGACAGAAGGCCAGAGAGAGCTCAGTATGTTCTCTGCACTGGAGATAGACACCACATGTTCTCTGCATTGGAGATAGACACCACATGTTCTCTGCACTGGAGATAGACACCACATGTGGAGGAAAACAGGCTCAAACCAACTGCACAAGGTCACTCTGTTGGCAAAGCCAGGGACACCGTCACACTACTGAGACAGACAGAGAGAGGGGCAGAAACTCCACAAAACCACAGACAATCACAGCCTCATTGCCAAGAGGAACAGTAAACACAGCAAGAACGTGGAGCAGTGCATCAACTTCTCCAGTTGCAATTTGCATTTCCACTCTACATGACGCTGAGGATGGGAGTGTTCAGCTACCAACACTACGGCTAACCATGCAGCACCAGACTTCAGTGCTGAGGGTGGGAGTGTTCAGCTACCAACACTAGAGCTAACCATACAGCACCAGACTTCAGCGCTGAGGTTGGGAGTGTTCAGCTACCAATACTACAGCTAACCACGTAGCACCAGACTTCAGCGCTGAGGTTGGGAGTGTTCAGCTACCAACACTACGGCTAACCATGCAGCACCAGACTTCAGCGCTGAGGGTGGGAGTGTTCAGCTACCAACACTACGGCTAACCATGCAGCACCAGACTTCAGCGCTGAGGGTGGGAGTGTCCAACTACCAACACTAGAGTTAACCATACAGCACCAGACTTCAGCGCTGAGGGTGGGAGTGTTCAGCTACAAACACTACAGCTAACCATGCAGCACCAGACTTCAGCGCTGAGGGTGGGAGTGTTCAGCTACAAACACTACAGCTAACCATACAGCACCAGACTTCAGCGCTGAGGGTGGGAGTGTTCAGCTACAAACACTACAGCTAACCATGCAGCACCAGACTTCAGCGCTGAGGGTGGGAGTGTCCAACTACCAACACTAGAGTTAACCATACAGCACCAGACTTCAGCGCTGAGGGTGGGAGTGTTCAGCTACAAACACTACAGCTAACCATGCAGCACCAGACTTCAGCGTTTACCCCAGTGTAATGAAAGCCTGCTGGGGCAAAGTTGACTTCCCCCCCTGCTGGGGGGCTCTGTCAGAAGATACTCACCGGGCCTAACAACCTCTCTGGGAGAAACCCTGAGTCTTAGATTTTGGCTATCACGATATGGCATACATGTTGTCATTTCCTGGTTTTAAAGGCTGCATTATAGTATCGACGTCATTTTCTGAACGTACCCGACTGTTGTAGGTGTTCTATTATGCCTTTACCCACTTAGTCATTATAGCCACATGACTGATTATTATTTATCAAAAATCTCATTGTGTAAATATTTTGTGGAAGCAATAGTCATCCCTACAATATTGTCACATATCGATAGAGGTATTTTGCCAAGTATAATCTTGTTTTAATTAAGTGCTGGTGACATCTCACATGTGACTTTCACTTACAACTGAACATTTATCCCGCGTAAAAAAAAAAAATATATTGTGTACTGCCTTTAGCCTAAAAATACCGAGATGTGATTTGCGTCCATATCGCCCAGTCCTACAATCCATTTATTTTATTGTCAATAACGCACATAACACCATGTGGCGATCGCCCAAAATACTAATAATTTATGAATGACGTTTCCAGCATCGTTGCTGTCACACACACCACACACACCCATTGGTGTTGTCAGCCAGTAAAATGACGCTACGCTGACTTACCTAAGTCCAGCCCATTACGTTGCCACGTCCCTTTATCATGTCTGGAAAACAATATGGAGTCAGATGCCTTTGACGAGGAGCCGGGAGCGGTCGCAGGAGCTGAACCCCGTCTGCGCTGTTGGACTTCGGTTGCCGAACCAGGCGGTGCGCTACGCTGAATCCGTGTGGCCAGGTGTCATCTTATCAAACACCACACCAGCGGACCCAAATCTTCAGAGACTCTCCCAAGTATACTCCTCTTCTATTGCAAACGTGAGTCAGCCAAAATGGCACGCTGATCCTTTTTGACTAATTTATTTGACTGGTTGCTTCATTTTGTGGTGTTTGTATTTTGTCTTCAAACTGCTGGCTTAGTATTTCCGTGTTTGTTCATGCAGGGAGCCGGGAAATCCCGAAGTGGACTCCGTTTTATGTGGACTGGGATTTCAATGAAAACGGTGTCTGGGAAAGCCCGGCTTGGATTTATGCACTGGTTTAAATGAACATGGAACTTGGAACGGACTGAACTGAACTGTTGATCACATAAGGGGTTTTTTCTAATACACATTATTGCATTTGAGCTGCCTGGTGTTGTGTGAATTATTTGTCTTGTGTCTCATGCTGGTTTAATGATTAATTAAGGGTTCATGTTTTATTTAATACATGTTTCCTTTGTGGGGTTGTGACTAGACTTAACAACATACAGTACAAGACTGGTCAAACCGCTACATAAATAAATGGCGCCCAATGTGGGGAAGCGGAAGATTTGGGTCCGCTGGTGTGGTGTTTGATAAGATGACACCTGGCCACACGGATTCAGCGTAGCGCACCGCCTGGTTCGGCAACCGAAGTCCAACAGCGCAGACGGGGTTCAGCTCCTGCGACCGCTCCCGGCTCCTCGTCAAAGGCATCTGACTCCATATTGTTTTCCAGACATGATAAAGGGACGTGGCAACGTAATGGGCTGGACTTAGGTAAGTCAGCGTAGCGTCATTTTACTGGCTGACAACACCAATGGGTGTGTGTGGTGTGTGTGACAGCAACGATGCTGGAAACGTCATTCATAAATTATTAGTATTTTGGGCGATCGCCACACTCCTCCCCCCTTCCAAAAAGAAACTTGTAGAGTTTCAGAGGACTATCAGGTTTTCCTCTTCCACAGTATCAGCTTCATTTGCTGAGGGGTTGTACCTAGGATCATGTTGTGCTTGTGCTTCCCATTTTCCAGGTGAACCGGATGGAGAAACAGGTGTCGCATCTGTGAATCCTAAAAACTCCTCGTCCTCCGTCTCCTCTTCAAAAATCTCCCTCAGCTGCTGGCGTTGCTGCTCTTCCAGTTGCTGAGCATTTGGGAGGCAGGAAGACGAAACAGGTGGTGCATCAGTGAATCCTAAAAATTCCTCATCCTCAGTTTCCTCTTCAAAAATCTCCCTCAGCCGCTGGCGTTGCTGCTCTTCCAGCTGCTGAGCAGTTGGATAGCAAGGTTTGAGGCGGGAAATGTGGGCAACCCGTCTGTCTTCTCCACTATCCTCCAGAACGATGTCGTAGTTCAGAGGACCAACCTGCCGAATGACGCGGTAGGGGCCCTGCCACTTCGGAGCCAGCTTTGCAGTAAAAGACTTTTCAGCTTTTGAAAAAGGGTGGGCACGTAGCCAGACTCGAGCCTTCTCCTCCAAATCCATATCTCGCCGATGTTTGTCATAGTTCCTTTTCTGTCGCTTACGGGCCAGAGAAAGGTTCCTTGTGACAAATGTCTTCAGATCATCGAGCTGTGAGAGGTTTGAATAAGCTGGTGAATCAGGCATAACATCTCGGGGCTGCAACAGTACATCCAGGGGTCCCCGGAGTGGCCGGTGGAGGTTGAGTTCAGCCGGGGTCACTCCTGTAGACTCCTGCACTGCAGAGTTCAGGGCAAACCTGAACTCCGAGAGATGTTTGTCCCAGTGCTTATGGCTCGAGCCCACGTAGGAGGCTATCATGGTCTTTAAGGTGCGATTCACTCGCTCAGTTAGGTTTGTCTGAGGATGATAGGCAGATGTAAGCTTGTGTAACACCTGCCATGATTTGCAGGTGGCTTGGAAAATGGAGGAGACAAATTGGGAGCCTCGGTCAGAGAGGACATAGTCTGGTATGCCCCAGCGTGTGAAAATCTCCTGGGTGAGGATGCGAGAGATGGACTCTGCTGTAGCTTTTCTTAACGGGAAGAGCTCCACCCACCTGGTGTAGTAATCCACAAACACCAGTAAGTAGAGATTCCTGTTGGAGCTCCTTGGGAAGGGACCCATCAGATCCATCCCCAGCATTTCCCAGGGGCGAGACACCACAGTCTGTTGGAGTTTTCCTGCTGGCTTGCGGCTTTCGGGTTTGTAAAGTTGGCAGACTTGGCAGTTTGTCACATACTGCTTAACATCCCAGCTCAGTTTTGGCCAATAAACAAGACTTTGCATCCTGCGGTAGGTCTTGTACCTTCCTAGGTGGCCGGAAAGAGGGTCTTGATGGAATAAGGCCAGAAGCTGCGATCGAAGGCCCTCAGGTATGTATATCTGGTATATGGTTTTATATGGCAACTTTACAACCCGGTAGATTAGATCCTCCAAGATGGTGAAAGTGACATTGGTGTTCAACTGTTTCTCCCCCTTCTCAACAATGTCTTGGTATAGAGTTTGACACTCAACATCTTCCTGCTGGGCTTTCCACACTGCTTCAATGGAGATGGGTAGGTCCTTTGGAGTCTCCAGCCTGGCCGACACAATAGAGGCACAGATGGGACCGTGAGTAGCCTCATTATAGTCAGCTGGAGCTCTAGACAGGCCATCTTGGACACTGGTTCATCATATACATTGGTTAATGAGCAAATATGGAACAGCAATATGTCATCAGAAGGCAAACTTAACCCGTGGACAGGCATGCCATTGTACCTGGCCAATGGTAAACCGGAGCACCCTCTAGGATGGACTGAAGTGGAGATATGTCTGCATGGGAAAACATGGTCAGTACCCATGGTTGTGCTATCACCACAAGCACTCGCATTCTCTGTGGTGCTGGGGCTGGACTTTGTGTTTTTCAGTGGGATGCAAATTGATGTTGCAGGAGGATCATATTGGTTTCGTGGACAGACGGGGAGATACCACTTCCTCAGCAATGAGTCCAGCGCACCAAGGGAGGGGGAGCCTAGCAACCATGTTGCTCTCTTTCTGGCAAATACACCTTGGAGCATAGAGCCTCCTTTGCCAGAAGTGTCTGACCTCTTGGAAAAGGCAGCACAGGATTCACATCTGGAAGGAGAAATGAAAGAGAGGCTTATGGTAATGCTACAATACAATAACAATGTCTGTACCACCAAAGTAGGACGCACTGGGTTTCTCAAACACCAAATATTTCTCACTGATGACATGCCCATAAAACAGAAGCCTTACCGTCTCTCTCCACCAAAGCAGAAGGTGTTAAAAGAGCTGCTAGATGAAATGTTGGAAAGCAAAGTAATCGAACCTTCATCTTCACCATGGGCTTCACCAGTGGTCATCGTCCCTAGGAAAAATGGCAAACCCAGATTCTGTGTGGACTACAGAAAACCAAATCATAAAACACACACTGACGCTTATCCCATCCCTACCATCCAGGAAATACTCGAGTCCCTTGCTGGAGCCACAGTCTTCTCTGCTCTGGATTTGAACAGTGGATACTGGCAAGTGGAGATGGACCCAGAGTCCCGGGCTAGGACTGCTTTCATCTGTCCATACGGGCTCTTTCAGTTCAAGGTCATGCCCTTTGGCTTAAAGAATGCTCCTGCCACTTTCCAAAGGCTAATGGATACGGTCTTGGGAGAACTCAAGAGATGCATCGCCTTTGTCTACCTGGATGACATCATTATATATTCAAATTCTTGGCAACAACATTTTGAGGACGTCCAAGCCATCATGGACAAGCTCAGGCAGGCAGGCCTCACAGTAAATGTGAAGAAGAGCAAATTCTTCCGTACCTCCCTGAAATTCCTTGGACATATTGTTTCTGCAGACGGGGTTCAGGTGGACCCAGAGAAAACCGAGGCTGTCCAAAACTTTCCTGTGCCTAGGAACCGAAAGGCACTTGAACGGTTCCTGGGTATGGCAGGATGGTATCATCGGTTTGTGCCAAATTTCTCCAAGACTGCAGAGCCTCTTAATGCCCTGAAGAGGAAGGGAGTAAAGTTCTGTTGGTCACCTGAATGCCAAGCTGCCTTTGACACACTTAAAGAACACTTGATGAGTTCCCCAATCTTGGGACATCCAGACTTCAATCTCCCGTTCCTAGTTTACACGGATGCCAGTGAGGTGGGACTTGGTGCCGTACTGGTGCAACGAACAGAACTAGGCGATGAAGAAATCCTGGCGTATGGCAGCCGTAGTCTCAACCCAGCAGAAAGAAACTACTCTGCTACAGAACTTGAATGTCTGGCGGTGGTTTGGGCTGTGGAGAAGTGGAGAGTTTACTTGGAGGGACGCCTTTTTACGGTGGTAACGGACCATTCTTCACTCCTATGGGTGTTCAAGACCACCAAACCTAGCACCCGACTCATACGATGGGCTCTCAAGCTCCAGGAGTTCACCTTCACTGTGGAGTACAGAAAGGGTAAATATAACACTGTGCCAGATGCCCTGTCTAGAGCTCCAGCTGACTATAATGAGGCTACTCACGGTCCCATCTGTGCCTCTATTGTGTCGGCCAGGCTGGAGACTCCAAAGGACCTACCCATCTCCATTGAAGCAGTGTGGAAAGCCCAGCAGGAAGATGTTGAGTGTCAAACTCTATACCAAGACATTGTTGAGAAGGGGGAGAAACAGTTGAACACCAATGTCACTTTCACCATCTTGGAGGATCTAATCTACCGGGTTGTAAAGTTGCCATATAAAACCATATACCAGATATACATACCTGAGGGCCTTCGATCGCAGCTTCTGGCCTTATTCCATCAAGACCCTCTTTCCGGCCACCTAGGAAGGTACAAGACCTACCGCAGGATGCAAAGTCTTGTTTATTGGCCAAAACTGAGCTGGGATGTTAAGCAGTATGTGACAAACTGCCAAGTCTGCCAACTTTACAAACCCGAAAGCCGCAAGCCAGCAGGAAAACTCCAACAGACTGTGGTGTCTCGCCCCTGGGAAATGCTGGGGATGGATCTGATGGGTCCCTTCCCAAGGAGCTCCAACAGGAATCTCTACTTACTGGTGTTTGTGGATTACTACACCAGGTGGGTGGAGCTCTTCCCGTTAAGAAAAGCTACAGCAGAGTCCATCTCTCGCATCCTCACCCAGGAGATTTTCACACGCTGGGGCATACCAGACTATGTCCTCTCTGACCGAGGCTCCCAATTTGTCTCCTCCATTTTCCAAGCCACCTGCAAATCATGGCAGGTGTTACACAAGCTTACATCTGCCTATCATCCTCAGACAAACCTAACTGAGCGAGTGAATCGCACCTTAAAGACCATGATAGCCTCCTACGTGGGCTCGAGCCATAAGCACTGGGACAAACATCTCTCGGAGTTCAGGTTTGCCCTGAACTCTGCAGTGCAGGAGTCTACAGGAGTGACCCCGGCTGAACTCAACCTCCACCGGCCACTCCGGGGACCCCTGGATGTACTGTTGCAGCCCCGAGATGTTATGCCTGATTCACCAGCTTATTCAAACCTCTCACAGCTCGATGATCTGAAGACATTTGTCACAAGGAACCTTTCTCTGGCCCGTAAGCGACAGAAAAGGAACTATGACAAACATCGGCGAGATATGGATTTGGAGGAGAAGGCTCGAGTCTGGCTACGTGCCCACCCTTTTTCAAAAGCTGAAAAGTCTTTTACTGCAAAGCTGGCTCCGAAGTGGCAGGGCCCCTACCGCGTCATTCGGCAGGTTGGTCCTCTGAACTACGACATCGTTCTGGAGGATAGTGGAGAAGACAGACGGGTTGCCCACATTTCCCGCCTCAAACCTTGCTATCCAACTGCTCAGCAGCTGGAAGAGCAGCAACGCCAGCGGCTGAGGGAGATTTTTGAAGAGGAAACTGAGGATGAGGAATTTTTAGGATTCACTGATGCACCACCTGTTTCGTCTTCCTGCCTCCCAAATGCTCAGCAACTGGAAGAGCAGCAACGCCAGCAGCTGAGGGAGATTTTTGAAGAGGAGACGGAGGACGAGGAGTTTTTAGGATTCACAGATGCGACACCTGTTTCTCCATCCGGTTCACCTGGAAAATGGGAAGCACAAGCACAACATGATCCTAGGTACAACCCCTCAGCAAATGAAGCTGATACTGTGGAAGAGGAAAACCTGATAGTCCTCTGAAACTCTACAAGTTTCTTTTTGGAAGGGGGGAGGAGTGTGGCGATCGCCCAAAATACTAATAATTTATGAATGACGTTTCCAGCATCGTTGCTGTCACACACACCACACACACCCATTGGTGTTGTCAGCCAGTAAAATGACGCTACGCTGACTTACCTAAGTCCAGCCCATTACGTTGCCACGTCCCTTTATCATGTCTGGAAAACAATATGGAGTCAGATGCCTTTGACGAGGAGCCGGGAGCGGTCGCAGGAGCTGAACCCCGTCTGCGCTGTTGGACTTCGGTTGCCGAACCAGGCGGTGCGCTACGCTGAATCCGTGTGGCCAGGTGTCATCTTATCAAACACCACACCAGCGGACCCAAATCTTCAGAGACTCTCCCAAGTATACTCCTCTTCTATTGCAAACGTGAGTCAGCCAAAATGGCACGCTGATCCTTTTTGACTAATTTATTTGACTGGTTGCTTCATTTTGTGGTGTTTGTATTTTGTCTTCAAACTGCTGGCTTAGTATTTCCGTGTTTGTTCATGCAGGGAGCCGGGAAATCCCGAAGTGGACTCCGTTTTATGTGGACTGGGATTTCAATGAAAACGGTGTCTGGGAAAGCCCGGCTTGGATTTATGCACTGGTTTAAATGAACATGGAACTTGGAACGGACTGAACTGAACTGTTGATCACATAAGGGGTTTTTTCTAATACACATTATTGCATTTGAGCTGCCTGGTGTTGTGTGAATTATTTGTCTTGTGTCTCATGCTGGTTTAATGATTAATTAAGGGTTCATGTTTTATTTAATACATGTTTCCTTTGTGGGGTTGTGACTAGACTTAACAACATACAGTACAAGACTGGTCAAACCGCTACAACCATTACGTTGGGTTCACTGGCCAAAAATGGAGATAGAACCATTTTTTTCCATTAGAGAGACAGAGCATCATTCTGTGCCTTCTGCTAAGTAGTATCATGTATTCATGCTGTTTGAATCATCAGAGCAGAGATGCATCAAATATTCTTTCAAGAACAAACAAAACAAAAAACAGGCAGTTAAGACATGTCCCTACTCTTTCTTGTCCTCGGGGACATGTGTGAGGAGCTGCTGTGTGACTTGGTCCTCGCTCAGCTTGTCGCCCACGGCAACCATCAGCCTCTGGGCCTTGGCGTCCACGTCGCCCACCTCCACGCCGCCCTCATGGTGGAACAGCACGTGGTCGCCCTCACGCGTGGCGTAGGTGCATACGTAGAACTCCTCCTCCTGGGTGGACAGGCCAGTGGCGTTAGGGCAAGGAGGCATGCAGTTTGGGTTCAACTCCTTTTCAAACTTTTACTTCAAAATGTAACAGGGTATACGCATGAGTCCTGAAGTTAAATTCAATACCTTTTTTCAATATATTTTGAAGGCCTCAAAAACCACTTTTGTAAAAAGATACGATTTTTGCTGACATCACGCAGTCTGCCACGATATGATATAGATTCAATTTAGGGGTCTGCGATCAATATGAGACGATAACATATGCTCATTTAACACAATCAGTAGAATCGCTATAACATTTAATACCTCTCAAATAGTGACTTTTTAAGGGCCTTAATTTCCCCTAATTTGATTGATCAACTTTTAATACTTTTCAAGACCCAGCAGATACCCTGTGTAAATACATTTACCAATAGGAGAGCACACATTCTCACTTGTTTTGAATATTTATGCTGTCACACATAAACACCATCCCACTCAGAGCACGCTTAATTACTGCACAATTATGTGGAATAAATATACCAAGTAGACATTTGCACACTGGCATAAAAGACACACAGGATGACTTTTAGGACACATTACCTGCGTATGTGGAACAAATGGCTCAATGAGGAAGTTCTTCAACACACCCTTTGCTTTTGCCACCTGTCGAGAGAAACGGGTTCATTTCAAAAACCATACTGGAAGCAACCACAAGTCAAAGCTCATTATGGACTCTTAACGAGCAACTACTGCCAAGCCAGAAATGAGTGGCTCTGCAGAAGAATAAGAAGACAATTATTATCCTGCTAGTTTGTGTGCACAAACTACTGACATTGAGTTGAAGGGGTGGGGCATGGGGGAGGGGGGGGGGGAACTGGGGGAGAGTAAGGTTGTGACGTGGAGGAGAGGAAGGGGGGACAGAGACCTTCTCTGAAGGCCTTGTGTGATGTGGAGTGGTGGGTCAGGTGGGAGGGAGGAAGTACAGGCTGTCTGTCCACCCTGGCGAGCTGTATTTGACCTTTGTGTTCTTGTTTTCATATGTTTGTTATCCCAAGAGCATGACGCAGATTAACACCAAGAGCATGATGCAGATTAACACCAAGAGCATGACGCAGATTAACACCAAGAGCATGACGCAGATTAACATCAAGAGCATGACGCAGATTAACACCAAGGATTAACACCAAGAGCATGACGCAGATTAACACCAAGGATTAACACCAAGAGCATGACGCAGATTAACACCAAGAGCATGACGCAGATTAACACCAAGAGCGTGACGCAGATTAACACCAAGAGCATGACGCAGATTAACACCAAGAGCATGACGCAGATTAACACCAAGAGCATGACGCAGATTAACACCAAGAGCAGGACGCAGATTAACACCAAGAGCGTGACGCAGATTAACACCAAGAGCATGATGCAGATTAACACCAAGAGCATGATGCAGATTAACACCAAGAGCATGACGCAGATTAACACCAAGAGCGTGACGCAGATTAACACCAAGAGCGTGACGCAGATTAACACCAAGAGCATGATGCAGATTAACACCAAGAGCGTGACGCAGATTAACACCAAGAGCGTGACGCAGATTAACACCAAGAGCGTGACGCAGATTAACACCAAGAGCGTGACGCAGATTAACACCAAGAGCATGACGCAGATTAACACCAAGAGCGTGACGCAGATTAACACCAAGAGCATGATGCAGATTAACACCAAGAGCATGATGCAGATTAACACCAAGAGCATGATGCAGATTAACACCAAGAGCATGATGCAGATTAACACCAAGAGCATGATGCAGATTAACACCAAGAGCATGATGCAGATTAACACCAAGAGCATGACGCAGATTAACACCAAGAGCATGATGCAGATTAACACCAAGAGCATGATGCAGATTAACACCAAGAGCATGATGCAGATTAACACCAAGAGCATGACGCAGATTAACACCAAGAGCATGACGCAGATTAACACCAAGAGCGTGACGCAGATTAACACCAAGAGCATGATGCAGATTAACACCAAGAGCATGATGCAGATTAACAACAAGAGCATGATGCAGATTAACACCAAGAGCATGACGCAGATTAACACCAAGAGCATGATGCAGATTAACACCAAGAGCATGATGCAGATTAACACCAAGAGCATGATGCAGATTAACAACAAGAGCATGATGCAGATTAACACCAAGAGCATGACGCAGATTAACAACAAGAGCATGATGCAGATTAACACCAAGAGCATGATGCAGATTAACAACAAGAGCATGATGCAGATTAACACCAAGAGCATGATGCAGATTAACAACAAGAGCATGATGCAGATTAACACCAAGAGCATGACGCAGATTAACAACAAGAGCATGACGCAGATGAACACCGAGGAGTCTGCAACAAACTTGATCCCACGCGTGCAGCAGCATTCTGAAGCCTGCCATGAGTTCAGGGCCAGGAGTTTGCTGAAAGATTCACTTTCTTTCCTCAAGGTTGGAATGGGAGCAGAAATGATCCATGTTGTGGCTGATAAGGTTGGAATGGGAGCAGAAATGATCCATGTTGTGGCTGATAAGGTTGGAATGGGAGCAGAAATGATCCATGTTGTGGCTGATAAGGTTGGAATGGGAGCAGAAATGATCCATGTTGTGGCTGATAAGGTTGGAATGGGAGCAGAAATGATCCATGTTGTGGCTGATAAGGTTGGAATGGGAGCAGAAATGATCCATGTTGTGGCTGATAAGGTTGGAATGGGAGCAGAAATGATCCATGTTGTGGCTGATAAGGTTGGAATGGGAGCAGAAATGATCCATGTTGTGGCTGATAAGGTTGGAATGGGAGCAGAAATGATCCATGTTGTGGCTGATAAGGTTGGAATGGGAGCAGAAATGATCCATGTTGTGGCTGATAAGGTTGGAATGGGAGCAGAAATGATCCATGTTGTGGCTGATAAGGTTGGAATGGGAGCAGAAATGATCCATGTTGTGGCTGATAAGGTTGGAATGGGAGCAGAAATGATCCATGTTGTGGCTGATAAGGTTGGAATGGGAGCAGAAATGATCCATGTTGTGGCTGATAAGGTTGGAATGGGAGCAGAAATGATCCATGTTGTGGCTGATAAGGTTGGAATGGGAGCAGAAATGATCCATGTTGTGGCTGATAAGGTTGGAATGGGAGCAGAAATGATCCATGTTGTGGCTGACAGCAGCAGACAAAAAGTATTTTTTTTAGGATCTCAGAGCCAGTCTTCCTGATGTCATCAGTGATGCAAAGTTGAGCAATCGTGCGCTGCGCATGCCAATAAAGCAGGCTGCGTATGCGAGCTGAGCCTAGAAATTGAGTGTGTGTAGCGCGTGAGATGCCTAGTATATATATATATATATATATATATATATATATATATATATATATATATATGTCTCCCACATTGAATAATTGACAACAACTCACTGTCTGCGATGCATTTCCTCAAGTGAAGTCTGTGAAGTGAAGTCCCAATTGTGCTCAGGTCTTTTTTATGTTGCTTTACTGTGTTTTTATTCGGTAAGCCAATCTGGAGCATGATCTGGAGCAGTTTATTAGTCTACCATTTGTGACTTCTGTGTCAGACGCGTGGAAAATGCATTTAAAAACTTTAATCACAAAGCTAAATCAAGCCCGTTAGAAACAGACAGAATAGGGGAAGCTAGGCGTTTTTACCTTCAAAATAAAAGCCGTATTTTATAACTGGGTAAATAAAAATCAGGGTCGTCGTTAAAATTGACTTTTAGTTGTCCGTGTTCTATATGTCTTCTGTGTATTTCGGATCACAGACAAAAAACGTTGCGACATGCATCAATAAAACTATTAGTTTATTTAATTACCAATATTGTGAAGGTTTTAACCAGAAGTTTCAATGTTATTCTGGCTCACTTTGCCGTTTTATGCAGAGACGGTAACTTGTCGTCTAAACATGGCCTTAAGGCCCAATTATACTCCATTTTCATCCGTAAATAAGGGCGTCCGTTTCAAACGGTGTAATCGTCACTGCCCACATACTTCCATGCGTCTTTCACGTTGGTATCATGTTAAGTAATACATCCACCAGTGGGCAGTAGAGAGTCAAATGCATGAGTGTGTGTGTAGTTTTGCTCCGTTTCATGCGTATCAGTAAGCTTTCAGATGACGGACAGAAAACGGACGAAATGAACGCAGAGTACGGACAGAAGGCTCTGTCCGCCGTCTCCGTCTCCGTCTTTAACGTTGAGTATAATTGGGCCTTTAGAGGACAGGACTGAGAGGGCCAAGAACGATGGCATTCCTGGTGGCAGACCAGAATACCGCCCCCCCCCCCCCCCCCCCCCCACCAAACTTCCATAACCTCTGACCTGGCAGATCTAAACATAAGCCCATGTCCTCTGGTGACAACGCGCCACCACATATAGCAGGTCCATATTGTGTGACCAATGGACAGAGAATGGTGGCTTACGTGCTTTTCATGTAATAGCACATGGTCCTCATCATGTGATTACTACGTATCAGACCACTAGGCTGCATGTTCAATTCATTTATAACTTATTTAGCCAGAGAACCACATCAAGATCATGGCTCCTATTTACAGACAGGCCTTCAGCCCTGTGTGCAAATGCAAAAATGATCCAAGTAAGAAAGACGTCAAAGTTCAAGAACCAAATCAATAATATGCCCCCCCCCCCCCTCCGCGCGCAATATATATATATATATATATATATATATATATATATATATATATATATATATATATATATATATATATATATACACATATATTAAAGATAAGGATATATAAACACCAAAGCATCAACATGCAGTCTCTCTGCACTGGACATTTTCCTGGCCACAGGCTGAGTTGATCAAAGCATGTGATTTGGATGGGAGACTTAGGTACAGGATAGCTCGGCATTCAGAACAGACTTGAGCATTGTGTCTGCGTAACGAGACAGGCAGGCAGCTAAATGAGCAGAAAGAAAGAAAGACAGACAGACACAGACAAACAGACAGACAAACAGACAGACAGACAGACAGACAGACAGAGCCTCATTTGACGGAAATGGTAGTGCAGCCCCACATTCCACCAATGGCTGAGGGAGCTGCGTACCGTGCTTCATAATGGAAGGTCTTCCATATAAACTGGACAATAAAGAAAAGCTCTTCCTGAACGTTTGGGTCAGATGGTCGTCTTCCCAGCAGAAGTGAACTGATCCATCTACCTCAGAGGCTTGATAGGATGTGTCAAAGCCCCATCCATGCTGTGCCGTAGCTTATATATATATACCGTAAATTCCGGACTATAAGCCGCACCGGTGTATAAGCCGCACCTGCAAAGTTGACTATTTTTTTCTTATATAAGCCGCACCGGACTATAAGCCGCGGGTGTTTTAACACATTGAGTGCCAGCCATGTTTTCATTCCTGTAGGTAAGTTGTGCCAGGGGTGTTTTTGACGATTCTGGCTCATTTTAGAACAGCCGAGGATTCTTTTCTGTTAAGAATTCATGAACACCAATCATCTAAAAATAACTAATAGAATGTGTGCTTTCTCTGTCTAAAAGAGTTAGTTTGCAGAGTTAGTAGTTATGTAGATATTAGCCGTTGAGTACAGCATGGTTTCAGCGTCTGGAAATTTATTCAGAGATAAATGGCTTTTTGTGAAACAGTCACTTTAACCATTCATTTTTGGCATCAGTAAGACCGTCAGACATTCTAAACAATAGTTTTGAACAGTAATTTCCTCCATAACAACAGGAAACACCCCTCTCATTCAAACTCCTCCCTCCGTGTGTCTTCTCCTCCTTCCTCCTGGCTCTAACAGCGGGCGTGTCAGAAGCGCGTTGCTGCTGCCTGCCTGCCTGTCTGCCTGTCGGGCAAGACGAGTCTGAAATGGATTACTGTAAAATCGCGTCGCCATTTCCTTGAATGGCTTGCTCCCGCGGTGTGTGTGTGTGTGTGTGTGTGTGTGTGTGTGTGTGTGTGTGTGTGTTCGCGCGTTGCTCCGCGGCTCTGGGGGGAAGGGATCTCTGTCCGTTCTGTGTGTGTGTCTCCGGCTTCTGACTGTAAAATCGCCAAGCCATTTCCGCGGGAGGCGGCTGCTTTTGGTCCCGTGGCTTTTGGGTCCCGTGGCTGTGGCTTCTCTCTGTCTCTGTCGCCACTTAGTGGTCGGTAAAATAGATTACACACATGCTCTTGCTCCAAATAGTTATCTCGAAGATGTAAAAGGGGTTGATTGATGTCCCACCGTCAAAAAAAAAAAATGTTTATGTAAGACGAGTTAGCTCGTCCTTGGCACTTAAGCGCTGGATTATGTAAGACGAGTTAGGTCGTCTATGGCACTTAATGAGTTAATGGTATTTTTTTTTTTTTTTTTTTTTTGTGTTTTAATGTTTAATTACCATATGTAAGGGTTCATGCACAGAGGGGATTGTCGGGAAAGAGATGGCTGTTTGAGGAAGCTCCCATTTATTAACATTTCAACAAAACAACATAACACAACACCACCTGTGTTGTTATTTACAGTGCACACAGTGTCATACAGTGTCATACAGTGTGGTGAAAAGAGGGCAAGAGAGGAAATTAAAACAGAAGTGGATTTATAGTTAGAAAGAGTGCTAAAAAAGAGATTTTTTTTTTTTTTTTTTGAAAAAATCCATAGATAAGCCGCACCGTTATATAAGCCGCAGGGGCCAAAAAAGGCCAAAAAACGGGAAAAAAGGTGCGGCTTATAGTCCGGAATTTACGGTATATATATATATATATATATATATATATATATATATATATATATATACGGTTGCCATTTTGTTTTGTTTTTGTCTGTCTGTCTGTCTGTGTGCCCCCCCCCCCCGAACATCATCTACCAATTTTTTCCATTGTTGCCCGTTGCTTGTTCTATTTCAATTGTATGCATCTCTTAATCTTCAATCTGGGTTTATCTGAACATTGGTTTCCCCTGCCTATGTCTCCCACAGAGTGTGAACATAGTCATGTACAGTATACACCTTCCTGTCCTTACAAACCTCATAAACACACAAAGAAAGAAAGAAAAGAAAGCTGCCAACTCACAGTGGTCTCTCTCAGGAGGCGGGGTCTGAGCCAGTCTTTGACGCCCTGCAGGTCCAGGTTGATGCCCACCAGCCCCAGCTTCCCACGTCGCTTGATCAGCTGGTCTGGCTTCACCACCAGCCGCTACACACACACACACACACACACACACACACACACACACACACACACACACACACACACACACACACACACACACACACACACACACACACACACACACACAATGAGTAACTCAACTGTATTCCATAATTCCATTACAGTTGACATTTGTGGTATTCTGAATACAGTTGACTAGAGCTAGTAGGGGTGTGCCACCTTAGGCACCTCATGATTCGATTCGATTACGGTTAAGGGTGCTACGATTCGATTATTAAACGATTACGATTAATCACGATTTTCGATGTATCTTTTTCACCAAACAGGATTTTTTTTAAGCAAGGTA
This sequence comes from Poromitra crassiceps, assembly GCF_964638095.1. Taxonomy (NCBI): domain Eukaryota; kingdom Metazoa; phylum Chordata; class Actinopteri; order Beryciformes; family Melamphaidae; genus Poromitra; species Poromitra crassiceps. The sequence goes on along the minus strand of NC_139626.1, from coordinate 1,811,765 downwards.
TATTTGTCAGTATCCATTAATTAAAGTAAACAAACAAATGTACCTCCATTATCTTCAGTTGCGACTGAAGTCCACGCATCACATGTTACAGCCACCCTGCATGCTTTCTTCAGTGATTCCAGTTTCCAGTACTTCGGTTTTGGTCTCATTTTACAGTTAAGGAACTGCTTTCGGGGCGAAATACCGTATTTTTTGCAAATAAAGCAAAAAAAAAAAAAATGCAAAAAAATTGCTAAAAAATAAAAATAAAAAAATGCAATTTTTTGCAAATCGATAATCGAACATTGTGAATCGATTTTAATCGTCACGTGACTAATCGCGATGCATCGATTATACGATTAATCGGCACACCCCTAGAGCTTAGCTCTGGCCCATTAAAAAAAAGACTGACCTTACCCGAGCCTGAGCCCATTCTGGCCCATCGGCTGCGTTTATGAGCCAGAGCCCGGCCTGAAATGTTCTTAGTCAGTTGGCTGTTTATCTAAACTATAACCCTGTTGTCTGTTCAGTCTTATGAATACACAGGTTTTTAAGGTTATAATGTCTTAACATTCTGTTCATCACACTCAATTATATATATAAAAAAAGGTATTATATCTGACCATGAGCTGGTTCCGGCCCGACCCGCCCGGGCCTGACCCACAGGCCGGGTCGGGCCTTTTTCGGGTGCGGGCAGAGAATCTAACCTCTAGAATACAGTTATCGTCTTTAAAAATAGATTACTTTAAGGGATTACTTTCTAGAATACTGTTCTCGTCTTTAAAAATAGATTACTTTAAGGGATTACTTTCTAGAATACTGTTCTCGTCTTTAAAAATAGATTACTTTAAGGGATTACTTTCTAGAATACAGTTATCGTCTTTAAAAACAGATTACTTTAAGGGATTACTTTCTAGAATACAGTTCTCGTCTTTAAAAATAGATTACTTTAAGGGATTACTTTCTAGAATACTGTTCTCGTCTTTAAAGATAGATTACTTTAAGGGATTACTTTCTAGAATACAGTTACCGTCTTTAAAAATAGATTACTTTAAGGGATTACTTTCTAGAATACAGTTATCGTCTTTAAAAACAGATTACTTTAAGGGATTACTTTCTAGAATACTGTTCTCGTCTTTAAAGATAGATTACTTTAAGGGATTACTTTCTAGAATACAGTTACCGTCTTTAAAAACAGATTACTTTAAGGGATTACTTTCTAGAATACAGTTATCGTCTTTAAAAATAGATTACTTTAAGGGATTACTTTCTAGAATACAGTTACCGTCTTTAAAAATAGATTACTTTAAGGGATTACTTTCTAGAATACAGTTATCGTCTTTAAAAATAGATTACTTTAAGGGATTACTTTCTAGAATACAGTTCTCGTCTTTAAAGATAGATTACTTTAAGGGATTACTTTCTAGAATACAGTTCTCGTCTTTAAAAATAGATTACTTTAAGGGATTACTTTCTAGAATACAGTTCTCGTCTTTAAAAATAGATTACTTTAAGGGATTACTTTCTAGAATACAGTTACCGTCTTTAAAAATAGATTACTTTAAGGGATTACTTTCTAGAATACAGTTCTCGTCTTTAAAAATAGATTACTTTAAGGGATTACTTTCTAGAATACAGTTACCGTCTTTAAAAATAGATTACTTTAAGGGATTACTTTCTAGAATACAGTTCTCGTCTTTAAAAATAGATTACTTTAAGGGATTACTTTCTAGAATACAGTTCTCGTCTTTAAAAATAGATTACTTTAAGGGATTACTTTCTAGAATACAGTTCTCGTCTTTAAAAATAGATTACTTTAAGGGATTACTTTCTAGAATACAGTTCTCGTCTTTAAAAATAGATTACTTTAAGGGATTACTTTCTAGAATACAGTTATCGTCTTTAAAAATAGATTACTTTAAGGGATTACTTTCTAGAATACAGTTATCGTCTTTAAAAATAGATTACTTTAAGGGATTACTTTCTAGAATACAGTTACCGTCTTTAAAAATAGATTACTTTGTTGGTTTGTTTTATTTGCTCTAAAATGCATATAAGGCAAAGGCATGCATTCTCCATAAACAGATATAAAAAGTGTGCAACAATTTGTGAGCGCACAGTGCATCTGCCACACACCACAAGAGAATGGGCAGCAAGACCATTTCTGAAGTAATCCAAAGTATTTAGAATATTACTTAACTTGAGTTAGGGTTGTAGCGGTACTAAATTTCTGTTTCGGTGCCGGTACCAATTTGTATTTCGATACTTTTCGATACTTTTCGATACTTTTTGTAAAAAAAAAGTGAAACTGTCCAATGTCAAGATTTGGCTTTATTTTAAGAATTTGGGAACAATTACACCAATAAATTGGTGTGGCATTTAAATGCTGAACAAAACAAACCTTTTGAGCAGTGAGAATACCGGTAAGTAAAATAAAGTAATGCCAGTGAAAATAAAATGACCATAAAACACTAGCCTATAGCAGCAAAAACTCAGAGAAACACCAATAACAACAATAAATAAATAATTGGTGGCATTTAAATTCTGTCTAACTTTTACTTGTCAAATAAGTACACACTCAGTAACATAACACAAATCTTTTGAACAGTGGGAAATGGGAATAAGTAAAATAAATAAAATAAATAATAATATAATAAAACACTATAGCAGCAGAAACTCAAATCTTTTTTTCTTCAACAAGCAGCATAACTGGCTTCATATTCCCATTCTGTCCCCCAGCCTACTCAGTCTAAACCCTAGTTCTCCTATGGGTGGTAGACAGACTCACTGTTTGGCTGACTCTCAGTTTACTCACTCAGTCCCTCCCATCCCAATGTCTTCTTCAGGTTCCTAGCCAAGAAAACGAGGGTGTCAACATGTTCCTCGGTCAGTCTAGATCTTGTTGGACTGCAGATATTCCCAGAAGTACTGAAAACACGTTCAGATGCACAGCTTGATGCTGGAATACAGAGATATTGTCTAGCAAACTGAGCTAAGATGGGCAGGTCTGTCTGGTGTTGCTTCCACCATGCCAGGGGATCCTCTGCAGGGCTGATGTCTCTAAATTGTTTATACTCAGTAATCTCAACTTCCAGTTTAGCACTTCTTGTCATGGGTGGGGCATTCAGGCAGTATTACTCACAGTTTACATCTAACGTTATGTAGGCTACTTTCACGCATACTTCAGTCAGGGTTATCGACAGTCCATATTATTGCCTCTGCACGTTTCCCGACGCTACAGTGAGCGCTCGTTAACTAACGTTACTGCGGAGTCCGCTGTAAACGTTAGTACAGCGGAGTCCGCTGTAACGTTAGTACAGCGGAGTCCGCTGTAACGTTAGTTAACGAGCGCATTTTCTCACTGTAGCGTCGGGAAACGTGCAGAGGCAATAATATGGACTGTCGATAACCCTGACTGAAGTATGCGTGAAAGTAGCCTACATAACGTTAGATGTAAACTGTGAAAGGGCACAGCTGCTGCACCCGATCTACTCCACCCCATCGAATGGGGACATTTTGAAGCAATTCCTTTCCATTGAATGAGGTGATTCATAGTAGATCGGCTGGCTGCTGCTACTAACTGGGCTGGGAGAGGCTTTGTGTTTAGCCATAGCCTACTTTGCTAGTTTGCTTTTAATGTGCGCGGGTCTGCTCAGTGCTCAGCTGCTTTTTTTCCTCAAACTCTTTTCCTCACCGCTTGACATGTGGATATGACGTCACTCACTCCAGCGCATTTCTTAAAGAGACAGGCTCATATTGACCATTATCAGTCATAGCAGCGGTCGGAAAAGTACCGGTCTTTTTAAATCTTAGTATAGAACCTGTTCTACAGCAATAGTACCGCGGTTCGGGGGTAGTACCGGTAGTACCTACATCCCTAACTTGAGTACTGTAATGTTTTTTCTAAGCAATCTAATGGAATAAGTTACAAATTTCATTTCAGGGCATGTACTGTATTCAGTAATCTCTCTGTCGTTTTAAAAGTAACCCTCCCAACACTGGACAACCTAGATTTTCTGGAGCAGCTGATGAGAAGGGAGAAATGCTGGCAGGCAAAAATAAAATTAGACCCGCGTTTATTTACAAAGTATGTAGCCAGACCCCGCGTCTAGATGGGACCTGCGGCAATTTTGGACTCGGCTTTTAATTAAAGTGTTACGAGATTTTAGCCAAGGCAGGTCAGTGGACTGGAAGGCTGTTTGTTGTAGTTGTAGTGAGCCTCACCTCAGTGAGCAGCCACGGGTGCTCCTGTGTGATGCTGTAGTGAGCCTCACCTCAGTGAACAGCCACGGGTGCTCCTGTGTGATGCTGTAGTGAGCCTCACCTCAGTGAGCAGCCACGGGTGCTCCTGTGTGATGCGGTCCCAGTCCGTCTCAGAAGTCACGTTGGCAAAGCGGAAGCGGTTCTGCACAGCTGCTGTGGTACAGATGTGCTTGTACAGGAACTCCTTCCCCGTCTGCTCAGAGATGGCTTTGGCCGACATGGCAGCAGCGCTGGCTGGCACAGGAGCTGTTTAGAGACGGAGGAGGAGACAATTCTTTTCACACAAGAACAGCATCATCATAGCAATGATAAATCAGACAAAAATACACGTCCCCTGCCCAGACAGTGTAGATGCACTTCAGATTAACTATGAGCCAAGCAAAATATAAATTGAGAGTTACTACCAAGGTAAGAGTAGAGCAGCAACAACTTCTAAAACAGCTAGTTCTGGTCCTTGATTGTGATTGGCTGAGCCCACGTGAAGCCACAAAAATACTCTATAAACACACACGTGTGTGACCGCGTTGCCATGTAACGCCTGTAACGATGTTCCGTCAGCCTCAAAACACCACTGAGCAAAACACTCTGGCTTTAGAGTCACGCTCTTCCTATGGGGGCGGGGGCATCCGCGTTCAAATCCGCCATGCGGTTAATAGGATAAATAATCAGTGATGTCATAAATGAACACACACACACAAGTGATGTCATCAGTCTGAGGCTCACGAGAGAGACTGACGGAAAGGGAAAGAGAGGAGAGAGACTGAGGGAGAGAGAGAGAGAGAGGAGAGGGAGAGCGAGGGGGAGAGGCTGAGGGAGAGAGAGGGAGACATTGTGCGCGCGCCAATAGGGCAGGCAAGGGCACACAGCAGCCGAGCTGCGGGCAAGGCCGCGCAGCGGCCGAGCTGCAAATGCGAGCTGCAGGGCCAGCTCGGCGAGCTGCAGAATCGAGCGCGCATAGAGATGCCTAGTACTTACTTATAAACACACATTGTGCTTATGTCGTGGCTGAAGGACTACATTGTGAGCTTGGACTGTGTAAATGAGACAGAAACCTGCATCCTTACCTACAGAGAAACATCCTGGGTACTTACTGTCAGGCAGCTTTATCACTAGTCTTATGGAGCTGTACACTGTTGTGACATCTCACTGAAGGAGGAGGTATGACAAACTGCATTTCATGCTTAGATGTAGCACATCTAGGTAAACTAAAATAAACTGTCCTTTGGGCCATAAGAATCACATTTCAAAGCTGAAATTGAGGGGAAGATCACTATAAAAACAGTCTAAACATCCAATCCCCTGGCTCCAACTCAATAAATCAGATATTTACAGTGTCTACACGACACATAGCTATGGTCCCTACTTCAACCAACAAAGCAGTCTTTGTGCATTATGTGCAATGATATGCATGCCGACCCACACACGGTGAGAAATTAGACACACTATAAAACCATTAAGATAGCTGGGTCAATACAAGGTCTTTGTTTAGATTTAGAACACTAGGCATGCTTGATGCCTAGGCTCACCTGTTGTGCGGCCAGAGGCGCAGCTTGTGAACAGGCAAGGCAGGCAACTGCTTGGGGCCGTTAGGGCCCCCGGTGACAAACTTTACTCCACAGTCCACAGCAGCCCACTCTCCATTAAACAACCAATGGATGATTTGCAATGACATTGAAACCTCCCTAAAGCCAAGGGGCCACATGTCATTCCCCTGACAATTTGCAATGACATGACATCACAGAAGGAAACCTCCCTAAAGGAACCTAAAGGTACAGTACATTCTCTTGAATTGAAAGTGAAACCTACATTCAGGAGAATGTACGTGAATCATGTAAGTTTGACGGGAATGATTCAGGGTCACTGTGAACCATTCCCGTCATACGCATGATTCACGACACGTACATTCTCTTGAATTGTGAAAGTGAAAGTGAATGAAGAAGAGTTATCTGGAAGTAAAAACATTTTTTTTTTAAAGAGGACGAGGAAAAAAGGACAGTGAGCAGATGCTGAATAAGCAGAATGCTGTTATTTAGTCTTGCCTACCTTGGGGGAGATACTTGAATAACTTAACCCTACTTGAGCAATGGTGTCAAGTAGGGTTGGCACGATGGACGATGGCATCGACCATCATGATGGGCCGACCCCCCATCGACCTCTGAGCCTTCTACATCGGATCATCGTAATTCATTATCTGTTCGAATTAAAATTGTGCCGTTTTAATAATAAGAGAGGCCAAGTCCACTTACCGTGACGCGCGGGGGACGCGCCGGCGGCATTAAACAAGCGCACCCAGTTCGGTTCAGGGAAGCCTCCGCTCCCGCTCCCCCTCCTCCGCTCCACTGCTTCTCTGCACTGGGAGCGCTTGTTTAATGTCGCCGGGGCGTCCCCCGCGCATGAGAAGTCGGCTGTGTTGTTGTGAAAACTTTTTAAGACAAAGAAGAAACTTCACGTTCTTTCCCGTTTTCAACCCAAAGTGAGTACAAGTCTTCAACTGTGAATTTAACTCGCCTGTTTCCAAAGTGAAAGTTGGAGTCGCTCTATAGATACAGCAGCTGCGTTTCTCTAGCCATTTCTCCTAAACTCTCTCTCATTACATTTGGTTAAAAAGCCCACGCGAATCTAACGTTACATCAGCCAGTAATTCAGTCAGTTTTCTGCCAGCTAGTTAAATTCAACACACACGTTGTTGGTGAGGATCTGTAACGTTAACGTTATTTGTTTTGCGCCGTTCAAATTACTGGTAGTGACAGCCACTGCCCACTTCAGTCGCCTGGCTCTGTGCTGTAGCACAGAGCAAAGGCTATCAAAGCCCGCTGGTATCATGTAGAGCTCAGGCTCAGCTGTCCTGTTGTTAACGTGAATGCATTGCAGCGGCTAGCCAAATAACATTACAGCAACGCAGCGACTTAATAAATAATTAATTATTCCCCCAAGCCCCACCCCACCCGTCAATGATGATGCCATCGTCCAAAACGATGTTTCACTGTAAAACAATCATGGTGGCTATTTTGATGTCATCGCACAACCCTAGTGTCAAGTTTTTTGTTTACCTGGCTAGCTAAGTTAACAGTCGAGCTATGAATTCTATCAGTGTTTCCCCTACCATTCTACAGGCCTGGCGGGCCCGCCAGGCCAGAAAAGAATTGCAAAAAACAAAAACAAAACAAAAACAAAAACAAAATATTTTTGTTTTCCCTGCTCTCCCCAAAATTTCAATAAACCTTTGCGGCATATTATTACAATACAACAATACTGTAATAGAAAGTGCCAAATCATTCAAAACAATAAGCATTTTGCTTTTAGGAGCATTGTGTCAGCGTGCGGCACTGTTCCAAAACGTGTCAACATGTGTCGTTGCCTGGGAAACCCACATCTCATAATACAACAGTTCGCATCGCATCCCATAATAGTATGATAGTTGGGATGCCATTGCGAACATAGATGTGAACAGGTTAGCTAAAAGTTTAGCGTCGCCAGCGAGGGCCCCCAACGTTGCGGTCGGGGTACATTTCAAAAGCCCTCCAGGCCTGAACATTTTTCTAGGGTAAACACTGTCTATGTATGTATGTATGTATGTATGTATGTATGTATGTATGTATGTGACAGTAGTCGTGTTTCCATTACCCTCAGAAATGCGCAAAATCTAAATATCGCAATAGAAATTGGGTAATGGAAACACGTGAATTTCGAAAAACCTCCCAAATATCGCAAAAAGTTTTTGCGCTCTCATGAGGTGGTTTTTCAGACGTGTCGATATAGCAGTTTATCGCAAAAGTGTAATGGAAACAGTTTTTCCGCATTTGCACGTCATGTGACCCATATTCTCCTTTGGAAAAGCAGCGGAAAATAAGTTCGGTAGCGAGATGAGGGGATGAAAAGCACACACCGGTGCGGTGGTGCTGTCTGAAGTGAATACAGTGACTGTGAGTAATACATTACACACGTTTCAGGTGCAATGTTATAATTATAATACACGACATTCCGATTATTGAACCATATCAGCCTTTTCCCCCCTCCTCCATCTCTAAATCGGACCAGTTGTATTAGGCTACATTTTTTCCTCTGCCTGTCGCGCTCACTGCATTCACCGCAGCCAGCAACGTTGCCACTAATTTTATTTTTAATTGATAATCAGGCTCGTTTATATGCGTTGTAACTTCATGTTGTGATTTGCATTGACCATTGGTTGGATTTGAGCATGCAGGGGACGGGATATGGCCATATGGGGCAGATCCCCGTGCGTAATCACTGTGGCAGCTGCTGGTAATGGGGAAGTGCGTTCAGGTGTGCGTGCCGTCAGACCAAACTCAACTTCAATGGAAACGCCTACAAGTCGCAATTGTACAAGTCGAAGTTGTAGAAATATCGCAATTATTTTGCGAAAAACTGTAATGGAAACACAGCTAGTATGTGACACCGGCGTCTATGGAAGCAGGACATAAAATTAGCACCAGCCACCCACCAGCCATATGCTGGTAAAATATAAATATGCAGGTGGCTGGTAGATTTGCTTCACCCCCCCCCCCCCCCCCACACACACACAAAGCAACAACAACAAAAACAACGGTAATTTGAATGGTTGGTAAACATTTGCATATTCACTAGCCATTTGGTCGGTGGGCAAAAATGTTAATTTGCATCCTGTATGAAAGTTATGAATAGGCTTACGAAAGCTATGTCATAAGAGAACATTTAAAATTCTAATTCTAATATGTAATGTGACAATGTTGAAGTTATTTGGTTATTTATTTGGCTCTTTTATTGTTCTGGTTTTTAGTGTTCTTTATATATATTTTTTTAAATTACAAGGTTTTTGATGTTGAAGGAAAACATTTTTTAGACTTCATACATTTTTTGTTGGTGTCAGATTATAACATAATGGTGATGAACGCTGGTTGGAGGGGGCCCCTGGAAATTTATGCCTAGGTGTAGGGCCTCAACAGACTCTAGAATCGCCACTGTGCACAGCCTCGCCTGCCCTATTGGTGCGCGTGCGCGAGTAGCTCACTAAATGTTATTGCATCAGAGATGTCAATGCCTCCTTGTGTGTGTGTCCCATTATGATATCACTGATGATGACATCATCAGTCTGTGTGTGTCCCATTGAGTTATATGATATACCGTATATATATATATATATATATATATATATTTTTTTAATAATATGATGGTCGATGGTGTGTCCCCCTATGACATCACTGATCAGTCTTGTCACAATGCCTCCTTGTGTGTGTGTGTGTGTGTGTGTGTGTGTGTGTGTGTGTGTGTATGTGTGTGTACACGAGCCCTTCTTACAGCCCTTCTGACCACTTCTTACATTATCAGTGATGACATCATCACTGATGACATCACATCATCATTAGCTAATTAAAAAATCTGGCTCCATCAGGTCACCCGCACGGGTGCCCTTAACACACCCTGAAGGTTTCAGCCCAATCGCACGTAAAACGGCATAGCTGTGGCCGAACACAGAATTTGAAACAAACAGACAGGGCCCACATACTCAATTTTATAGATAGATAGATAGATAGATAGATAGATAGATAGATAGATAGATAGATAGATAGATAGATAGATAGATAGATAGATAGATAGATAGATAAACAGACAGACAGACAGACAGACAGATAGATACTGTAGATAGACAGACAGACAGACAGACAGACAGACAGACAGACAGTTTAGAACATGTGCTGTCTTGCAGTAAACCTGACTGAAAGGGACCATCTTGTTGTAAATCAAAGTCAGATGGCAAAAGGGCAAGGCACTATTAACTCAACAGCTGAGTGGAGAGTGGTGACCAACTGACTTCAATGGTTGTGATATGCTCATATGTTAAGCTCAGGAGGATAATGGGAAACAAAACACAGATAAAGACCAAAACACGGTTGTTACTCTCACCACTATTAAAAATATAAACTGTTTTGTGGGGACACCCTTTGTTCCAGGAATTCTAGTTTATTGGAACTAGGTTGTATAAGAGGAGTAGGCTAAAGGTGGGGCCATTGAAAAGGGTGTAGGCCTATATAACTTATAGATTACGAATATGCGTTTTGTGACATTGACACCAACCCCTCTATACTTATAATGGCATCAACCCCAGAAGACATCAGTGTATCACTAGATAGAGCCAAATCCAGAGGCGGCTCACTTTTAATTAAACGCCCCAAAACAAGTGAAAACAGCGGCACATGTTCCTTCCTCAAAAGAAGAAGAGATTTATGTCAATCCCAGTCCACGCTCTCACCAACAAGCTGTGAAGGGTGACAATGTAGTGTCACGGTCACCACAATCACACAGTGGAATCTTACAACAGGAAACGCTGATGTGTCTGAAATAGGATGTGATAAACGACAATGATGGCAGGTCGTTCTGATAGATGTTGACATTCTGGTTTCAGACATCGTAGCATGTCACCAGACCAGCTCAGCCAGCTCACCACTGCCATGCCTGCCTTCAGCCAGCTCATCACTGCCATGCCTTCCCTCCCCCAAACATTCATTTGGTCATATGTTTTAGGCCCAATCTCAGCTGTTTTCATCCTTTCTGAGAAGCAGGAGCCTCAAATAGCTGGAAGCAATGCAAAGAATAGAACCCTCAGCTGGTCCAGGAGGTGCAGTTAGCATTAGCACTAAAGCAAACAGTGGGGAGTAGTGATAACAGGCATCTTATCTACCTTTCCTCTTGAATGATAACATTTTATGGAGGTTCGTTTCTCAGCTACTGGCACTAGCAATTGTTTCTTGTCTGTTGCAAGATTATTGATATGTAATCTCTGAAAGCTCGTTTAGCAGGCTACCCTGTCGTGCTCTCTGAGGCAGATGTCACAGTATTTAGCCTGTCTGTCATAATCCACGGATTCAGTCCATTGTTTGCAGTCATCGAGACGTGAAATCATGTGTGTGTCTCACTTTGAAAGCTCCTACTGACCATCTGCGGGGAAGGAAAGAGCACTGGCAGGAAACACAGGCATCGGGGATTAGCCACACTAGCCAGCAAGGAGGCTTTGCTTAGAAACAGCTGCGGTCTGATGAAGTTCACTCTGTACTCTAGCAAGCATCACCACCTCCCTAGCTACAGTGCACACACACCACCACCACCTCCAGATGTACTTTGGGCTAACGAGTCAAACTGGTATGACAGATACCACACATGCTTCATGCTAGACAGACAAGACTACTAGAGCTTTAACCAACTTGAGCTAGCCAGGCAAGTTCGATACACGGCCACGGTCAACAACTTCCTGGAAATGGGAAACGGAGTTATCGGGTAGGCGTAACGTTAGGTTAGCTCAGCTCAGACACAGACACAGAGGAGGAGAACCACACAGTTTGGACCAGACAAGAGGTGCTGTTCGGGGATGGAGTGTGGCTAGAAGCCCATACTGGGGAGTGGGCACCTAACGTGAATCAAAGACATGTCTGTTTTGGGGCCCGTTGTTTCAACTGCAGTGCCTGGCTGTTAGTGTCATGATGATGTAACGTTAATTTGGGCAACAACCGTTACAAAAGGTAGACTCATAGCTAGTTAGCCCCGTTTCTCCTCGAGAGCCGTTTCGAGGAGAAACGGGTCTAACTCATAGCATGATTATAGTTAAGCGCAGTAGTCACGTAAACTTCACAGCAAGGCTCATAATGTGCCGTCCCTTATGTTATGGCTGGCTAGCTATTAGCACTGGAGATGCTAATCCGAGAGGTGGACTGTTCATCAAAACCTGCGAAAACATTATAGCGTTACCTTGTCAATGAAAGCTGCACGTCCTTCTTTGGAGTGTCTGTTTGTTCCCTGGTCACACACGACACGACAGCGCTAAACAACACACACTTCTTATGTTATGAGTCCACTTGTTAATGCCAGTTGCCACCTCACTCACTCACTCACTTTTGTCGCACCATAATCTGGCGACCGATTACACGTCCTCTCAGCTGCTGCCATTGGTTTATACAGTCACGTGGTCATGCCATACACGCCCACTTTCTTTATAAGAAGCCACCTACAAATAACTCGCGCAGTGAACCAACTCTAATTTGAAATGTTGACCTTTTAAGAAACCCGATGAATTTATGCAATCCCGTCCAACACTGTATTCCACAATATTGGCTATGATTAATTTCATACGTGGCTTCAATTCACTTGACACACAAAAAAAATCTATAATCCCCAATATAGTCAAATTTGACACAATAGTGCCATCTACTGGCAGAGAAAATACCAAACAGGTACAAAAATGGGTCAGTTCAGGTGAAGCAATACCTCCTAACACAAGATGCATCAGGTTTCAAATTCAATTTGCTCATACAGGAAGCTGCAACAGTTGGAGATTAGATCAAAGGTATAATTAAAAAAATCTCAACATGCCATCATTACATTAAAAGACAAATCTTTATTTTTTTTCAATAACAAAAGCATGTCTCTTGTTAATACTGTGACATGTTACCACGACAATGGACATTTCCAGCCTACCATCATGGCCCTTAACAGGTGGAAGAAGTGGGGAAGGGCTGTACTGACCAAACGTGCATGACAGCTAGGTGTGACAATGATACAACAGGTTTGGCTTGATAATGTGCAAATAAATGATTTGGGGCCGGTGTGTACATATTCACTTGCAAAATTCATCTGCCTTTAAAGGCCTGACTTGGAAAGGTTTTCCCCAAAACAGAGCACAAAAATATGACAATGTTTTGCCTTTGCAAATGGAGGGCAGCTGGCTCTTCTGTTTTTAAATTATTTAATTGTAAGAAAGTGTGGGGTTAATTGCTCTGCTTAGTCTGGTAAGGCACCACTTTAACTTGGATGGGGACATGAGAGTTGGTCAGTGCTGAGTCTAAGTGGGTATACCTTCAAATGTCATAAGCAACTGAAGAAAACCCCTAGTAGATGTGTGTTGGTTTTGGCCTGTTTCACAATCACTGAAACTCAAAGGGAAGAAGAGGATGGAAAAAAAACACATTTACAACTGATTGGAGTAAAAAACAAAACAAAAAACAAAAGGGAAGACCATAAACACTGGCATTAGGTTGCATACAGTCAGAATTTAGAATATACAATAAATATAAATATACCTAAAGGAAATTGAAGAAAAAGAGAAATTATGAACAAAAACAATGCTTTACATTCCAGTCAACTGTACAATGCAGCATGGAGACTAGACGAAGAGACAAAACCCTGCAGATTGATCCTACAGTCTGCGAGTGAGCCAATAGAACCTGGACTGGACACCCACTCACAACAGGACAGCATTGTCCTCAAGTGCTGTCCTGAGGTCAGTTTTGACATGTACCTTCCAAAATTACATTGATTCTTGCTCTACAGGTAGTCAAGTCTGTCCCAGGAGCATCATAAAAACTCAAACTATGTAGTACTCTTAAGACTAATCATCTATGGCGCTTACACTTCCGATGCATCCCTTCCCTTAGTATTTGGATCACCTTGATCAAAGTATAGCGGCAGTTTTACAAGTTTAGATTCTATTTAGATTTTGGCAATACAGACATGCTCTGAGATAAGCTCATCCACACCTCTCTGAACCATTTGTTAACTTTAAAGGAATAACAATCCTTATCTACAATGTTCCCTTCCTAATTAAAAACTTTGAACCCGTTAGTTTTGTTGTGACGTGACGAGTAAATTTAGGTGATGCAATAACCAAAAAACTCTGGAAAAGGTTTAGTGAGGAGATTCTGTGAAACAAATCAGGAGGTGATTGTGAGTCCAACATAATATTGTCCACTGCAGGGCTGCAATGTTCCCGCACGATAACTTCACTTTAACCAAACTGGAAAAAGAAATTTCCAGGTCCGGCGTCTAGAAAAAGAAAACAAAGAATTCATAATTAATAAGATGTAACGTGACCCATTTTCTCAGTTTCAATAAAGTAACTTAGTGACGTCTACATACTTGAATTATTGGCTTCAAAGTTGAATCCGCCGCCTTGGCCTTGGCCACCAAAGAAGGCCCTGAAGATGTTGTTGGCATCGAAATCTAGAGAGAAAACAAGAGAACACCCAAGACAATTATTCACAAGGTGTGTAAACGGGAAATGAAATCAAAGCATCATTTTGCAGAATGTTCGACCATTACTTTTTATCTCCAAAACAGAACTTCAGTCACCACACAAGAGCAGCTGAAGTACTATGGCTGCAACTATTTGTCAACGTTGTGATCCCCCCATCATAGTACGGTATTTGAGTGTTCTTATTATCTTTCTTGAATAAATTGACCATAGTCCATTGGCTTTGTGTGCATCTCGTTTTGTCATGGTCTGTTTTGTCATGGTCTGTTTTGTCATGGTCTGTTTTGTCATGGTCTGTTTTGTCATGGTCTGGGGGCCATTCCAAAAAATACTGCTTGCCCTAAAGGTCCTTACACATCAAGAGCGATGCGAATATACGGCACGAAATTGCGATGCGAGTTTTGACCCACCTGTCAATCACAGCCACAGATAAACACGATTAAACACGATTTTCAGACGGCAGCCCGTATTTATTGTCACACGAACACACTACAACACATGCATGTGGCCACTACACACACTCATGCTGGTGGCCGGTGAAATATGTCCTCTGCATTTGACCCCTCCAGGCTTGTCGTTTCCTCCAGGGGGCAGGCCAGGAGCAGTGGTCGCTATTTCTTTCCAGCCCCTGGGGACCTTCATTGGACCATCATTGGACCAACTTCAGATGTTGTCGTCACTGGTCGGATGACGATCTTCTGCATGTTTTTAGTGGGGGGTTATGTACGGAGGAACCCCCTGGGGGGTACGGGAAGAACATGCAAACTCCACACAGAAAGGCCCTTTCGATGAGATAGCCCACTGGTAGGCACTGAAGATATGGGGGGGTCACAACTCCAGCGCCCACAGCGTCGCAGGTGGGAATCGAACCCAGGACCTTCGAGCTGTGAGGCGTCAGTGCTTACCACCGCACCCCCCCCCCCCCCCCGACGTAGATGTGTACACGTCGGAAGCGAAATTCTGAAAAATCAACCATGGTTCGAAAAAATAAACCCCGCAATAACGCTCAGCGAAACTTCGCCGTTGGTATGCACGGTTGCATTGACTGATATAGGTTCGGAAAATATTATTGATGTGCAAATTAATTGCACGAAAAAAACGCTCCCGATGTGTAAAAGGACCTTTAGTCTGAGAACACTGTAAAGAAACCCTCTCTAGCTAACTTATTATTATTTATTATTAATAATAATAATAACAATAATAATAGTCACAAAATCTTGGCAATTACCATTTTCTTCATGGACAAATTGCTTTTCTCAGTGGCTGCCTGCCTAGAAATGAGTGCTTTATCTTTTATTGTAGCTATGTAGCTAGAAATATAGCCATAAAGCAGTAGTTTATTTTGGTCTTGAAGGCAATAATAAGCTGAAACATAATTTAAATCTAATGATGGTATTCCTCCTAAAAGTTTGTATAAAATAAATATGTTTTACTGTAAATTATGATAATCTGATAACTAATAATCAACAGTTTCATAACAAATTAATTGTTAGTTGCAGCTCTAGAATGCACAAAAACTTTAAGAGGGGGACGATGATGAGGCGGCACTGGAAACATAACAGAAAGTCACTGCTTTTATTCAATCTGACTCAAACCTACTCTCTCTACTCACATTTCACCATCAAATCTACTGAAATATTTAGATTTCATTTATTATGGATATACAAGACATTTTAATACAAATACAAATACAAATACAAATACAAATACAAATACAAATAAAATACAAATACAAATGCAATGATCTGCCTCTGCCCTGTTCAAAAGCAGAGGCTAGATTTACAGTATACTTGGAAATAAGTTATAACAGATGTAATTAGTGTTTTTTTATGATTCATACTTTGCCTGCCTGAGGTAAACAAATTATTTGGGTAATTCAAGCCAGCTGCACTTTAAATTCTTTATAATTGGTTGCCTTTCTCTGATAAACACAATGCCCAAGTCAGTTGCCTTTGCTCCTCCTACCATTCACCCATGCCCAGGTCAGGTCATTCTATTCTTGAGCTATGCCCATTTGTGAAGTCTCTGGTCATACATCTTGTTATACTACTCTCAAATTCACCATTTGAAGAAAACTTGCATGAAGCGTTGACGAGAGCAGAAATACCGTAAATTCCGGACTATAAGCCGCGGCTTTTTCCCCGTTTTTTGGCCTTTTTTGGCCCCTGCGGCTTATATAACGGTGCGGCTTATCTATGGATTTTTCCAGCAAACGGCCACTCGGGAACCTCCAAAATCTATGGATGTTGGTATGAGGCAGAACGAGAGCAAGACAGACATTATGAGAGCGAGACCCTGATTGGATGATGTTGCAAAAAATGTGCCTCGCGACCTGATTGGAGCACTGTGCCACTACTCTCTCTCAGCCACTACGGTAAAACACCCTCCCTCCTCCCTCGCTCCGGGGGGAAAAAGGCAGCGATTGAGCCTGAAAGACAGTCTGAATGAAATTGAATGTAACATTCCCAATTCTATGTATTACATTCTAAAAAACTAACAGCAACATTTTGGAAGGCTAAGCCACACAACTAGCTCGTTGTAATCTAACATCATGCTTCAAAAGATGGAGAACTGGCTGTGTTACGACGATGGCGGCGATTGAGCCTGAAAGCCATGTCTGAGACAGTAGCGAGACAGGAACAACAACAACAGCAGCAGCAGCAAAGGATCATGCACAAACCCGAGACGAAAGGGACTGTCCGTCAGGGCGCGGACGACTGTGTCAGCAACTCCCTCCCGACTACCAGGAGAAAATTACAAACTTCGGCGAATTCACACAAAGAAAGATCAAGGAATATTCCATCGGACCGGAGCAGATCATAAATATGGATGAAGTGCCTTTGACGTTCGACCTGCCTCTCACTAGGACTGTTAACAAGAAAGGTGAATCGTCCATCACGTTGAGAACCACAGGTCACGAGAGAACGAATTTCACTTGTGTTATTGGCTGCACAGCATCTGGAGTAAAGCTCCCGCCGATGGTGATTTTTAAGCATCTCACAATGTGTGATTTTGTCTGGGGATTAGTGACCTGACTTTTGTTTTGTTGAAATGTTAATAAATGGGAGCTTCCCCAAACAGCCATCTCTTTCCCGACAATCCCCTCTGTGCACGAAGCCTTACATATGGTAATTAAACATCAAAACACCCGCGGCTTATAGACCGGTGCGGCTTATATAAGAAAAAAATAGTCAACTCTGAAGGTGCGGCTTATACACCGGTGCGCCTTATAGTCCGGAATTTATGGTACGTTCTCTTTCATCCAACAAAAATAGAAATGAAGAAATAAAGCACTTACCTCCCCGATCAAAGCCGCCATCGTCCTCCAGGTCGTGTCCATTGTCGTAGCGGACCTTCTTTTTGGGGTCGGAGAGCACAGTGAAGGCCTCGCCCACCTCCTTGAACTTCTTCTCCTCTTCCTTCTGCACGTCCGCAGTCGCCGCACTGTGGCGGTCTGCAAGGCAGCGACAAAGCAAGTCACCCATCATCAAGAGCTCGCCACAACTGACACAGACCACAATTAAACATAATCAAAGCTAGCTGGTGTTCTGCATAAACAGAGTTCTAACAGTTGGTCACCGTGTGATACCATCAATTCAGAATCAGATTAACTTTGATCCCCGAGGGGAAATTAGGACAAATTATATTATATAAATTATTATTATATAATTTATTTATATATATATATATATATATATATATATATATATATATATATATATATATATATATATATATTATTGCCTGAGAACTGACATCCCTAGTGCATGGGCCATGTGAGTGTAAAAGAAGAGGATACCTGGGTGGTGCATAAGGGCCCGTTTGCGATAGGCCTTCTTGATCTCGTCATCGGTGGCGTTCTTGCCGACCCCCAGCACCTTGTAGTAATCTTTCCTCTTGCTCTTTTTCAGCTCCAGCTGGGCTGTCTTCAGCAGATGCTTGTGTTCTACAGAGCAAGAGGGAGAGAGAAGCAAGCCTTATGTGAGCAGCTGAAAACCTAGCCGACTAATACGTTTGTTTTAGACAAATAAATGTACGAAAACAAGACGACACCCGACAGCAGGGTACCTTTGGTCTTTTCCGTCTGGTAGACCTTTTCATAGTCCCGTACAGCTTCTTCATACAGCTCTGTGTCCATGTAACTACAGACACACAAAGTCACTCCAAACAACTGCAGAACACTCGAGAAAAAAACACAATAGAAGACTAATGTACGCAGACTGGAGGGATAGCAGACTGGAGGGAGAGCAGACTGGAGGGATATCATACCACTGGGCTCGTCTCAAGTACGCCTTGATGTAAGAGTCGTCCAGCTTGACTGCACTGGTGCAGTCTTCAATGGCCTGATCGAGTTTCTTCAGCTGTTGATGAGGGAGAAGCAAACGACAGTGAGCTGTAGGGGTGCTCCGATCCGGCTAAGCCACGATCCGATCCCGATTCCTGGGGTCACGATCCGATTCCAGAATCGATTCTCGATTCCAACGATTCTCGATTCCAGAATCTAGAATCGATTCTCAATTATGTAGTTTTATATTGCAATAACACACAAAGGTAAATATAAGACAAAAAATGACAAATGTATTAATGCTGAACTTCAAATTGAACTTCTGTATTACAGTCAGGGCCTAAATTCATTTTGCAAACTAGGGGGGAATTCCCCCCTTATTTTCTTCAGATAAGATGGATTTATAGGCTGGGGGGGATCTATAGACTTTGAGAAGGATTTATAGGTTTTGGGGGGAATACATTAACCAGAGTTCTTAAGTGCAAGAGGTGGTGGCACCGTGGCAGTACAGTACACAAATCACATGAACATTTGGACACTTATTCAGCCGGTATCTTCCATGTTGCGTTCAGGTGCACTGTAAAAAATTTTTTTTTTTTTTTTTTTTTTTTTTTTTTACAATTTTAACACATTCACTGCCAGCCTTTTTTTTTTTACTGTAGGTAGCTTTTGCCAGAGGGTTTTTTTGAGGATTCTGGCTCATTTTACAAGAGCCAAGGATAATTTTCTGCTTGGAGTTTGTCAACACAAAGTTCACAAAAGTACTAATAGAATGTGTGCTTTCTCTGTCTAAAAGAGTTAGTTTGTAGAGTTAGTAGTTATGTAGATATTAGCCGTTGAGTACAGCATGGTTTCAGCGTCTGAGACAAAAAGCGGAGATAATCGCAGTTTTGTGAAATTCAATATCAAACAGTCACTTTAACCATTTATTTTTGGCATCAGTGAGACATCAGACATAAACAATATAGTTCTGAACAGTAATTTCCTCCATAGCAGCACCCGCACCCCCTCTCCTTACAACTCCTCCCTCCGTGGGCGTGTCTCCGTGTTTGTCAGTCACAAGCCAGAGTCTCTCCTGCCTGTCTGAGCAGTGAGCAGCAGCCTCTCTCTGGCGGTCCCTCGTCGGCGAGCATGGATGTGGCTTAATCCGTTCTTGGATTTTCGGTTGAGAGCTTTGACGAAGCCTTGTGTGACTCTAGGCTTATGCTGCGCGCTTCAAAGTGTGCTTTCCACCCAGTCCACCTGTGGAAGCCCCCGGCGCACGGGTGCGCCCGTGTGAAAGGTTTTCGCCTACAGTATGAGAATGAGGCTCGTTCGCTTCTGGGTCCTCGGTTGAGCTCAGCTGGAATGCGTGCGTTTCTGGCCAAACAACACTCAATAGTCTGAGCACCGTCGCCACTCAGTGGGTCGGCGGAATGGATTGCACACGCCCGGCGGCTCTAACAGTATAATAGAAGATGCAAAAGGGCCAGATCAAGGATCCACCGTCAAAAAAAAAAAAACGATTTTTTTGACGTATCCATACGTCGCTGGCAGTTAACGGTTGGATTCTGCTTGACGTATGGATACGTCGCTGGCAGTTAACGTGTTAAGAATCGATTCTTTGGAGTTTGGAATCGATCCAGGAATCGTGGCATTAAGAATTGCGATCCTTTCAGAATCGATTTTTTGGAGCACCCCTAGTGAGCTGAGAGTGGAGAGGAGGGAAGAGCGCCATCGAGCACTGAAACGGTGTGCGTCTGTCCATCCGTTTGAGCCCAGATGTGAGCACGGCATTTGAGCAGTGCTCCAAGATGTGCGCACGAGTTGTAGACTAGACTCCTCCCCCCGGCTCTAGACCCCTCCCCCCGGCTGTAGACTAGACTCCTCCCCCCGGCTCTACAAGGAAGCCAGATTGGAGACCAGGGTACATGCAGGAATCCTGAAGTGAAATGCAATACCTTTTAAGACCTTTTCAATATATTTTAAGAGCTCAACGTCACTTTCGCCACATCAGCGATAGGGGTGGAAAATGTTTTTTACCTCTTTGTTTTTCGCTATTGTTATCTGTCTGTTACCTACTGCTGTAAATGTCTTCATTGTAATAGGGCTCCCTTGAAAATGAGAGCTTGCTCTCAATGGGCTCTCCCCTGTATAAATAAAGGTTAAATAAAAAAATAAAAAAAAATCACGTTTCATCACGATACAATATTATATACGTAGATTCTTTGGACAATTATACAATATTTGCTGATATCACAAAGTCTGCCATGATATGATACAATAGCATATGCTCATTTAACACCATCAGCACAATAGCTACAACAACTACTACAATAGCTAATACCTCTCAAATGTGAGTAAGACTTTTTGATACTTTTTAAGGGCCTTAATTTCCCCTAAATTGATTGATCAACTTTTACTACTTTTCAAGACCCCGCTGATACCCTGGGACACAGAAAGCGGCTCAAAGCCAGTGAAACACGCGCACGCACAGTGCCAGAGACAGGGGAGAGGGCGGTGGGGGAGAAGGGTCCGACCTGCGCCGCAAACCTGCACCGCTTACTTCAACACCTGGGTGTGATTTTGGTCTCTTTACCTTGGCTCCCGCCGTTCCCCTGTTGCAGTAGAGCTTTGCGTTGGTCTTGATGTTGTTGGGGTCTATTTTCAAGGCTTCTGTGTACAGCTGGTAGGCTGCATCATAGCTGCTGTCCTTGAATGCCTGGTTGCCTTCATCTTTCTTGGATTTTAAGGCTTTGGCGTTCTGATTTGGGAGGAGAATAATCAGTCGATATCAAACAAATATGAACCCTCTAAAATATTCTAAATATGTCAGCTTCATGAGTGAGCAGAGCAACGTTCACATCAAAGTCTTGGAGCACGTCTGGGAACCCCCGGAACAGAGAACACAGTCAATTTCAATCCTTCTGTTTTCTTTGTAGCATCGCTGACTCAATTTGAACCATGTTGCTCAACATCATCTTGTCAATTTGTATCATGCCAAAACAGATGAGTAATTCCAAAAGGCAAATGTCATATGTGAATTGGCAGATATTGTATTATGACAAGTTTTCACAAATGTATTCCATGACAGAATTTGCCGTGCAATATTATAGTATTTCATATGAGAATATGCATTATGCAAGATCTTAAAATAACTTATGGTTTCGAAAAAACTTTGACAAATCCAACTCTTCCCCTAAACAAAAGCCCAGTTTGTTTTCTGTTGATTCCACGCTTTGGTCCAGCAAGCTTCAGCTTGATCCCTGCAGCTCAGTAGGAATGACCGGGTGACAAAGCTGACAAACTTACCCTGCAGGCTAGCCGGGCTTTCTCGTGGTCAGGAGCCATGCGCAGAGCCTGGATGAAGAACTGCACAGCTTTATCGATACAGTCCTCGTAGTAAAGACACAGGCCTCGAACGTACAGCGCGTCTGCGTTAGTGGAATCCATCCGCAGGATATCGCTGCGAGAGAACGGATAGAGGATCTGCTGTAAATATTGTATATATTCGAGCCATTGTTTAAAAAGCAAATGGAAAATCTGCCTGAAGCGATTTAGTGTTATTTGCTCTTTAAAAGCTCAACTCAATCCAAAGTGAACAATAGTTAAGAGAAAATGGGGGGAAAAATATGCATCGCTTTTTTTGGCGCAATAATCACCCACCACAGCCACAACGCCAAAAAGCCTGTTTGCCTCTCTCTACCTTGCGACTGACTGGGCTTCCGGGTAGCGACCCAGCAGAGCCAGACACTCCGCCTTGAGGATTTTGAAGCGGTGGCAGGCAGAGGACAGACCTAGGGCCCGGTCCATACAGTACACCACCTGGAGGACGGGCAGACAGGAGAAAAACACTAGGTCTAAAACTACTCACACTGCAATTACATTCAAACATGATAAAGAGCCAAATGTTGGTATTTCTAACAAATTTCTAAATATTATTTATAATATATTTATAATACAATATTACCTCCTGAGCTGTAGCTCAGGAGGTAGAGCGGGTCGTCCACTAATCGCTTTGGATAAAAGAGGTCGGTGGTTCGATTCCCGGCTCCTCCAGTCTGCATGTCGAAGTGTCCTTGGGCAAGACACTGAACCCCAAATTGCTCCCGTTGGTGTGCCAGCACCCTGCGTGGTAGCCTGCCGCCATCGGTGTGTGAATGGGTGAATGTACCTACTGACTGTAAAGCGCTTTGGATAAAAGCGCTATATAAATGCAGACCATTTTACCATCTATATTGTTCATATATACAGGGTTCATATACACATTTTTGACCAATGGTTTTCCACGACTTTAAACCAAATTTCCATGACCAAACATTTTGTGAGGTCTCGGTGGATGTATATGAAAAAGTGAGTATGTAACTACTAACGGATAACAATAATTGAAAAACTTCGATCTTGGTATTTTTAGGCTGAATGGTGATAGGTGATATATGTCTCTGTATTTTCTACGAAGTGGGCTAAATGTTCAGTTATAACTAAGTAGGCCTAGGCGATATGGACAAAATCACTGGACAATATATTTACACAATGAGATTGTTGATAATCATCAGTAATGTGTATATAATAATGACTAAGTGGTTATAATGACGATGTTTGTGGATAGCTATTAAATGAACTAAAAGGGAGCTACAGTGTCTTCTTTGTTAAATTGGTGGCTGGTGGTAACTTCAGAAAATGACACTACTTTACTGTAATGCAGCCTTTAAAAGCAGGCAGGCAACACATATGCCATATCACCATATCACAAAGACGATATCTAGTTTCATATCACGATATAGATATAACATTGAGGGGAATTGCGTGTGTGCGGGTGTGCGCGCCGTCACCGACTTCCGAAGATTATGTATTTCCGTATGGTAGTTGCTGAATGCGTTTTGAGAGGACGCATTGCATTTACACTTGTGTTAAATGTTGTCATAATGCGTCCCTGACCACCTCCGGAGGTGGTTTGGCCGATCAGATTGCAATCCTTCTTCAATGCGTTTTGGGGGTGTTTACACCTGTACTTTCAAGTGATAAAATACAATCGGATTGCAATCTGATGGCAGAAAACGCATGTTAATGCCAGGTGTAAATGGCCTCTATGATTGCATGAATGACGCTTGGCAGAAAAACATTATTATTCTTATTAGATTTAATTGATTATGAATCACTATAGGTTATAGGGACATTAAAGTTCCTTTGTTTGACATTTTAATTGAATTTAAAAAGTGTATTTATCAAAGTTTTTCTGATGTAAAATGGGTCTCTTGTGAAGTTAAATGAGCCTGCATGGTGTTGTTTCACACACACACACACACACACACACACACACACACACACACACACACACACACACACACACACACACACACACACACACACACACACACACACACACACACACACACACACACACACACACACACAGATCATGAATGCTCATTGCTGTGTGTTGACATTGACATTTTGATGTCAAAATGACATCAAAATGTCATTTTGATGTCATTTTGACCCATGTCTTTTCCAGGCCTGGAATTTACAATTTTCAAATTCTGTGACTTTCCCAGATTTTTCATCAGCGTACAAACCCTGTATATACCTGGCCTTTGCAGTGAAACTAACAGTACGACAAGAGGTTTCTATGATATCAATGGATGTTAGGTACCTTTCTGAAATCCCGCTTTTCAAAGCCAAAGTCTGCCATTCGTTCATACTCCAGGACTGATGTGGCATTCTTATGCTGAAAAACAATTACAAAACAGCAATACTCAGCACTATCTTAACAGTGAGAATACACAGTTTCATACACAGAGTGAAAAATTAGCAGCATAAGACCCCAACGACTCAAAAGATTATTATTATTTTTATTTATTTTATTTATTACAGGAACTGAATAAAAGGTGAAAAGTTAAGTTGCTCTTCAACAGCAACGGCATCAGGAGAAACCTCACCTCCTGCTGGGCCCGGCTATTGCTGGGCTCCAGTTCCAGAACCTTCTGAAAGCAGCGGCTAGCTGCCATGGCATTTCCCAAAAATAGGTGGCACTTGCCTTCACGCAGATGGCCCTGTGGGACAGTAATGAAAACACTTCCTTGTTAGGATATAAAACCTCTACAATAACAATCCCTACTCTACTGTACAGGTGCAACCAGGGTTCGGAGAGAATCGCACGCTGAGGATGATTCTCTTGTTCTTGTTATCGACCGCATCATGCATCACATGATCGTCTGTTTAAACTGAGCTTCATGAAGCAGTCATCGAGCCACACGGCCTGTTGGGAGTCTGTTTAAACTGACCTTCATGAAGCAGTCATCGAGCCGCACGGCCTGCTGGGAGTCTGTTTAAACTGACCTTCATGAAGCAGTCATCGAGCCGCACGGCCTGTTGGGAGTCTGTTTAAACTGAGCTTCATGAAGCAGTCATCGAGCCGCACGGCCTGTTGGGAGTCTGTTTAAACTGAGCTTCATGAAGCAGTCATCGAGCCGCACGGCCTGCTGGGAGTCTGTTTAAACTGACCTTCATGAAGCAGTCATCGAGCCGCACGGCCTGCTGGGAGTCTGTTTAAACTGAGCTTCATGAAGCAGTCATCGAGCCGCACGGCCTGCTGGGAGTCTGTTTAAACTGAGCTTCATGAAGCAGTCATCGAGCCGCACGGCCTGTTGGGAGTCTGTTTAAACTGACCTTCATGAAGCAGTCATCGAGCCGCACGGCCTGCTGGGAGTCTGTTTAAACTGACCTTCATGAAGCAGTCATCGAGCCGCACGGCCTGCTGGGAGTCTGTTTAAAATGAGCTTCATGAAGCAGTCATCGAGCCGCACGGCCTGCTGGGAGTCTGTTTAAACTGACCTTCATGAAGCAGTCATCGAGCCGCACGGCCTGTTGGGAGTCTGTTTAAACTGAGCTTCATGAAGCAGTCATCGAGCCGCACGGCCTGTTGGGAGTCTGTTTAAACTGACCTTCATGAAGCAGTCATCGAGCCGCACGGCCTGCTGGGAGTCTGTTTAAACTGACCTTCATGAAGCAGTCATCGAGCCGCACGGCCTGCTGGGAGTCTGTTTAAACTGAGCTTCATGAAGCAGTCATCGAGCCGCACGGCCTGCTGGGAGTCTGTTTAAACTGAGCTTCATGAAGCAGTCATCGAGCCGCACGGCCTGTTGGGAGTCTGTTTAAACTGACCTTCATGAAGCAGTCATCGAGCCGCACGGCCTGCTGGGAGTCTGTTTAAACTGACCTTCATGAAGCAGTCATCGAGCCGCACGGCCTGCTGGGAGTCTGTTTAAACTGAGCTTCATGAAGCAGTCATCGAGCCGCACGGCCTGCTGGGAGTCTGTTTAAACTGAGCTTCATGAAGCAGTCATCGAGCCGCACGGCCTGCTGGGAGTCTGTTTAAACTGACCTTCATGAAGCAGTCATCGAGCCGCACGGCCTGCTGGGAGTCTGTTTAAACTGAGCTTCATGAAGCAGTCATCGAGCCGCACGGCCTGCTGGGAGTCTGTTTAAACTGACCTTCATGAAGCAGTCATCGAGCCGCACGGCCTGCTGGGAGTCTGTTTAAACTGAGCTTCATGAAGCAGTCATCGAGCCGCACGGCCTGCTGGGAGTCTGTTTAAACTGAGCTTCATGAAGCAGTCATCGAGCCGCACGGCCTGCTGGGAGTCTGTTTAAACTGACCTTCATGAAGCAGTCATCCAGCCGCACGGCCTGTTGGGAGTCTGTTTAAACTGACCTTCATGAAGCAGTCATCGAGCCGCACGGCCTGCTGGGAGTCTGTTTAAACTGACCTTCATGAAGCAGTCATCGAGCCGCACGGCCTGCTGGGAGTCTGTTTAAACTGACCTTCATGAAGCAGTCATCGAGCCGCACGGCCTGCTGGGAGTCTGTTTAAACTGAGCTTCATGAAGCAGTCATCGAGCCGCACGGCCTGCTGGGAGTCTGTTTAAACTGACCTTCATGAAGCAGTCATCGAGCCGCACGGCCTGCTGGGAGTCTGTTTAAACTGACCTTCATGAAGCAGTCATCGAGCCGCACGGCCTGCTGGGAGTCTGTTTAAACTGACCTTCATGAAGCAGTCATCGAGCCACACGGCCTGCTGGGAGTCTGTTTAAACTGACCTTCATGAAGCAGTCATCGAGCCGCACGGCCTGCTGGGAGTCTTCTAAGGCCTCTCGAAAGCGACAGAGCATCATCAGAGTGGCGGCCCTGTTGCCATAGTAACTGGCATTTTTGGGGCACGCATCTTGGGAAAAAGGACAAAAAAGCACAGGTAAACTTAGCCCTTTTCTTAACACAGCAGGTTTCATGCTTTGTTGTATGAAATATAGGTACAAATGACAGAACAGATAGTCTTCAGTGAACTATTTCTGTTTCTGGTTACTGACAAGGGAACCATCTTTGCAGTACTTACTGCAGTGCAAACTTTCTGCAGTGCTTACTGCTAAGATTTCTCATTTTTAAGTTTAAAATTACAGGGACAGTGCAAATTAATAAACATTTATGTAAATGTGCCAGTTTAGCCAGCTTGGCTAGTTTTCAACTGTAGTCCCTGGGCAGGTATGGCTCCATAGGCCCATGTCAACACAGTAAAGCAGGGGTGGCCAAACTTTTTTGGTTGTGGGCTGCATACAGAAAAATATAAGGAGTCGCGGGCCAAACAATATTAAGCGCGGCAGTTTTCGCGGCAAAAAAATTGGACCAGAAAACCCTTGTGCCATCAAAAATTGAATTTCTACCTAAATAAATATATGACACATAGTTTATTGATGCGCTCACCTATTACAATGGGTATTTCTGTATGTTATAACATTTTCTTTTCCTGTGCCAACAGGTTAAGACAGAGATAATTTAACATAACATTAGTATTAAACATTAATTAATTTATTTTTATTTTTAATAAATAGACCATGTCAGGGTGCCCAAGTATAACCCATTTTCAATGGTTTTAAATTGAAAAAACGAAATGGGGGGAATCCGTTTTTTTGTTTTTGTTTTTCAGTTTCTTTTTCTTAATGTTTTTGTTTTTCCGTTTTTTCCCCCGTTTTCGTTTTCCATTTTAAACTTTGAAACAGAAAAACGCAAAAACGTTTTTAGCAATTTTTTTTTTTTTTTCTAAATTCATGGCGGGCCACTTAAAAACGGGCAGCGGGCCGCAGTTGGCCCGCGGGCCGTAGTTTGGCCAACCCTGCAGTAAACATTTTCCTGGTACAGTTCAAAGGTATCTGGTGAGAAGTGAGAACTTAATTCCAGTGTCAAGACGTATGGAGTTTGGAGCAGCACTCTCACCGATGGCCTTTGTGTAGTAGTTGAACGCCTCACAGTAATCTTTCTGGATGTACAAGGCATTTCCTTTCTCTTTGAAGCCTTCAGCCTCACTGGAGAGGAGAGAGGAAACAACTGAGGTCAACATGGGACAGACAGACAGCACAGCTACTTTACAGGAGGTGTAAATAAACAACATGGGACAGACAGCACAGCTACTTTACAGGAGGTGTAAATAAACAACATGGGACAGACAGCACAGCTACTTTACAGGAGGTGTAAATAAACAACATGGGACAGACAGCTACTTTACAGGAGGTGTAAATAAACAACATGGGACAGACAGCACAGCTACTTTACAGGAGGTGTAAATAAACAACATGGGACAGACAGCTACTTTACAGGAGGTGTAAATAAACAACATGGGACAGACAGCACAGCTACTTTACAGGAGGTGTAAATAAACAACATGGGACAGCACAGCTACTTTACAGGAGGTGGAAATAAACAACATGGGACAGACAGCACAGCTACTTTACAGGAGGTGGAAATAAACAACATGGGACAGCACAGCTACTTTACAGGAGGTGGAAATAAACAACATGGGACAGACAGCACAGCTACTTTACAGGAGGTGGAAATAAACAGATACGATACAAACCAATTATAATCCATTCAGCAATAAACCATGTCAACACCGCTCTCAACAAGTCAGGTAAGCAGAAGGTAATATTTAGAGAAAGATTTGTGCTTTTAACAGAGGCTTATGACCTTGATCAGGTTAGGTTGCAACTAGTCTCACTGGCCAGTCTCCTCTCCCTTCCGTCCGAGGAGTCTAGCGCCGCAGGTCTCCATAGTGGGATTGCGATGGGCGGCGCTTAGCGGCAGTGCCCTTGGAAAATAGTTTCAAACAATCCAACTTGCCGTATTCAGCGTGTAGCAACGAGCTAGCGTGTAGGTTTCTGCCGTTAGCTTGCTAGCTAGTTAGCGTTGTTGTTTTCCCTGAGGCGGCAGGGCACTATTTACAGCGACACACAGGGAGGAGGGAGCGGAAGCCACTCTGATTGACATGGTCGGAGCCAATGACAGAGCTTCTTACGCGGCGAGCAGGAATCCGGCAGCGTCTGAAACCGACGCCTCCAATGGGAGAGCAGATTAGAGCAGAGGAGGGTTTATCCCAGTTATGGAGACCTGTGGCTGGCCAGCGAGACTAGGTTGCAACAGACTTCCAGTAAGAACATTTTTCTGTTCTTCCGGATGTGTAATTATGGGTTTGTTTTCACCCGCAGAGATGGCGCTGTTTCCCCGCTGGGAAACAGAAGAACAACGGCCATATCCAATGGAAAAGACAGAAATCACAGGCTCTGGCATGTTTATAGGGGCTCGGTATTGGAAACTAAGCAATATTTCGGAACACTGATTCTCCTTTGGGACGGACAACAACCTTAGGCCGGGTGCCACTTCAAGACTCAGAAAGAAGAATGAAGGCTGAGTCTGGCGTTGAGTCTAGACTAGGGTTGTGCCGATTGGCGATCAGATCATATATTGCCGACTCAATGGCTGAAATGACGATTGATTTTCCATAGCCGATCGATCGGCCCCGCCCCCCATGTGTGGCTGCTCCCTGACCCCTCCCCCCATGTGTGGCTGCTCCCTGACCCCGCCCCCCATGTGTGGCTGCTCCCTGACCCCTCCCCCCATGTGTGGCTGCTCCCTGACCCCTCCCCCCGTGTGTGGCTGCTCCCTGACCCCTCCCCCCATGTGTGGCTGCTCCCTGACCCCGCCCCCCATGTGTGGCTGCTCCCTGACCCCTCCCCCCATGTGTGGCTGCTCCCTGACCCCGCCCCCCATGTGTGGCTGCTCCCTGACCCCTCCCCCCATGTGTGGCTGCTCCCTGACCCCGCCCCCCATGTGTGGCTGCTCCCTGACCCCTCCCCCCATGTGTGGCTGCTCCCTGACCCCTCCCCCCGTGTGTGGCTGCTCCCTGACCCCTCCCCCCGTGTGTGGCTGCTCCCTGACCCCGCCCCCCCGTGTGTGGCTGCTCCCTGACCCCGCCCCCCGTGTGTGACTGCTCCCTGACCCCGCCCCCCCGTGTTTGGCTGCTCCCTGACCCCGCCCCCCCGTGTGTGGCTGCTCCCTGACCCCTCCCCCCGTGTGTGGCTGCTCCCTGACCCCGCCCCCCCGTGTGTGGCTGCTCCCTGACCCCGCCCCCCTGTGTGTGGCTGCTCCCTGACCCCGCCCCCCCGTGTGTGGCTGCTCCCTGACCCCGCCCCCCTGTGTGTGGCTGCTCCCTGACCCCGCCCCCCCGTGTGTGGCTGCTCCCTGACCCCGCCCCCCTGTGTGTGGCTGCTCCCTGACCCCTCCCCCCGTGTGTGGCTGCTCCCTGACCCCGCCCCCCGTCTGTGGCTGCTCCCTGACCCCTCCCCCCGTGTGTGGCTGCTCCCTGACCCCGCCCCCCGTGTGTGACTGCTCCCTGACCCCGCCCCCCGTCTGTGGCTGCTCCCTGACCCCGCCCCCCGTCTGTGGCTGCTCCCTGACCCCTCCCCCCGTGTGTGGCTGCTCCCTGAGAGCAGAGATGCGACGCAGCAGTTTGACTGAGCAGAGTGTGTGTTCAGACCAGAACATTAACAAACGCTACTAGCCTACTGCCTTCAAACATGTTTCTGATGTCCGCAACGAGCCCCGCCACAAAAATCTTTAATTACAAATCTCCCCGCAGTCGCCCGTCCCCCGATCCGTCTCATCTTCTCTTCCCATTCTCCACATGCCGCGTGCAAAACTACTCTGTGCAAAACTACATAAGAGTAACGTTATATGTAGATGGAGGCAGGCATAATCAGACCAGCTCAGTGGCCTTGTGGTCTGAGTGTCCGCCCTGAGACTGGGAGGTCGTGAGTTCGATCCCCGGCCGAGTCATACCAAAGACTATAAAAATGGGACCCATTTGCCTCCCTGCTTGGCACTCAGCATCAAAGGGTTGGAATTGGGGGGTTAAATCACCATGTGATTCCCGAGCGCGGCGCTGCTGCTGCTCACCGCTCCCCCAGGGGATGGGTCAAATGCGGAGAACAAATTTCACACATTGTGTGACAATCAGTGGGACTTTACTTTACCTAATAATGACCGATGAATAAAACGTTGTTAGATCGTAGTTTTGCGCCGCTGTCAGTCAGAGGCTGTAATTAATCGTCCTACGTGTCTGTCGTGCAGTGCTGCGGGAAGATGAAAGCAATCCATTCCAGTCTGTCCAAACTTAATACCGATCTAATCTCAGTTAGTATGAGATGCAGGGAAATCTATTATAGAAGCCGATGTGTTTAGAATTGCATTGTCACGTTGTCCACTAGACAGTCTTGCTATAGTATAGCGTTATATTTTACACGTTTGCTATACTTAAACTGCCATGAGATTTGCGGAGATGACGGCGAGGATGAAAGTCGCTGTGTGGGGGGAGGCTCACTTTTAAAAGTCTGTAGGCTACGTGTGTCCATGTGCTTAATTGGTGCGACAATATCACTGCATCTCATGTTCAGTTTAACATTACGGTATTAGTATCTTATCTTATCAACGTTACTCCCAGCAGATGGTGCTCAGCAGGCAAGCCAGTGGAGAACGAGAGTGAAGAAAGAGACGGACTGAGACACAGAGCAAAGGGCAAGCAGAGCAGGGCTGCAATCAGACCTTACTAACAAGGCTCACACACACACACACACATCACCGCGGACACCAGAAACATGTCAAAATATACAGCAAAATATTTATATATTTTCTATCTTGTTTTTACATTGTTTCCACTAGACCCCCGGTTGTATATTTTTATGTTTCTGCCTGTTCTCTGTGAAGGGCTATTGCCAGGAAGCATATCCGGCCTTAATTAATCTAATATGTAATTATTTATATTTGTAAATTCTACTAGTAGAATATATGCTATGTACATGTTCTGTATATTCTGTAACTTTTCTGAAGTCCTTATCTGTGTACGCTTACCTGGTAACTGATTTGATTATTGAATGTAGTTCTGGTTTGATTGTATTTATACGCCATGTCCGCTTGTCTCGGCATAACGCTGATGAAGGCTACCCGCTGAAACGCGTCCGTTGTTACTGGTGTACAAGCTAAGTATTAAAAAACCTAAAGGACTTTTTTGAGTGCTGGCCGTCTGTTCTCTTTTTCTTTTCTTTTTTTTGGGGGGGGGGGGGGGGGGGGTGCGATGACATTGTGCATTGCCGATGTCAAAGGGTGGCGATTGGACGATCTGACTGCGGTCAAGATCAACTCTAGTCTCTAGACAACCCCTTGGCGTAAAAATGCTCCCCCTCGGCAAGAGACTGAGGTCTGTAAGGTCTGTAAAGACCAAAACCTCTTGTCACAATAACAGCTTCCTTCCAACCGCCATCGGCCTCATCAACAAGACTCCAAAGCCCCCACGAATGAGGACTATTCACAGATACTAGTGGACTGGAGAGTTAGTGCACGTGGACCGGAGAGTTAGTGCACGTTCACACCATACGACAAAGAAACGCCAAAGCCACGCAGTTTCAATTCAGCGTCCTTGTTAACAGGCGAGTCCGTTCACACCGGCCGCACGCCATGCCACGCTGACGCCACACCAAAGCCACGCTGATCCGATTTCAGCTCCTGTTCTATTTTCCAAGTGTGCCGCACACTGATCCTGAGCTGCCAGGCAGGCACTCAATGCATTTTGTGAGGGGTCGGAGGGGCCGGAGCAGCAGCTCCGACCGGCCACTGAGGAAAAGTGTGGTTCTGGTGTGACTTCTTTGGCGTCAGATCAGCTTGAGTCTGCTTCAAGCTTCAGTTCGGCATGGCTTTGGCGTATGGTGTGTTCGGCCACTTAGGCCCACCCGTCTGCTCAGCCAGGAAGGATGACATCATCACTGATGACATCATTGCTCGAGTGACATCACATCATTAAAAAATCCGGCTCAGTCAGGCCACCCGCACGGGTGCTGTTTACACTCCCTGAATGTTTCGGCCGATCGCATGTAAAATGTCATAACTGTGGCTGGACAAAATACTGCTCACCGACACTTATCATTCTTAGTAGTAGATAGATAGTGGCAGTGTTGCCAGATGGGCGGGTTTTGGGCATGTTTCCTCCTCAAAATATTTGGGGTGGTTTTGTGTGCGTTTTGGTGGTTTTTGAACACCTTTTGGGCAGGAAACCATCGGGCGGGACTGCACCTTGGGACTGATTGTCTTTCTGTATTGTTTTTTTTTTTGTCTTGGTTGCATACTAGTCCAATTCGGGGTAATCTCGCCATTCCGAAGTGTCGGCATTCCGATCATTGACTTCTACGCTTTCGGCGAGGCGGCCCTTTTTATCTCCAAAAAAGGTTTCGCCATTGCGAAAGATATTAGGTCCGCCTTTCCGACATAGCATCTTGAGTTATTTAGCCTACAGGGGTGGGAGAGGTTAGGTTCTGGGGGAGGTTAGGTTTAGGCGTGGGGGGTTGGAGAGGTTAGGTTTAGGGTTAGGGTCTGCAGGAGGTTAGGTTTAGGCGTGGGGGGTGGGAGAGGTTAGGTTTAGGGTTAGGGTCTGCAGGAGGTTAGGTTTAGGCATGGGGGGTGGGAGAGGTTAGGTTTAGAATGTCGGTATTTCGGAGTGCCGACATTTCGGCTAGCGTGTAGGTTTCTGCCGTTAGCTTGCTAGCTAGTTAGCGTTGTTGTTTTCCCTGAGGCGGCAGGGCACTATTTACAGCGACACACAGGGAGGAGGGAGCGGAAGCCACTCTGATTGACATGGTCGGAGCCAATGACAGAGCTTCTTACGCGGCGAGCAGGAATCCGGCAGCGTCTGAAACCGACGCCTCCAATGGGAGAGCAGAGTAGAGCAGAGGAGGGTTTATCCCAGTTATGGAGACCTGCGGCTGGCCAGCGAGACTAGGTTGCAACAGACTTCCAGTAAGAACATTTTTCTGTTCTTCCGGATGTGTAATTATGGGTTTGTTTTCACCCGCAGAGATGGCGCTGTTTCCCCGCTGGGAAACAGAAGAACAACGGCCATATCCAATGGAAAAGACAGAAATCACAGGCTCTGGCATGTGGCGTTGGAGAGGTTAGGTTTAGGGTTAGGGTCTGCAGGAGGTTAGGTTTAGGCGTGGGGGGTGGGAGAGGTTAGGTTTCGGGTTAGGGTCTGCAGGAGGTTAGGTTTAGGCATGGGGGGTGGGAGAGGTTAGGTTTAGAATGTCGGTATTTCGGAGTGCCGACATTTCGGAATGCCGAGGTGTCCCCAGTCAAATTCCTCGTATGTAATCTTTTTGTTATAATAGTTTGTATAACGTTAAAGCGTTAATCGCGACAGTTAACGTCAGCTGTTTTAGGACGGTGGTAGGTTAACGTTATTAGAAACGAAAGCTAAAAATCAAGCTGCCTTGCGTCGTTGCGTGGAAAGTTCTCGAAAGCGGAAAACTGCTATCAGCTGATGTTTCAAATGCCTGTCTTCAACTTCAGTGTGTCACCGCCCAAACAAATGAAATAGCTATAACGTTATTAACTAATGTCATAGCTACCACATGGCCATCAAAATATTTATTCTTGGGTAACGTTAACTGCAGTTTAACTTACTCACTGACTCAAACACGTCAATTTATTTGTTCAAGACTAGACATGAAGTTGCCATTAGCTAACACTGTAGTTTCGTGGGGTTTTCCACTCTTATCGAAACTAATCTAACGTTAGTGTCAACGCCTGCCATTTGCCAACCCGATCAACGTTAAGTCTTATCGCTATAACTCAACGTTACAGAAGAATAACGTACATAATAGCGTTTCCCAGGAAGCTAGCCAAGTTAGCTTGTCCACCTGAGCGCATTGTTGTTTGCTAACGTTAGCCTAGCCGAGGCCCCGCTGGAGAATTAACTAGGTCAGTGTGTCACATGGAAATCCGCCTCTGGATTTTGTCGCATGAAACAAACATCATGTTTAAATATTGCAGACAAACAATGTTTACCGTTCCAGGTCCTCTTGATTGAGGATGTGGGCTTCTGTTTCCATCGGCATGTCGATGTCAACAGCTGCCATTTTTTTACCCCCAAAAGGAGCTACGAACACACGCAATTTCCGGGAATAGGTCGCTCCAAAGTTTGGCCAGAGCTCATTGGTCAAACAGTGGTCTGCGTCTGCGCAGACAGATCCCAGGCTGGAGGGCTGGACATGACTATTTATTTATAGCTGTTGTCAATCGATTACCTCTTTGAGCAGCCTTGCCCATATGGGAGCAATCTAGAGATTTCATATGCATTATTATATCTTTGAAGTCAAAATACCTCCGGGTTGTAGAGAGGTCATGTGATTCTGTACAGGTCTTCTCTAAAAAAAAGTACTGGATGGAATACTGTATCAATAAATGTAGTGGGTGGGTAGGCCTACTGAAAATCTATAAATGCAATTACTCCCATTCAAAGAAGGACTCAATAGTGAAAATTACCATTTGAGAAACCTACCTGGTTAATAAATAACTCAAAGTACAAGTTACTTGCCATTTAAAAAAGCCCTTGGAAACCATAAATAAATGTGTTTTGAGTATGTCACACACACCACAGAAAAATGTATTATTAACCAGCCCGGCCAAATTTTAAAGGTAGAGGCACTTCAACCCGATTGGTTCGCAGAGCTTATTCTGTAACAAGTCTGGAGCACACCCACTTCAAACCAAACATCAGGAACGGTACAAACACTTAAAGGTCCCATCTTGTGTAATTATAGGGCCAGAGGCTTTAATATTTTTACGGTGTGTGTGGGCCAGCGCAAAATAATGAGGAAAAAACAGCACTTGTTTAATAGTTGTTTTTTATTGAGGTAAAAGCTGCCTACAGTAATGTGAGTAAATGTACATGTATTAGTTACTTCCACACTTGGACTTCGGTTGATCTTATCCTGGGTTGACCAGGGGATGGCGCTAGAGTGCTGTCTAGAACATCTCAATGGATTGCCAGGTGTACGATGGAGTCTACTAGTATGACCTTGGCTTGAGTTAATGTATCAGAGTCAATACTTGGTGAAAGATGGCTTCAAAGCAACTTATTCAATCTATTCATGGTTTATTCAATATTTTGGACAATGATCATTATGGAACATTCATATGTTCTAAAAATGTATATTCACACACACACACACACACACACACACACACACACACACACACACACACATATATATATTCGGTATATATTATATATATATATATTTATCTTTTTTTTTACACCTTTCAGTCCCCTGCAATCACACTGACGATAGAAGTCAGTGAATGTGTGCCTTGAATCAAACCGTGTTACACACTTTAGCCTTCTTCACAGCAAAACCATGATGAATATACAGAAATGATTTGTGGGATTAAAGCTCACTCAAATGACAGTCTGAAGAAAGAAACAACCACAATTGCGTAAAAAAACATAGTATTTATCAGGTCATATACAATACAGTAAGTTTTTTTTAAATGAATGAACAATAATTTACATTATTGCAATGGATGCACAGTTATACTAGTCATGATTTTCACCAGGTGACATTAAAATACAACTTCAAAATACATATTGCTTAGGATGATTCAGCACAATTGAGTATGTGTGTGTTTGGGGGGGTGTTGCTAAAATGAGAGAAGGTAGTTATTTAATACAACTATAAAACTTAACAGGTTTAACTGCAAATGTCAAAACCACTTGTAATATTTAAGGATTTAAGGATGATGAGGATATTTTGGGGAACAGCACATAAGACTGCCACTATCAGGCTGTGCAAAACCTGAACTCATCTATCTCACCAACGTCTCAACAGTTTTTTTATGGCTCATGTCAAACATGAGCTTTCTTTTCAGAGTGGATGCAGACAACAAGAGTTCATAAACTCATAAGCACTAAATCTAATAGTTAACTTCCCCTCCATCTAGTCTCCATCTGTGTCAATATACTTGGCATCATATCGGGGTAGCGGTTGATTGTCACCTTGTTATACAGAGAGAGAGAGAGAGAGAGAGAGAGAGAATGAGAGAGAGAGAGAGAGAGAGAGAGAAAGACAGACAGACTGACAAAAAAGAGAAAAGTTGAACTTCTATTTAACTAAAAAAGAAAAGAGTCCAGAGCAGACAATGGATATCAAAACAAAGCTGCCAATTTGCAATATCCTCAGAGAAAGAAAGGCGTGTCTCAGTTTTCATAAGTTTGGGGGTTTCATATTGAAGTTTCACAGGGAATAATATAAACTGGATTTCCTTGATTTCTGTGACGAAATCTAAAACAGGATAGGACTCTTGTTCTCCCAGAGTACAACTAGAAAGCTCTCAAAGTGATAGTATTTTGGCAACAGACACTCAATAAATAACATTTACACAGGCCTAGTGTGTTTGTCTATCATAGTCTTATTAATAAAACAAAATGATGCTTGTCGCTATGGCTTCCAGCGGGGTCCAGATCCCAGGGGGCGGGGCATGCACTCAACAGTTTCTGAAGAGGGAACAGCTGCGCGATAGACCTTCCATTATGATGGTGAGACACTGTGGTCCGTCAGCACTGAGATCTCACCGGGGATTTTGGACACTGCACTTTGACCTGAAGCTGCCAAACTGGACATGCTGATATGCTGTCCTGGTGTCGCTCACATCACTCGTGGGCTCCCGTGTTTTAGCTTGACCTCATCCAGACTAGGCAAGGCTAAACTGTTACGCTAGTCCAGTTTTGGCCAGGCTAGGATTAGCTCAGCTTGGCTCGTAGACAGTAGGCTCGTAGCTAGTAAGGAGAGAAGATGATGGGTGTGTGTGTGGCTCTCAGTGGTCCTGGGGCAGGCCTGAAGAGTGTGGGGCTGATCAGGGGGCCCTGGAGCATGGCTGTGGGGCTGGGAGGAGGCCGTAGGGCCAGGGGGCCAGAGGCCATGGTGCACAGGGGGCCAGAGGCCATGGTGCACAGGGCGGCTGGGCTGAAGGGACCGGCCAGGAACCCTGCCGGCAGGGCCTTGGACAGATGCTTCTGCAGGGCCAGCTTTGTCTGGATGGGGAGACACACAAGACAAGACCCCTGTTCACAGTCTGGAACAGAACAGCAGTTCATTTTCTATTTCAATCTATTTTTTAATTCTCTCTGTCAAGGCTCCAAATTTAAAATAGCATGGGTTCTTCCCATTTAACAAATCTATATTTAAAGGGACATTAAGTGTGATCTATGACTTTCATCAACCTCTTCAGCAAACAGTAGGAACTGCAAGCTAATTAGAGCAGAGATCCAACAGAAACATCTTGAGAAGAAGTAATATTATCACAATGTAAAATACTGTGGTGGTAATAATAATGATGATAACTGCTTTGTCATTTGCGTTTTTGACTTGAGAACGAAATGGCAGTCGCTTGCTGAGCCGGGGGGATAACCCCATCCATTTCCACTTTATTCCATTGTGTTAAAGGATGTCCTCAAATGACTTCCATCTGGAGCTGGTATTTTTCAACACATGTGAAACATATCTGTTCATTAAAGTGAATCCTCTGGAGCGATGCTTATTCAGACAAGGCCCACAATAGTGTGGTCTGTGGTCATGTGGCCTGTGTGTGGAAGGCCGGGGTGGATTGTTGGCAGCTCCTGGGACGGGCCTTTATAGATGCCAGATGAGGATGGGATGGGGGCAGAGTGAGGTGACGCTTGTGCCCGCAGTTGTCAGCT
This sequence comes from Poromitra crassiceps, assembly GCF_964638095.1. NCBI lineage: Eukaryota > Metazoa > Chordata > Actinopteri > Beryciformes > Melamphaidae > Poromitra > Poromitra crassiceps. The sequence goes on along the minus strand of NC_139626.1, from coordinate 1,773,341 downwards.
CAAACCCCCAGACATGCTGGGACATCCAGGGAGGGAAAGGTGAATGAAACTCTCCCCTCCATTGATAACTTACCCCGAGTTGTCAATGAGCAAGGCTTTTCCTAACTGTGTGTGTATGTGTGTGTGTGTGTTTGTGTGTGTGTAGTGTGTGTAGTTAGTCCTTACCGCTAAGATAGCACTGGGCTGGACTTTAATGTAGGGGCTGAATTTTGGCTTGACAGGCTTGCCGGCCAAACGCTCTTTGTGTCTCTTGCTGCTCATGTGCTGGAAGGAAAGGAAAGGTAGTTTTACCTGGCAGAATACAAAGGTCAAAGGTCAGTCCTTGCCCCTATTTATATTATGTTTGGTGTCGGAGGAGGATTGTTTGGAGGAGTAAGCAGAGGGAAGAAGAGGACTTGTTGTAGGAGTAGTAGGAGTGGTAAGAGTAGGAAGTGTAACTTAGGCCATGTTTACATTACAGGCAAATCTGATTTGCTGATAAAGTCATTAATCATCATTATCTTGATTGGTTTCCCAAATCTGATTTGGGAATGTGTCCGCACTGCCACAAATCTGATTTTCAAGTCGGATCTGTGTGTCCAGACCTAAACAGCCTATCTGCATGCGTTGCTATGTTAACGACATGGGCGTCAGTAAATACGTACGTTGGTGACATGGTTTTCCTGCGCAGAAGCATTTGATGACGAGGGGCGAGTGACGTTCAAATCAGATTTGGTGGATCAGGAACAACAGAAGACCTAGAGTACGCCTGACTTTACTTTACTTGCCATATGAAAGAGGTGGGTTTAAACTACCCAATTTATACTGGTATTTCTTGGCAGCCCAAATAAGAGCAGCAATGTTCTGGTTTTCAAATAATCGAACATCTATACCCTGGGTGCAAATAGAAAGGAGCACAACATCACCTTTGCCTCTGAATCTCTACCTGTATTCTGACACTCTTAAGAATCTAAAGAAAAAAACACAAAATCCCTTTGTAAGAAACACAGTGGAGGTATGGTTTAAAGCAAAGAAATATTTTGACTCGGATGCAAAACTCTCACAATTCTCACCCATATGGGGAAACAGAAGCTTTACACCGGGGACACATGATTTGGGGTTCAAATCATGGGCAAACAAAGGTATACGTAAAATTAAGGATTTGTATGATGATGAAGAGACACTTTTGACTTTTGCTGATTTTTGCAAAAAAATCTGATTTACCGCCAAGACATTTCTTTAAATATTTGCAGATTAGGAGCTTTATATCAAAGACACAAAACAACTCAGTCGAACTGCCACCTCTCTCTGATTTGGAAAAGATGATGATAGATTACTCTAAAGGTCGTGGGCAGGTTGTTAAGATGTCTCAGGAGTCCTCAGAAAGTAAAAGATTGGCGTAGAGTAATGATCTGAATATAGAGATAGAAGATGATGAATGGAAAGACGTTTGTTATAATGCTCAGGTTCAGACGGTCAATAAGGTTCAGATTATTACAGTACAAGTGGATTATGCGAACATATATTACTCCGGCTTTACTTAATCATTTTGATGCCAATATTCCAGACCAATGTGTAAAGTGTAATGTGGAGAAAGGTACACTATTTCACTATATAGACAGTTTTAACTTGACAATAACAACCGTCACAACCCACCTGAATATCCGGTTTACTTCCTGTATACATAGCTGAGCGCAGGCTGATATTCGGCTCATATTAAATGTTAACGTTAGGCCGTGTCTCCGACAGACACATTAACAAGGTAGCCTATTTCGGTCTTTATGTCTTGTAGTAGTTAGTAGTAGTTGTTGTTATTGTTGAGAGTTGCCATAACAACCACCCCTGTCGGAAAGACTTACACACGCTGGGTAGGAAGCGTTGTTGTCCCGGAGGCGATTTTTTTTTTTTGGATGATGGCGAAGGCATAACCCGCCCCTCTCTGCCTCTGATTGGCCTAGCGTCAAACTTCCATCCAAACACATTCGCTTGGCTATCCTGCATTACATCTCTTTCTACAGTCTGTGGTCAGACCGTCAGACTCAGTGGGTCAGACAGACATACAGCAGTTACGCTTGCTAGCCTGCATGAAAGACGCCAGTGTGTTTTTGTTTTTAATATAGTCATATCTTTGGTTTATAACGCTGCCACTAATCAGAGGCAGAGATGGCCAGGGGCGGGTTATGCCTTCGCCATCATCCAAAAAAAATATTGCTTCCGGTAAGCTAGCTAGCTAGCTAATGTTAGCTGCTGGTTGGTTGGCTAGCTAACTAGACAAACACAGACATGCAGAGCTCCAAAAACAGAGCAATTCGTGATTTTGTTACTGTAGTTTCTGCAGAGTAACGTCCATGTACCTTTATGGATTGGTATTACAAAGGGATCTGACGGATAGTGCAGTAACAGTCACAGCAGCTATGATAACGCAGCCAGTCGGGAGGAGGAAGTCGGGGGGAGGAAGTCCATATATGGTCCATCCGGTCATTGGGCACAGGACATTACGTCATCACAGGATAACGCGATTGGCTAGTCTGGGCACCTTCCACCCCGCTTTTTGTCATGGGGGCGTAAACCCCGGACCCAGAATTAACACCGGATGGCAATGCGCCTAACAACGTCTTTGTTGCCGTTAGATTGACGCGGTGATGTTACCTAAACTAGAGTCTGATCAAAACAAAGCTAGCGTTACATAAAACAAAACGTTTATGCAATATGGCATCTCCGCCACCACCGCCTGACACACCGGTCAAAACGGTGAAAGAGGATTCTGATACTTGGGTCAAATTGTCAAGTTAACGTGAAAGTTGACGAGCTAGAAACGCTGCCATCCGGTCTAGGGCGGGCTCTAGGCGGGAACCAGTAGGGTGACAAAATCAATTGTGGGCGGGAGCCAGGCTCTTTCTCGCCGAGAAGAGCCTGGTGACGCGAGGTTACGATTGGCTGGCTCTGTTCAAATCTGAGCCAGCCAATCACGTTGTCCTGCACTGTTTCTACCGTGTATAAAAGGCGACCGCTGACCGGGGTGGCCAGAGACCAGAGAGGCTGCTGGAGAGGAGAGGAGGGGGAGAGGAGGAGAGGAGGAGAGGAGGAGAGGAGGAGAGGAGGAGAGCGCCGCCAGCGGCACCACCCAGGGCACAGACACCCAGGCCAGCCACCCCAACCCCCAGACTGCCACCACCCAGGCCAAGTGCCCCTCTGCTGGGCAGACACCCAGGGCAGCCACTCCCACCACCAGGCTGCCACCACCCGCCCTGCCCCTCACCCTGCCCGGGTCCCACACCCCCTGAGACCCCCCTCCAGAACCCCACGCACCAGGCAGACCCGGTGCATGGCGCGACGCAGTAAACAAACTCATGTTTCCCTCGTCACCAGTCATGCTGGACATCAGTACAAGTGTGAGATCCCTCTCATTCCCACAAATATGTAACATAGCCTACGCAAATACAGTATGTAGTGGACAGATCCGCCCATAAGTAGCCTATTTCGGTCTTTATGTCTTGTAGTAGTTAGTAGTAGTTGTTGTTATTGTTGAGAGTTGCCATAACAACCACCCCTGTCGGAAAGACTTGCACACGCTGGGTAGGAAGCGTTGTTGTCCCGGAGGTGATTATTAATTTTATTCGATTTTTTATATTATTTTTTATTTACATTTATTTCTTCAACATGCTGCAGCAGAAAGGGAGATAAACAGCGGACACTATTTTCATAGTTTAGCTATGAAGTAGCCTACTTCCCCCCGCAGCATCGTGACATTGAATGAAAGTATAGGCTATAATTAGGCTAATTTGAGATGACTTCTGGCTCGCCTGGGAAGCAGGCGAGAGCAGCCGAGTGCAGTCAGCCAATTAGAGGCAGAGAGGGGCGGGTCATGCCTTCGCCTAGCCTTCGCCATCATGGGAAAAAAAAGATTGCGTCCCGGAGCTAGCCTGAGAGGCTAATAAAAGCTACATGTTACAGAGTAAGCTGACTATCAGTACGTTATTGCACGCATAGCATAGGCCTATCTTTACATTTAAACGTTTACATAGCAAAAATAGAAATAGAAGTAGGCTATGTCAGTGTTTTCCCCTGAATAGCTGAGAAAGTGGACACTGTCAATAGTTAGCACTGTGAAGCTGATACAATTCAGGTGGCGGTAATGCAACATTTAAGGATGCCAATGCCCAAGAATCATGGAATTTTGGAATGAAGTACTTAATATATTGTCACAAATAGTATCTGAGAAGCTACTTATATGTCCACGGCTGTGCATTCTAGGTCTGATCCCGAAGGAGCTAAATATTGATAAGAACATGAAGAAAATGATCATACGTTGTCTTCTCCAAGCTAAACACACAGTGGCAATATTTTGGAAAAATCCAGATAAACCAGAGATCAATCAATGGTTCAGGGAATTATCTAATTGTCTTGCTATGGAAAAACTGACTTTTGCTATCATGGGAAAACCTAAAGTCTTTCAAGCAATCTGGGGACGTTTTTTGGAATTTTTGGAAAGTGACTCTGTGGGACCTGTATTGGCTAATAAAGAAAAAAAAACATTGCATGGATGCAACTGGGACGTATCCTCAGTGATGTACCCTGGGGTCATAGGATGTTTCGGGTCTCGCAACATCATACACCCTCGCCCAGGTGACCCAGCCGGGGCTGGCCAAGCCCCAACTTACGTCCCAGTAGCTACCCACGGTCAGCCCTCTAGGAAGGGTCGAAGGTGGTCACGTGGTCAGGGCCACTCAATCCGCTGCTCCGGAACTACTCTGCTGGGACCGGGGGGGGGGAGGGCTCTGGTACGTAGAGGGACCGGGCTCTGTGAGTTGCCACCCGGCCGGGCTCCTCCCTCGTCTCACCAGGTCTACGACCTGTGCGCTGCACCAGACTCCCCCGCTCCAAACATCTTATTCCGAGGTGATGGTATCTTGGTGGATACCATGCAGTACTTGGTGGCACTGCAGTCTCCACTTGCGGCTTGAATGGCCCTCCTAAAAGGCCTCTCGTGGATTGTTGGGCTTCTTCCTCAAAGAAGACGCAGGCTGGGGCGCTAACCCATACTGCTCCCGGGTGCCGCCCCTGTTCCGGCTGTCAACTGACTCTCCAGTAGTCACTAGTCTTTCCTGGTTGTCACGTAGTCTATTCCTATGAGTCACTGGCTAAGCCAGACTAACTAATAAAGAAAAAACATCGCATGGATGCAACTGGGACGTATCCTCAGTGATGTACTAATTGAAAGTGTGGGACCGACTACATCTTTACTTGATACGTAAATTATGCAACACATATTTCTTTAGTTTTGTTTTTGTTTTGTTTATTTAGCTAAGGAATATCTGGTGAGGTGAAATAAAAGAAGAAAGAAAAAAGGGAAAACGTGAAGTTGAGACAAATGAAACTAATATAATTTTGTGTGAGTGTATTATTCTTTAATTTACTTTAACTTGATGTATGTATGTTTATGTATAGGGGTTGGGGTGGGGGGGGGGGATTAAGGGTGAAATTAATGAACATGCAAATTAATCAAGACTGTGACAACTGAATGTTTTATGTTTGTGAAAAAGGAAAATGAAATTGTAAAAAAAAAAAAAAAAGATTTGGTGGATCTGCGCGTCCGCACTGAAGACACATCAGTTAAAAGCACATTTGAAGCAGATTGGAAACTACCTCCATATGTGGTTTGGGACAAGTGACACAAATCAGACTTGGAGCATCCAGACTCATAAAACCAATCTGGATAAAGTCATTAATAGGTCACTAAAGTTCACAAATCAGATTTGGCTTCCTAGTCTGAACATGGCCTTAGTATACAGCAGGGTAGTAAATGTGGGCTTTTTCCCACATTGTGAAATATGTTTCAGGGGCATTTTGGATCATTTCCAGGGCTATTTTATCAAATGTTCGGAAATACCTTAGTTCTTCTATGTTGCATGACAGAACAATATTCAATGATTACTATACAAGCATATTTTATTTCTAAAAGTTCATAAACAATCAGTTACAAATCCTCATTTGCCATCATCTCCATGTAGTAATGTCGATAGACGGTAGATGTCACGACTCGCTATCCAGTCCATCCTCCAACCCACAATAGTAGACTCCTTGAAAGTTTTTTTAGGCCCTGGGCAGACCGGGAGAGGGTCAGCGACCGTTTCTATTTCAATTAGATCTGAAACTTTCTAGTCGTAACTCAGCGGGTGGTTTGCGTATTAATTTAATTACAACACTTTTCTTAAGTTAACATTAGCTAGTTAACTATGTAGCTGACCTAGCTTGTGCCGCTAGTAGGAGGAGGGGCGAGGGTTGTGCAGGTATGGATGCCTAGCTGGCCATTTGAGTCACACTTTGCTAATACAGAACAAAATCCGGACACATTTTGAAAATACAGAGTAACGTTAAAATTCAGAAACAAACTCTTTATTTTATGGGGGGATTTAAAAGCCCCCATCATCCAAGACCAATTTTACATTTTTTACAGGCAATTTGCCTGCTAATTTCCTACCCTGATATCCAGAGAATTGAAAAAGTCACATACATCAGCACATAAAGTACATGAACATTAAATGTCCATGTACTACTTAAACAGCTATACACATGTTCAAATTTTGAACATGTGTATAGCTGTGTAGGCATCATGGCAGCTAGAAATGAGGTGGATAGACCAATCCATTAATCGATGAGTCTAAAATATTCGACAGATGAATCGATAATGAAAATAATCGTAGCCGTACTCAACATTGGTAATGTGTCCCACATAGTCCCTGCCAAACTTACTCTTTGTCCCACATTTGGTTTGCTGGGATCTGGTCAGCCTACGTGGATCTATGCTGCCTGTGTGGGCTCTGCTCGCAACACAAATAAAAAAATAAAATTTGTGGGTAGTCAGTGGGAGATGAGAGGAAGTCCCACCTACCTGTTTGAGCTGTGTCTCTGAGTTGACAGACAGCTGGCACAGCTCACAGTGAAAGCGCTGGCTGGACACGCCCACCCCCACTCTGCTTTTGCTGCCCATTCGCTGCTTCGTCCGGCAGGCCGGGCGGGGCGATGGCGTCATTTTGATCCTGCGTTGTGATTGGCTGCTGTTCGGTCCGTCCAGCATCTGCTTGTGCCTGGAGCCTGATTCCACCATCAGAGGGGAGGACCAAATGTCAGAATCATTCACTTTTGAGTATAATTATCAATAATGAATGAAGTTTACAGTTGAATTGCACGCAATTCGGCATTGCACTCCATCAGGTCCCCCTAATAATAATAATAATAAGCTTTATTTGTATAGCACCTTTCATACATAAAATGCAGCTCAAAGTGCTGGACATGCAAGAAAAAGACATTTAAAACAGGAGCAATCAAACCATAGCAAAAGAGAATACGGTACATTAAAACCAATTTGTAGACTGGAAATAAGTAAACACAATAAGAATGATAACATAATTAAAATAGAAGTAAAGAAATAAAAGTTAATAAAAAAGTTAAATAAAAAAAATAGACAATTTATAGACATGAAAATAAGTTAAGACAATAAAAATGATAAAGTAAATAAAATAGAGGTAAAAATAATAAAGCACACTCCCCAAGTTTGAAGTCGATCGGACAAACGGTTCTAGAGATAAACCACTTTTTGTGTTTGCCAGTAGGAGGCGCTGTCAGGAGGCAGCAGGGTGTGTGTCTTGTTTGTCTCTCTCCCCTGAGTGTTTCTGTACAGGGGGTGGAGTCTCTGCAGCACGGCTGGCAGCAATCTTCTTTTTTTTTCTTTTTTTTTGCTGTCATAAAACGATTTATTTTGTCGGATCGCCATAAGGCTCCATGACATCCTCCATACTAGGTATCAGAACACACACACACAAAAACAACTATTGCCCCCTCCCCTCTCCCCTGCTGGTCAGCTTTCACATTAAAACATTTCTTCCGTGCTCGCGAATGGAACGGAATACTTGCAGAGGACACTTGCATCATCAACTACGTCTGCAGTGTATCCTCGCCCGTGTGTTGTCTACGTGGTTCGGTACAGTTTTTTTTTTACAAACTTTATTTAAGTTTTCACAGTATGTAATACATATTATATTGAAATGTAATCAACATACTTAAAACCCCAATACCCTCCCCCACCCACTGGCAGCAATCTTCTAATCATCAGACTCCTGCTTAAATACCCCGGCTCTTCCACCACTCGTCGTCAGATTGTTCAGTCACCTACGCTATGTGGTAGCTATTCCCAGCTCTGAGCTTAAATCTCTTTTGAATATCTCTCTCGAGTTTTTCCTCGTGTTTTCCTGTGGACAGTTTTTGACGCCTGCCTCTCCTCCTGTGCTCAGGTCGTATGGTTCCTCTCCCTGCTGTCAGCTGTGAGCAGAGTCCCGGGTTCGTCTCCGTCTTCACCTGCTGTAACTCTCTGCCACTGCCTGCCTGCCTGCCGCTCACTCCAGCCATCTATTTTTCAATAAACTCTGTTAAACTTGGAAGCTGTCTCTGTGTCTGCTCTTGGGTCCAAAATCCTTAAACTGTAACAGGCGCTATGCCAAGTCTGAGTGTGTGTGTGTGTGTGTGGGGGGGGTGTCTGTGTGTGTGTGGCGGGGTGGTGTGGTATCGGTCGGCCGGGGCCTCTGGCCCGGCCAACGTCACGAAAGTGACACAAAATGTGACGCAAATGGTGACTCACAGACAGACACCGCTCGCCACCCACCCACCTAGGCAATTTGATTATAGGATTGAGTTGGATCTGGTTTGCCAGAGCAAGTGAGACCAGTTAGCAGAATTGTTTGGGTTTTTGACGCCAGCTAAATTATGAGATTCTGTGTAGTTTGTGTCCAATACACTGAGTGACTCAGTCAGATGCCAGGGAAACCAGTGCTACTGAATACTACAGCTATTGTAGTACTGTACATACCACTATAGTGAGCTTCCAGCTGGGAGCTGGAGTTTACTGTCACTTTGCACACGGGACAGTGGAGTGACTGCTTTGTGTTGCTCCTCTTGGCCTCCTTAGCCTCTTCTGTCTCCTCCCCCTCCTCCTCACCTCTGGTGGAGTTTCCCTGAGGGTCAGAGTGCGGGGCCGGACTGGGGCCGGGACTGCAGCCTTCCATGGGCGTGATCTCTGTAGTTAGCTCAGAGAGCTGCGAGCCGGGGGAGACCTGCAGGGACAGCTGAGGGGAGAGGAGTGTGGAGGTGTCCATAGATGAGGGCTGTGAGGCAGGAGAGGGCGCCAGTGCGTTTCCCTGGCTCTGCTCTGCTAGCTGCTGTGCTGGCTGGGCAGAGGTGCTCGGACCTGGAGACAGACAGATTTATAGTATAGGTTGCAATGTGACCCCATTTATACCTGGAATTAAAATGTGATCTATTTATCTGGATATCTTCACGGAAAAGTGCATGTTACTGCAAGGTGCACATGCACACAGCTCTCATTTCCATTGGAATGGCATCCCATGATTGCATTTACACCTGGCTGATACTGGCTGAGATCTGATCATAATGTGCGGCGCCATAATGTGCCAATACCTACACACATCACACCCTCTCACGGGGTTGAAAGGTCACCACTGATTCACTGAAGGTCTCCAATATGATTTTTTTTTGCTCCCGCCAGTCATCACAGTGAAGGAGTCACTGTAGCTGCATTCGTAGTACTGTAGCAGCTCAAACACGATTAGAACAAAACTGACATCAATGTTTCTGTTTCAGCTGTAGAGAACACAGTCTCACCCTCTGGTGACCCTGCACCTGTGACCTCTGGTGACCCTGCACCTTGCCATCTTTGTTTTTGTTGATGATAGATGGACATGCCGCCACCTCCTCACCTACTTTGCATAATGCATGCAAAAAATAATCTGATCTTTAGTTTAGTTTAGTTGCTGCTTACGAGCCGATGCTTGCAAATGTATTATTTTATGGATGAATCACTCATGATCATGAATCCATTTGAATGGTTGTATAATGGTATGACAATAGATAGATATATGATAGTGTTAAATGTCCCTCACACTACCTTTCCTCTTCCTCATCCTATATGTACTTCATCTACAATCTCCCTGTCATTCCTTTTCTCTGACCATCTCTCTGTTCCTCCTTGTCCCTCAATCCTTCTGCCTCTCCTTCTTTCTCTCTGTGTCATGTGTTCACTTCCTCTGCTCAAGCTCCCTCTGTCAATCAATCAACAACCATGGCAACCCCTGGATGGAGTAACAAAGCGACCATTATGTGCAGGCGCGGCAGTAAAGGGGGAAGGGGTGGGGGGGTGGGGCGCTTGCCGTGGAAGAAGCCAGGCTCCCCCTAAGCAGCCCCTGCAATTTTCCTTGGAGAAAAAATAAAACTTAGTATACAAAATGAATATAACAAGGCTATTTTCCATTTGAAAATACTGTATTCACCTTATTTTTGAATGCCCAACTGTAAAAATAATTATGGGTACAAGGCCCGGTTTAACGCGACTTGATTGTTGCAGCTTGCCATTTCCTTTGTTATACTCTTTGGCTGCAGACCCGAATTATAAACCGGAAACCGGAGTACGTTATAAAAGTTATAAATATAGTCACGTTATAAACAACTAACCAACGCTGGGGGTCCGTATGGAAACAGTGTTACTTGAAATGGTTAAAAGTTAAATCAATTTGGTCATTCAGTGGCGTTTTACAGCCATGTAAAGTAACTAACGCTAGCCGCTAGCATTAGCCACAGTAGCCGACTACTCATAACGCATTACGTTATCCCAGCACCCGAACGACATTTAATGCATAAAATAAAGCTGGAACGCACAAAAAGTTTGTGGACCAAAGTAACCCAGCAGGCAACTAGAATATCAAAGCGAAAAGAGTTTAAAGATGAATACATTTAATAAGAAGTAATTGTACCTGTGTACTTCACAGAGTTATCTTACAGAGTACATCTTCACAAATAATTGATACGGGCAACAAAAAACGCACCGCGTTTCAACCGTTGGTTTTCATCAGCTTGATGACATTAGGACATATAAAGGACATATAAACCTATCTCAGTGAGTGTTGTGTTGGCACTGTTGCTTTTAGAACGACAAAAAAAAGCAAAGGAAGCAAAGCCACTTGGCATCCCTCCTATTCAAGTTGTTCAAGTCATCACATCTTGCAGGCCTTCTTTGCTTGATGGGAATAATTAGCCATCTGACAGACCCAATGATAGTGGGACAGGTAATAGCTAGTAATTATCCAGCTGAGTGGCAGCTACCAAGCTGTTAAGTGCTTACGGCTCCCCGATTGCCAGTAATTACTCAGAGGATGGAGAGCGAGAGAGAGCCTTTAAGAAAAGAAAGATTGATACCTGTGATGTCTGTCAGATGTGCGTCCATCAGTCGCGCTCCTCCCCCCCTCCCCTGCCCTCTCTCTCTGTCTCTGCCCGGGGTCGAGGCACTCTGTCCAATCCTCTGCCGCTTCCTCTGGGTGCTCCTCTGGGTGTCCAAGGCCTTCAGCTTGCGAGCATGCTTGTGACCTTTGTAGTGGGCCTCTGCCTGGGTCTGGCCACACCGCACGCACACATGCACACACGTACACGCACACACGTACACGCACACACGTACACGCACACACACACGTACACACGTACACGCACACACACGTACACGCACACACGTACACGCACACACACACGTACACGCACACACACGTACACGCACACACGTACACGCACACACACACGTACACGCACACACACGTACACGCACACACGTACACGCACACACGTACACGCACACACACGTACACGCACACACGTACACGCACACACACACGTACACGCACACACACGTACACGCACACACGTACATGCACACACGCGCGCGCAAAACAAGCAGAGGAGCAAGTCAATGTACATGAACAGAATCACTGACGTCAGTAAGTTATTGGAGGATTCGTATTAAAATCAATATGTACTTATGGACTATAATTTCTCCATCTGCTATAGAATTCCACTTCACATGGAATTGATATATTGAAAAATGCAGCATCCAGGAGGAGCATAAAGCATTTTTCCATAATGTATTCCATGAGACATTTGAATGGATTGATCCCATGTGGATGTGTGTTATTTCTACTAGGTATTTGCAGAACTACAGATGAAGGTGAATATTGCGTTGGTTTCTCATGCTTCCATGACATTGGAGAAATGATGCGATTAAGCATTTGACTTGGAGTAAGAGTCACATCATCATCATCATCAGCATCATCTTGATCATCATCATGGTTGTAGTTGTGGACATAATGAGCATCAGGTTGACGCTTGGCGTGTCGAGGCCATGCAGCCTTTCAGCTCACTGGCTCATAATGAGCATCAGGTTGACGCTTGGCGTGTCGAGGCCATGCAGCCTTTCAGCTCACTGGCTCATCTTTTCCACTGATGCATTCTGACAAAATGACCCGTGTCCGTTTTGCTCCAGCACAAAATGACCTCTGTGTCTTTCTCGGGGGGAGAAACACATTAGTGGCAATGCGACAACAGATGCATGCAAATATGCAAACCCAAAATGGCTCTGGGTGTCTGCAGAAAAGCAAGACGTGCACAACGGAAGATCTACTGATAACAACAACTACCAGTGCACCAATGTTTATATTGGAATAAAAACAACAACAACGACAACAAAACAATTTAAGCAAAACACATTATTTGGTAGTTCACACACACGCAGACACACACACACACACACACACACACACACACACACACACACACACGCACGCACGCACACACTTGACTATGAGTGAGTGTTTGAATAAGGCCCAGGGGTGCGTCTCATCTCCTTTTCTGTACTCTGTATACACATTTTTCTGTCAATCACAGTCCAAATCCGTTCTGCTGTTTAAATTCGCAGATGACACTTCTGTGGTAGGTCTTATTACTAATAACGATGAGTCTGACTACCGCAGAGAGGTAGAGGAGCTGGTGAGGTGGTGCGAGAACAACAACCTGATACTTAACATCTCAAAAACCAAAGAGATGGTCGTTGATTTTAGGAAGAATACTAGCCTCCTTCCCCCTCTTCTCATCAATGGTGAAGTGGTAGAGAGGGTCACCTCTTTCCGGTTCCTCGGGACCACCATCCATGAATCCCTATCATGGGATCTCAACACCAGTCTCAAGATCAGCAAATCCCACCAGCGTCTCTACTTTCTGCGGCAGCTCAAAAAATTCAGGGTCAGTAAAGTAGCCATGACCCACAATAGGTCGGCTATTGAGAGTGTGCTCACTTTCTCCATGCTTGTCTGGTTTGGTCACGCAACCACTCAGGACAAGACTCGGCTGGAAAGAGTAGTACGCCGAGCAGCTAAAATGATCGGCTGTAGTCTCTCCTCACTGTCATCACTTTACTCAAAAAGAATAATCAGGAAGGCTAACAAAATCATTGCAGACCATTCTCATCCGGCACACCACCTATTTAACCTCCTCCCATCAGGCAGGAGATACAGGAGTATGAAGAGTAGAACATCTCGCTTCAGAGATAGCACCTACCTCCAAGCCATAAGGCACTTGAATTTGCACTGACACATTACCGTTGTCACTTTAAACTGTATGCACCTTAAACTGTATGCACTTTCTACTGTATATGCTGTAGCTGAGAACTGTTCCTGTATGTTCCTGTCGCTGGCTGCTATGTTTTTGTTTGTCTCTGAGAGTGAAACCAAGACAAATTCCTATCAACTTTTGTTGACATGGCAATAAATCTTTTGAATCTTGAATCTTGAATCTTTCCATACATACCCACATATCAAATGTGCACACTCACTGAACCTCTGCACACCTCCTTATTCATGCAATGATCGTATCAGAAACTAAATCACCTGCTCTTAGTTCTTGTGAAAAGCTCAAATACATTTTGAGCAATTTATCCATGATGTCATGTGTACACAGCAAACAAAACCTTTGATACAGGAATACATGTATCCAACACCAATGCCTTTCTGTACATGAAAGACAACTAGGGCTGGGTATTGGTTCAAATTTCAAGAATCGATTCGATTCCGATTCACAAGGTTCCGAATCGATTAATCCCGATTCGATTCGATTCGATTCCGATTCGATTAATTTCAATATCGATTTGGTTAGTGATACTAAAACATGTTTTTTTTTAGCTGTAACCTGAATTACATGACTGTCCAGTTATCTAACACAGGGGTTCTCAACCTTTTT
>NC_139626.1:1716741-1751741 GCF_964638095.1 Poromitra crassiceps | reverse complement strand
CTAACTGGTCCAGAACGCAGCCTCATCAACAGACTCTAACTGGTACAGAACGCAGCCTCATCAACAGACTCTAACTGGTCCAGAACGCAGCCTCATCAACAGACTCTAACTGGTCCAGAACGCAGCCTCATCAACAGACTCTAACTGGTACAGAACGCAGCCTCATCAACAGACTCTAACTGGTACAGAACGCAGCCTCATCAACAGACTCTAACTGGTACAGAACGCAGCCTCATCAACAGACTCTAACTGGTACAGAACGCAGCCTCATCAACAGACTCTAACTGGTACAGAACGCAGCCTCATCAACAGACTCTAACTGGTACAGAACGCAGCCTCATCAACAGACTCTAACTGGTACAGAACGCAGCCTCATCAACAGACTCTAACTGGTACAGAACGCAGCCTCATCAACAGACTCTAACTGGTCCAGAACGCAGCCTCATCAACAGACTAACTGGTACAGAACGCAGCCTCATCAACAGACTCTAACTGGTCCAGAACGCAGCCTCATCAACAGACTCTAACTGGTCCAGAACGCAGCCTCATCAACAGACTCTAACTGGTCCAGAACGCAGCCTCATCAACAGACTAACTGGTACAGAACGCAGCCGTCAGACTTCTCACTCACAGCAAATCCTGTCACCACATCACCCCGGTCCTAAAACAACTCCACTGGCTTCCCGTCTCCTCCCGGATCAACTACACAATCCTGGTCATCACATACAAAGCCTTACCACCAACTCCCCCTCCCCTCCATATCTTACCCACCTCCTCTCCCCCTACCAACCCTCCCGGTCCCTCAGCCTTGTCCATGACAGCACCCAGGCTCTGGAACTCCCTCCCCCTGACATCAGAGAATCAGAGTCCCTCACAGTTTTTCAATCCCTCCTCAAGAACCATCTCTTCTCCTCCCGCCCGCCTATCCCTGTGTGTCATTGTTTGTTGCACTATCGTCGTCGCCTTAGCGCTTAGTGTATTGTGTAAAGCATCTTTCAGTCCTTGAAAAGCGCTATATAAGTCTCACGTATTATTATTATTATTAGGGGTCCAAGCACGAAGTGCGTGGATCCCTATTGTATCTGTAATGTTTATTATTATTATTCTGCCCTAAAACAGCATGCACGTCAAAAACCGTAAGGGCTACAGTAGCCAGACCTTGCACATAGGTTGGAAATGTGCCCCACTGCTCAGAGACAAAAAATTAGCCATATTGGCCAGATGGTGGCGCTATAACAGACCCTTTTGCGTATTGACCCATAACTCACACCCATTTAAGCCTGCTAGATTTTCCAAAAAAAAAAACGAACTCGTCCTAGGCCATTTGCCCGAATGAGCCCAAACTTTTTCTGTGTCATCTCTGGACTTCCCTGATCTAAAGTTGTATAAAGAATTTGGATACGTGAAACCGTCTTGAAATGATAAATGTTTAAACTTTGACACTTTGACACTTTGAAACTTTGAAACTTTGAAACTTTGAAACTTTGAAACTTTCACCGGAAGCTTGGACCC
Source organism: Poromitra crassiceps (assembly GCF_964638095.1). Lineage (NCBI taxonomy): Eukaryota > Metazoa > Chordata > Actinopteri > Beryciformes > Melamphaidae > Poromitra > Poromitra crassiceps. The sequence continues at coordinate 1,750,229 of NC_139626.1, read as the reverse complement.
CGCATCGCCGCTTGCGGCTATATTTATTATTATTATTATTATTATTATTATTATTATTATTATTATTATTATTATTATTATTAGTACAGTGTTTGTGCCTGTGTGCCATCTCACCGTGCTGAAATTGGGGAAGAGGCTGAGCGGTGAGGAGCCATTGACCCTGAGGGACAGGAAGTGTTTGAACTCCAGCTGCGCGTGAGACTGGTGCTGGAGGGCTCGACCCGGGAGAGGCAGGGAGGCCAGGAGGGGGTGGAGCTGGCCCAGGGACAGTGCACCTACACCAGCACAGGAAGGATCACATGTTACCAAACACATCACAGTGAGAACGGACTTTTCCCCCTCTCAACTATGTCACCTAGAACAGTGGTTCGTGGACCACAAGGAGTCCATGAGGGGGTTCCAGGGACTCAGCATTTGCAAGTTCACCATTATCTCACTACTATAATAAGGCGGAGGGGTTCATGCACAATTGCTCAGCATGCGTAGATGAGTGCGGCACTACAGTACAAATGAGCGCACAAAGCTAGAAATAAGCGCAGTATTTCTAGTTGAATTGACCCCAATTCCCCCTGCTGTCCCAGACGTTGCTCCAGTCCACCGCCTCTGCCGATCAGGGGGGAGCCAGACTAGCACATGCTTCTTCTGATCTACCCGGGTAAGAAGTGAACCAGCGTCGTAGGATGGCAAACCCAGGGTTAAACCTGAAGTTAGCTTGCTAAGCCACTAATCTTGCGTCGTAGTATAGCTACAGGCCCGTGACCTTTCAAATGCAGCACTGAAATGTTCTGTGATTGTGCGCATGTGTTCTTCCCAGGTCCTACAGCAATTCATTCAGCATGTGTTCTTCCCAGGTCCTACAGCAATTCATTCAGCATGTGTTCTTCCCAGGTCCTACAGCAATTCATTCAGCATGTGTTCTTCCCAGGTCCTACAGCAATTCATTCAGCATGTGTTCTTCCCAGGTCCTACAGCAATTCGGGGGAGACACTTTTTTTTCGAAATCTCTATCCAGATTAGCTCTCATCTCAATACATTAAAAAATAATTGGTTGGCGGATATGCTTTCAGACTGCCTATGTTTTAAGAACACTGCAGCGTTGAACTTAGTCAACCTAGAGAACATTAAAACTCACATCAAAATGCACAATAAAACATGAAACATAAGCAGAGTTTTTGCTGAATGTTTACTGCCTGTATGCTGAAGCTCCTATTGAGAGGAAACAACTGGATGTCCTTTGCTAAATCTAAATGGTCGATGTTTATTTTTTTTATATATTTTATTTTGCAATTTTCAAATGTAAAAAACAAAAGGCTCAGACAGAGAAAGAAAGAAAAACAAAACAAACATATAATTCACATTCCAATACTACAGCTTGGCACTACCAGCCGCGTAACGTACCCAGGTGCCTGCAAGAGATGTGCGTGGGATCCCACGCAAAGGGTCCATGAGAAGTCAGTTAGGCGAGTCACGTATCGCTATTAACCTCGTCCAAATAGGCCAGAAATGGGTCCCAGATAACCAAGAACTTCCCAAGAGAATTTGTCCTCAAGAACCGGAGCCTCTCCATACATATAACCGTATGTCCGTCATCCACAGCTGAAAAGAAGGTGTAGAGGGAGACTTCCACTCCCTCAGAATGAGTCTCTTGGCGACAGTCGTCCCCTGTGTCAGAGACTGTTGTACAGCGCCGTAGGGACGAGCAGAGAGGATTCCGAGCAGCCGAAGATGGCGAGTTCCGCCTCCGGCTGAAGGGTTGTTTTATAGGCCTTAGAATGAAATGGTCGCAAAATGTTTTTATTTACAATTTGTTATCTTTACAATACATACAGACAAAACAACAACACCAACAACAACAACCACACCTCTGCTCCTCCAATTTGTACATAGGTAATCTTAAACCATATACATTTTTTTTAATTAAATGTCATACAGGTAAAGAAAATAAATAAATAACAAGGTATCAAAAAGACATTCTATCTTCAGGAACTGCACTGCCATCACAAAACCTAGTTATTCGCTTGATCATCTGCTAAATTTAAATTACCAACATAACTAATGAATGGCATCCAAATATCTTCAAATATATGTTGTTTAGCTTTCAATATGTAAGTAATTTTTTCTAGTGGAAGGTTTGACAGCATCTGTCTTATCCATTGAGTGGAGCTTGGTCTGTGAACCATTTTCCACAACAATGCAATACATTTTTTGGCATTGAGCAACCCGAGATCTATAAAGTTCATTTCACTTTTACTATAAATGTGATTCTCTGGGTATAAACCTAGCAGAAAATGCTTGGGGTCCAAAAAAACTGGTTTTGAAATAATCTCCTCGATCATACTTCTTACCTCTTCCCAGAATAGCTGAATTTTTCTACATTGCCAAATGCAATGAAAGATAGTTCCTTTTTCCTCTGCACATTTTGTACATATGTCAGGTATGTTTTTGTTATATCGATTTAGATCCACTGGGGTCCATTTGATTAGTTATTGGGGTTTTTTTGTCTGTTTTTAATTCGTATTTTATTTTATTATATGTATATATGTGTACATGTATATTTCCTTTTTTTTTTTTTACGTTCAAAATAAATTTTCATTCATTCATTCATTCATTGAATGTTGGTAGAAATTGGTGAGTCTAGAAAGAAGCCATTGATCTTTGATTATTAGGGGCTGACAGTAAAACCTGAGTTTTACTATTGCTGTTTTAGAGAAAAAAAATAGCTGCAGGAAATCTCTGGCCAAAACGACGTCAAAATTAGCCTAAAATGCAAGATACAGTGCCAAGAAGAGGATTTTGGGTTGTTTGTTTTTAGGTGCATTTAGGATGTCTTTTTCCTTTTGACAGATTGAGCCTGACTTGGTGTAGCCTGGCTCCAGACCTTCGAAGCCATGCCCACTCAGTGTAAATATCAGGCTAGACTTGGTGTGCAGCCTGCAGGGAGAACTTGTCTGTGGCAGTGGTGAGCGAGGGAAGGTGGAAGGGAAGCTTGGCCTTGGTGGGATGGAAAGTGTCAAGGGAGGTTTGAGGAGAGGGTTGAGGAGGGAACACTTGGCTGGTCCGGAGGAACTGGCTCCATCAAAGCCTTGATGGAAAATGTCTTTTGGTGACAATGATATGCATGCCAGTGGGTGTCTGGAGGGAGAATGAATGAATGACTCACTAACTGTGGGTTTTAGGAGAGAGATGTGGGGGGAAGCTGCAGTTAACATATGCATCCCTTATTAAATCTGAGCAAGAAGATCTCCCACTGCATATGATAACCTTTAATTAAAACAAGTATTCATTCTGTGTATTACAAAGAGCAAAAGAATGGCAACATACATGACATGAAAGGAGCTTATAGTATATAATACCATAACATAGAATAATATAAAGCCAAGGTGTAGCTGCTTGTTTTCTAATGAGGACCTGGACATCTCAATGAATTCTGCAGAGATGCAGCCAGTCTCAATGATGAGTCTCAGGATGTTATTTCATAATGAAAGCATGGTGATTTCAAGTGTTACTCATTTTCATGATGTTGCTCTGTGGGATTTGGAAGAGCAATGTAATGTGATGACATCACCAAGGCATTATTCTCGTCTTCATAGATATACTGTATATGTCTGGATTTCTCTTTTATCAGGCAGCAGATGAGGCAGGCTAGAAACTCCTACTGTAGCATTAGAGCTTCAGCGTGTTTTAGTCATCTGAGGGCAAATTCACAATGCTTAAAAGTTCAAGAGGAGTTCAAGCAGAGGAAAGAACGGAAAATAATTTATTTTCAAAAGTTGCTCTGAGCAGTTTTATGGATTTTTAGAGGGAACTGAAATATTTAGAGGTAAGATCAAATCAAATGAGAGAGAGAGTGGATAAACCAACAAGGATGCAGAATTGTTGCTCTGCGGATGACCTAGCCTGGGTAAACCCAGCCTCCACGTGACCTCTATAGCACATAGATAGAGGTCACGTGGAGGCTGGGTTTACCCAGGCTACGGATGACCTGTCATTTGTGTCACATAACATAACAAGAATGCAAGCAGCAGCAGCAGCAGCAGCAGCAGTGGAAACAACACAGCACACACTGTTCTGTGATTAGGCTACCTGGAGCTAAATGTCTCAGTGAGGTCACTGTAGTCTGGCAGTGAAAACTGTGAAGAAGAAAAAAAGAGACTTTGATGTCAAATCTTCAAAGCAATTCAACCGATGCCTTATATGGAAGTGAAATATAATCATAACCTTAAAAAAAACAGAATATTAACAGTTTGGGCTCCATCTGAAGTCTGAACTTTCAGCTACTGCAAATGAAAGAGGTGAATCCCATTATCCCAACCAATCATCTAACGCCTTGGATGGATCGACCTCAGACGGGCCCGGCGCCACGAGGGGGCGAAAGGGGGCTTTGCCCCCTCAGTTCAATTTTCTGCCCCCTCACAACCCTTGTACCCTCCTGGTCCGGCTGGCCGGATCTAAGCGGTAATCGCATATTGGAAATTTGGAAAATCTTGGAACGAAACATCTGAAATTCAGCCCAGGTTTTCTTTTTGGTTTATTATGGTAATTCACCTTGCCAGGACTAGAAAAAAATCATCCTGGCCCCCAGAAACTCAAGTTAACCTCAACTTACTCCTAAGGTACGGCTGCACGGTCATTGACTTTCATTATAACCGCCTTTTTGAGACCTCCAGGAAATTCTTACAAAATTAATTTATTTCATTTTTTTCAGCGGGCATCCTGGACCAAATACCTTGAAATTTGACCTTAATATCTAACCTTGGGGTTGATAGAACATTTGGTGGAGTTACAAGGCTTCAAAATCCATTGCATAGTTTTCCCATTGATTTCAATGTTAATTTAGCAGAAAAACAACATTTTTTTTCAACTCCCAGGTACTTTCCCCAAAAATAATTATTTTTCTGATCTTACACCTCTCAGCTCAAGTCAATACATCAAATTTGTAGTTTCTATTGTGTCCCCCCCCCCTATTTGCTCAGTGTTGGCACAGCAAGCAATTGCATGCAGTTTGACATGAAATATACAGTACAGTGATCGTCATGGTAACATGTCACATGACCTGGGAACCCGGATTTTCCGGTGCAAACTACTCATTTGAAGCCTTTATACTGAGATTCATGGAGGAATGAAGCTATTTTGTGTTTTTTTGTGAAAATTAGCTCGCAGTCGAAAATGGGCAGTTTCATGTTTTTTTTGTTAAATTTACCTTATTTGAAAGTACATCGTATCTCCGCGACCGTTGTCAATTTTTGCAGCAATTGCTTATTCTATGACTTTTCATATAGACATATATGTTCAGAGTGCTCCAGACAGGTCCCGCATTTCACGTTATGCAAAGCTCAGCTCTATTAATGCCTTAATCTGCTGCTGTGAAATAAATGTTTTATTTGATTTTGAATAGTAATAGTCTTTCTTGTGTTGTTATTGCGCTTTTCAGAGGTTATTATGGTTAAAAAGTCCAGAAATAGGCATAGCGGGTATATAACCTATGTTTTATGATATAAAAGAAAAAGAAAAAGAAAAAAGAGAGATAAAAAAAAAATCAGTCCCCTCCCCAGTTATAACCGCCCCCTCAGTCATTCCATCCTGGAATGACCTCAGAGCAAATTTGCATCACAATCACAAACCAGTCAAATAAATGAAACGCTCTGCCCTGGAATACTGAAACAAACCCAAACCCAAAGCAAAGTGAATTTTTATCAGACCCAAATAAAAATGGACAGAGAATCTCTTCACCTGCAGAGATGAAAGTAGTCTGGCCACAGAGAAGGACAACACAAGAAGTCCTAGCTGCCAAAAGAAGAAATATGTGGTCACACTACTTGATTTATTCATCCCTAACTTCAAGAAATCCTATTAGGATGAGTAGCGAAAACAATAACATTGATATTAGATATTTTCTTCATGTTTATCGAATACTGGACAGTTTAGCATGCCATGTATTTGTTGCAACCCCTGTAGCTCATTAGGCTACTAAGGTCCTGCAACACACACACGCACGCATGCACACGCACACACATGCACACACACACAAATAAAGCAGGTGTTTACTGATTTGATTGTTTTCGATCAATTCCAATTGTATTTAGTTGCTCAACCGAGATCGTTTATGTAACATTCATGCCAGTACAGCACAGTGAATTTGCATTAAATTGAATTGAGCTGAGAGAAAGATTGATAGATAGATACAACAGTAATGAGAGAGAGGGAGAGAGAGAGAGAGAGAGAGAGAGAGAGATTTCAGATTTCAGATTTATTTCGCCCCCCACACAGACAAACAGTTGACATGTGGATCAACATCAAGACACAATTGTGTGGAGTGCCAGGTCTCCAAAGAAGCTACTTAAAGCTTATAGCAGGAGCCTGAGCAGGAAGACTTAACACAACTTAAATACAAGTTACTGCATACAGTATAACACAACAACAATTAGAGAGAGAGAGAGAGAGAGAGAGAGAGAGAGAGAGAGAGAGAGAGAGAGAGAGAGAGAGAGAGAGAGAGAGAGAGCACCGGCAGTGGGTTTTTTCTCCTGCATCAGGCCGATGTGCTTAATCTGTCAGTCATGACTTTTGGGGACATTGATTCCCTCTTCCACACAAATCTGAAATTGATCTCAATTAATCTCACACACACTTATTCACAGAACACAGCGGGGCGAGACGTTTAATTTACTGCATTTCACACTGAACAAACTGGAACTGTGTCATCTGAGAGAATTTAAACACCATCAAGAATGAATATGCTTTAGACGGGAGTTATGGGACTGACTGTCCCTTTCAAGTTGACCGCATTGTTGACTTCCATGCGGTTTGTGAATTGCATAAGTTTCATGCCATAGATTTTACAGGACGGACTAAATATGTGGCAGCTGTGACGGCATTTCAGCAAAAGCCAAGGTATGGCAAGGGAAGCACGCGCTGGGGTGGTGGGTGGCTGGGGGGGTGAAGGGTTGGTCTTCCTCCTTTGTGGATTTTTTTCCTTTTTTTGAAAAATCAGCTGTCCAATAGTGAATTTTTGTGACTTGTTTCTGTGCAATTTACTTGACATGTAAGGAGTACGGTAAAACATATTTTTTAAATTCCAGTGACTGATATACTGTAGTGTTACATTTTCTTATATATTTTTTGTAGGGGTGCACCGATCGATCGGCAAGCAATCTGTATCGGCCGATTTTGACCTCAAATATGCGATCGGCTAATTGCCGATATTTCGGCTGATTGCCGATATTTTTTTATATTAAAAAAAAAAAAAAAAAAAAGCCCCATCACTAATCAGGCTTTCCAACGATATAAAATACAATACCAATTGGTATTATTAAAGGGGAGAAATAATCGACCGAAATAACGTTTCCAAACTTTTTTTGAGTTTATATATCGGTGATCGGTGATCGGTAATCGGTGATCGGTCGATGATCGGTTGGGCAGATATTTCCCATAGGCGATCGGCAATCGGTGATCGGTGGCAAAAAACGTGATCGGTGCACCCCTAATTTTTTGTGATAAGCGCTACAGGAGCTCACAGGCTCTGCATAAAAACGAATGCTGTAAATTGTACAAGGAACCCTCTAACCTCTAAAATTAGAGGTTACTTAAAACATTAAAAATATTAATGTTTAGCCTTCAAGAATTGACCACAAAGCACTAGCCTACTTTTCGTTAATAAACATGACCAACACAGTAAAGCAGTAAAAACAATAATATATAGCATAGCATAGGTGTGAGGATGTGTAACCTCTATAAACTGGTATGTGGGTACACTATAGAAATGATTCCTGTCAGAGAATCCTTTGTGGTCGTTGGAGGGTTTGTTTATTTCCATGAATGGAGTTTAAATACATAATCCTAAATAACCTACATTAGAATGACCAACAGTATTGATATCGAGAAAAATCTTTACGATTATCATATTGATTTAAACCTTGTGTGAAAAGACTGGTAAAGGTAGAAGTAGTGATTCAACTTAAGTAAAAGTCAAACATTACAGGCTCTGAAATGTAATTAAATATAAAAGTCGAAAGTATTTCTACCATCTGTTTTTTATCCTCACGTCATATTATGATTATAAGCAGAATTTCCGCACACTAAATTCTAGGGTGGGGACTCTGGAGACGAATCGAGCACACACAGACACACAGCTCTCCAATTATAGCAGTAAGGATTGATACAGGTGGGGTATGCTGATGGCATTTAATCTGTGGTCCTGGATTTGTTTGAAATACAGTCACAACTAAATTTATAAAATAAAAATAAATAAACTGGCAGTCCTTCAAGTCAGTTTTGGTGGAGCAAGAAGTCCTTCATCACTTGTGTTAGTGGTAGGGAGTGGACTTGGTTCAGGCGATGTGTGCCCAGTGCTTCGCGGATCCGGATCCGACACACGTGGGTCAGACTGCGAGAACATCTCGTGGCCTCCAGAAAGACTCTGAGAGCCTCGGGATCCGCCTTATCCTCCAGCTGTGCCTGCTCCCACACCAGGTCTGGGTCAGCGCCGTGGTTCAGGAGCAGCTGGACAAAGGCTGTGTCACACCTGTTATGCAGCACGACCTCCAGCAGGCGAGAAGCCACTTCACGGGTCAGAACACCAGCGGCCTGGAGCAGCAGGCAGAAGCAGTCCAGGTGGTTGTGTTCACTGCTGATGTAGAGAGGAGACCTCTCGAGGTGATCGCTGCCCATGTCAACAGCGGCACCAAACCTGATGAGTTCCTGCAGTATGTCCAGCCTTCCCGTCCGGGCAGCCAAGTAGACCGGGGTGTCTGAGCTGCGTGTGCTTCTGTTGGGGTCGGCCCCGGCTTCCAGGAGGATCTGGACGCAGTTCAGGTGATCGCAGAGCACGGCCCAGTCGAGAGGCGTGAAGTTGACCTCATCAGCTACGTCTACCTGGGCTCCCTGGGTGATCAGGTAGGCCACACAGGCAGCGTGACCCCGCCCAGCTGCGAGCTCCAGAGGGGTGTCCCAGACAATCCTCCTCTCATTGATATACCTTCTGAAGCGCTCATTGATCCGCCTTCTGAAGCAGTCTTCTTGAAGCAGGGTCCTCAGTTTGTCCAGGTCTCCTTCGTCGGCGGCATCGTGGAGCTGCATGTCATCACGGCCTGCTCGAGCAGCCATTCCTTCAGTGTGTGTACGCTGCATCTCAAAACGGAAGGCTTTATGAAGGTACAAATTGTCCGAGTGCACATCACTGAATATCACTCACTGATGACATCACAATTGCTCGAGTGACATCACTGATGACATCACTCACTGATGAAATCACAACTGCCCAAGTGACATGCCTGATGACATCACAATTGCTCGAGTGACATCACTCATGACATCATCTGTGACATCATTAGTGATTTATGACATCACTATGGTAGTGTAGAACTGTACATCTAGTGATTTATGATGTCACTGTGTGCCAGACATCAGTGATTTGTGATATCATCGGCCACGTCTTAGACGCCGTGTCTTGTTTTGGATGTGGATACGACGTGGTACTACACCCCGTTTGTTTTTACAGAGACACAGGGAGGTCAAACCTACTGGACAAACAATTTTAGAGGCGACTGGAGCAACAGTACATCTTGCAACTCTGTACAGACAGACAGACACGTCTCCAATTATAGTAGTAGATCCCTCCAAAGTAAACATGTTATAAGATGTAGATTATAAAGACTAGTTTGATTAATAATTTGTGTGATATGGTTTTTCCTCAAAAAAGGTGCACATATGCATGAAAGCTGGTAGAGCGCAAGACGAGAGAGACAGACGTTACATAGTTTTTGTCTGTTGTGCATTAAAACTAAAGTAACTAGCCTGTTTTGAAAATGTAAGGAGTAGAAAGTACAGATATTTGTGTTAAAATGTAGGGAGTAAAAGCAAAAATTTGTTAAAAAAACAAGTACTCTGTAAAGTGGAATGATGGAACTTGGAATGATCTGCAAGCCAAACTCAAACTCGAGACCCTTATCTCCTTGCATGATTTTAAACTTAGAATTAAGGAAGTGGCTACTTTTGGTTGCAATTGTTTCAACTAATATGTAAATACACAATTAAATATTGCTGCCCTTTTATTTCACTGTAGCCATTGTAATTTTAGTTGTTTTATCTACATTGTAACATAATGTTGTTGCTTTTAGGTGCTTTCGTTGTAACTATTGTAGCTGTGTTGTGATTTATGCCGTCCTGTTAATGTTTTGTTTTAGTTCCATATGTTGCTGTGTGTCTGTAACTTGATGTTGTCATGTTACGTTTTTTCACGTTGCTGACCCTGTCTTGGCTAGGTCTCACTTGTAAAAGAGGTTTCAACCTCAATGTGACTTCCTGGTTAAATAAAGGTAAAAAAAAAAAAAAAAAAAAAAAGTACAGATACCTGAAAATCCTACTTAAGAAGTATTTGTACTTAGTTACGTCCCATCTCTGGCCCTGGACAAAAATGCCCCATGGGTAGCTCTGTCTGCAAACTATTTAAACCGTCAGTCAATTCAGCTAGAAAGACTGTAAGTTATGCTAAACAAACAACATAATCGCTAAGTAAGGAAATCTGTTCAGGCAGAATTATTCACAATATAACTATCACAACTTACATGTAGCCTATGTGTCATTAACACACACTTGGCAGTAGTTTTTGTTTCAACTAATCATGCCGGGACGCATTAAATGTAAATTCCAATACACATTTATGATCAATGAAGTGAGAGGATGAGTGGAAAAATATAAAGAAAAAAATCATAGCAAATTGAGTAGATTGCCAAGGATACAAAATAACTTTACATTCAAGGAAATAAGAGTTTACTACATAACAGGGCACGAGTGGTAGGCGTATCACCTTGAATTTTCCTCTCCACTATAAATCCAATACCACAAATTAAACGAAACTCTCTCTACTCTGTATTCACTCTCTTTCTCAGTGGAGGAAAAGAGCTCCTTCATGGATGATGGGAGAGTAGGTCACAGTCACCAACCTTCTTATATTGAGCAGGGATAAAAGATTATGAGCCGGAGAAATTACAGCACCTTGGGGGAGGGGGGGGAGGGGAACTGGGGGAGAAGCTTAATCTCTATTATTTCCAGGATTAGTTTTGGGGTGACTCAACATCACAGCAATCACAGAGGGAGAGAAATGGCTTCTTTTGATGGAGGGGAAAAAAGGGGATGAGAAGGCTTTCATAGAGTGACGGCTCCAGAGGAACGGCTGTTTTGGCTCTTTTCATGGCTGGTGCTTTTCCTCAGCATCATCCATCTGAGCCAGCCTCTCTGTCTCCTCCATCTGAGCGCCTCTCTGTCTCCTCCAGCCTCTCTGTCTCCTCCATCTGAGCCAGCCTCTCTGTCTCCTCCAGCCTCTCTGTCTCCTCCAGCCTCTCAGTCTCCTCCAGTCAAAACCAACATGGTGGGGTCTCGCGCTCACATCTGATGCCAACAACTCTTGATGATTTTTGTCTGCATGCTGCTGATGCTTTGTGACATTAACAACTGAATCATTTCTTAATTTCAGATGTTTGGTCTCTGCATTTTGATCTGAAAAAGCACCCAAGAAGGTGTTTTGCTGCAGGGCCAGCTCGGCGAGGTGCAGGGCGGGCGAGGCCGCGCAGCGGGCCAGCCTAGGAGTCGAGCGCGCGTAACGCTTGAGATGCCTAGTTGTATTATATTTCCACAATCTGTTACTCTCGTCGAGGAAACCGATGATTGAATACCTTGTAACAAAACAATGGCACATGTTAATGGAGTCATACGGTAAAAAAATTAATTTGTTGTATCATTAAAGCTTGTTAAACTTTCTACTAGTCTCTCATTATTGAAACAGTAATCTTTCTATTTACAGCAGTGCTTAATCATAACAAATGGTTTAATCAAATAGGCAGGATTATGCACTGCAGAAGTGCAAAACTGTGAGTTGCACACAAAAAAAACGGCACCTCTGCTGACAGCATTTTGCTGCTAATCCCGTAAACCACATTGTCAAATAATGAAAAGTGAATGGCATGTTTTCCACTCAATCATACCATGGTCAGGAGGAGAAGGCTTTTCAGAGTGGTCAAACAGAAGTGCTTAGTGCACTGTGCTTTTGCTGTAATGATGATGCCATTCACCGCTTCCACAGCAGGGAGAGAACTGTGATGAGCTCTGGAGGAGGCGTTGGCATCCATTAAAAGTGCCACTGACGGCTCCACTAAGCTTTCTGCAGCCGGCACAAAAGGGCGGCGAGTGAAGTCATTTCCATGATGGCTACAAACGCTGGCCCTGCCTTTTGCACTGTGCGCTCTTTTAATAAATCATCTTTATTGTGACAGAGTCCATTTAGGCCACAACTGGCAGCCGACAGGCAAATTCTCCCTCTGGCTGTCACTGTCTATTTCAAATCATATAACGGTGGCTGCCAGAGCCACAGGCTTGGTGAGAATTTCTACCTGTGGGGGCACCATCCAGCGCAGATCAGCCTCCCCGTGGTAATCTGCCCTAGTTTCAAGTAGAGCACCATGGGCCTATTTTCACCCCAGGGCCTTTAAAGTTCTATTGAATTTGTTGAAGGTGAAATCCAGCAATGGTGTCCTCTGGTCAAAGACAAAGCATGGCCTTTATCGCCTGGCTCCTATATCCTTAGAAGGGACACACGCTACAGTAGCTTATTTGACACACAGGGAATGAAATCGAAAACAACGAAGAGAGTCAAAATTCATCAGGTTTTTTCTCAACCAAACTGCTGGCACTAATCTCTCTCTCTCTCTCTCTCTCACACACACACACACTAGAGCTACTTAAAAATGAATTCAAACTTCTTCACTTACTTAGAAGCGCTTACAGTGGTAGCACTGTAATTATTAGAACCATATAATTATTGTGAGAAATCCATCTGCCTGCTAGCTATCTGCGACCACATCCAGTCCAGAGATGTCATGTGCTGCTGTGTAACATCCAGTCCAGAGATGTCATGTGCTGCTGTGTAAATGTGTTTGAACTGTCACATGTTTCTGTACAGAGCACAGCTGCCTCGGGCCTAATGGGAGAGCGATAAGCAGAATTTGATTTTGGTCCCCCGCACACATTATCATTTCCAGGCTGTGAAGCCATCATTTGCAAAGCAGATTTGCAGCTGTAATGTCAAGTAGTTTATAGTTCAAGTAGTTTATTAATTTATTAATGTCCCAAAGGGCAAATTGGATTACAGCAAGGCGTAGAGGCTTGAAACGTAAAAACATAAAGTGCAAACCATACATAGTCGCTACATAGTGTTCATTTCAGTGTTCTGTCAAATAAAGTAACAAGTTAAAACAAAAACAATCACTTAAGTCATGTAACCCTGCAGATTTATTGCATTTTCAAATGACTGAAAGCAAATGTTGAAGTCATAATCTGCAAACGGCTCTTTTTTCATTTGGTGACATCGTACAGTACAGTAGGTGCTATTAGGGGGCTGAAGCCGGGACTAGTAAATACACTCACATCATGCTAACATTCTCTGACATATTAATGACAACACTAACAACACTGGTAGTGGGCTAATGAAAACTTAAACGCTCCTGTTTATATTGTATCACTTTCATGATGTTGCTTTGTCCTTGAGCAGGTAAACAAGGTGTAGCAGGTGCAGTGAATCTCTCTATTTCACCCATGGTTGCTGCATCTATCAACAACACCAACAAAAATATCAGACAGGAACTTTACAGGAGGCTGCTGGCTTGTCAGATGCATTCCACCCAGAGAGATGTTCATATATCTCATGGCTGTGACCAATTTGGGGGCCGCGGGCCAAACTTGGCCCTCGCTCAGTTTGTTTTGGCCCTCCATGTTTTTTGAAAGAAAAGAAAATTAGGCCAATATTACCGTCTTTCAGAGGCTGTGGCGGGCTCATTTTTAAAGCTAGCTTAATTATACTTTTACCACATGAAACTAGAAGACCTATTTTGATTTAGAATATAAATTGTCTATAAAATAATATACTTTAATGTAATTTCACATAAAATAAAGAGAGTCCCGCACACTGTCAAAACTTGCAAAAATAAATTGAATTGTAACGTTTCGGTCTCAGACCTTTTTCAAACAAAAAAAAAGGTATTTCAAACTTTTGTTTGAAATAGGTCTGAGACCGAAACGTTACAATTAAATTTATTTTTGCAAGTTTTGACAGTGTGCGGGACTCTCTTTATTTTGTGTGAATTATATCCTTGTCCAACGCACCTGCCCTGTAAGAGAGATGTGCGGAGTTTTCCTTCGAATGTAATTTCACATAACATCAACATTTATTTTTGCCCCACGGCCATTCATCCAGATTAATTTTGGCCCTAATTTGGGCACCTCTGAATCTGGAAGTGTAATCTTAATACTGGTACCGAATTACTGTCACTAACTGCCCTATCTGCTATCTGTACGCAACTAACCGATGTGGTTCTTTATGGTAAATCCAAGAGCTACTGTACACACACTGGATCTTCCATTTATGTATCTCGTCTATGCAAACAAGGCTGTGTCTCGTGAAAAGCCTGTTAACACCCCATCAAAATCTGTGCACATGTGCTATAAAAGTTGTATTTTGATGAGTGTTAGTACAATGGGGGGAAAACACACGAGATGAAATAAACAGATCTGCAGGGAAACGTGTTGTGTTGCTGGGCCGGTAGGTCTCTGATCTGCAGGGAAACGTGTTGTGTTGCTGGGCTGGTAGGTCTCTGATCTGCAGGGAAACGTGTTGTGTTGCTGGGCCGATAGGTCTCTGCACGTCTGCATCAAGCTCATTTAAAATAAACTGCCACCATCTGCCTGCATTGAGATAAGCCCGAGCACAATCAGACCCACTGAATGGCAGTTGGCAGATGTGCTGTACACACATTTTTGCTACAGTATTTGAAGTCGGTGTGCAGCTTTATCCGCCCCGTGTACTTAGTAATTAACTGCTTTCTGTCTGGGTGCTCCTCTCTGAGCTGCAGTGAGGCTGGCTGACTGTCTGGGTGCTCCTCTCTGAGCTGCAGTGAGTATAGCTGACTGTCTGGGTGCTCCTCTCTGAGCTGCAGTGAGGCTAGCTGACTGTCTGGGTGCTCCTCTCTGAGCTGCAGTGAGTATAGCTGACTGTCTGGGTGCTCCTCTCTGAGCTGCAGTGAGGCTAGCTGACTGTCTGGGTGCTCCTCTCTGAGCTGCAGTGAGGCTAGCTGACTGTCTGGGTGCTCCTCTCTGAGCTGCAGCGAGGCTAGCTGACTGTCTGGGTGCTCCTCTCTGAACAGCAGTGAGGCTAGCTGACTGTCTGGGTGCTCCTCTCTGAGCTGCAGTGAGGCTGGCTGACTGTCTGGGTGCTCCTCTCTGAGCTGCAGTGAGGCTGGCTGACTGTCTGGGTGCTCCTCTCTGAGCTGCAGCGAGGCTAGCTGACTGTCTGGGTGCTCCTCTCTGAGCTGCAGCGAGGCTGGCTGACTGTCTGGGTGCTCCTCTCTGAGCTGCAGTGAGGCTAGCTGACTGTCTGGGTGCTCCTCTCTGAGCTGCAGTGAGGCTAGCTGACTGTCTGGGTGCTCCTCTCTGAGCTGCAGTGAGGCTGGCTGACTGTCTGGGTGCTCCTCTCTGAGCTGCAGTGAGGCTAGCTGACTGTCTGGGTGCTCCTCTCTGAGCTGCAGCGAGGCTAGCTGACTGTCTGGGTGCTCCTCTCTGAGCTGCAGTGAGGCTGGCTGACTGTCTGGGTGCTCCTCTCTGAGCTGCAGTGAGGCTAGCTGACTGTCTGGGTGTTCCTCTCTGAGCTGCAGTGAGGCTGGCTGACTGTCTGGGTGCTCCTCTCTGAGCTGCAGTGAGGCTAGCTGACTGTCTGGGTGTTCCTCTCTGAGCTGCAGTGAGGCTGGCTGACTGTCTGGGTGCTCCTCTCTGAGCTGCAGTGAGGGTAGCTGACTGTCTGGGTGCTCCTCTCTGAGCTGCAGTGAGGCTAGCTGACTGTCTGGGTGCTCCTCTCTGAGCTGCAGTGAGGCTGGCTGACTCACGGAGGGAGTGAGCTTGAAGGGTTGTCCATAAGAGCTCAAAAGCTGTTTATTATTGAGATCTTAGTGAATACATTCATTATCACACATTATCAGACGCACACCTTGAAAGTGTATTACATGAATCCTAATGGAGAGATCTGAAATTTGCCGTCAACATTTTTGGGGCAATGTCATGTCTCCTCCTGATAGCTGCATATTTCAGCAGGCTTTGCATTTTCTGCTTGATTGTCAGGGTGTGTGTGTGTGTGTGTGTGTGTGTGTGTGTGTGTGTGTGTGTGTGTGTGTGTGTGTGTGTGTGTGTGTGTGTGCGCATGTTGCTGTGTGTGTGTGTGTGTGTGTGTGTGTGTGTGTGTGTGTGTGTGTGCATGTTGCTGGGTGTGTGTGTGTGTGTGTGTGTGTGCACGTCGCTGGATATGGTGGCACAATATTCATACAAGTCAGCACTTCAGCAAATACCAAAATGTGAATGCATAGTGCTGACAGGCAGCGTTGTGTGTGTGTGTGTGTGTGTGTGTGTGTGTGTGTGTGTGTGTGTGGGGGGGGGGGGGGGGGGGGGGGGGGGGGGGTGCGAGGCTGCATTCGTATTTCCTACTTGCAGGGTCCAATAAGTAAATTGAAGCTTGTGCTACTTGAGACATTTAGGAGGCTCTTGACCTCAAAGTTCCACTTTAAAAAGAGATCCTCATAACCACAGTCAGAATAGCTGGTCATATATATCCAGCAGGAGGTAGAAATACCTCAAAGGCAACTTCACACATCCCAGAAGTTAGAAATAGACCTAACTGTTCCACATTCAAGGAGCAGCTCCTCATGAAGTATTGGACCTTTCCTCCCAGCTTAACGTGCAGAGTAGTATTGAGAGCTAGTGCCAGTGCCCTCAAGAGTCCTTCCCCCAATGGGAGTGACACACAAAAAAGCTGCTTCAACAGAACAAATCATCTCTTTGCCACACAGTGCTACATCCAATTTGATTTTGTTTTCAAAACTCTACATTTCCACTTCTTAAGCTATGACACGTTGGTGGTAGACGTACATCTGGAGGAGGACAGGGACATCACTAGAGACTTTGAGGAGACAAAGAAGAACATAAAGAAACGTAGCTGCTTCAAAGAAAGAAGAACTAGCAACTTGCATTTTCCATCAATAAAATATATCTTTTTGTAGAGAATTGTCAGTTCTACTACAACCAGAATCTACTACAATCAGAATCAGAATGAGAATAATTTTTATTTGGCCAAAGTACGTTTGCACAGTGAGCGGACGTTTGAGAGGAGAATGCCGGGTATAGGCATGTGTAATCCTATCTCCTGAAGAAACAGTGTACATACTAGGGGTGGGAATCACCAGATGCCCACGATACGATACTGAAACGATACTTGAGTCACGATACGATAGTATTGCGATACTGCGATATTTTCGATATTGCGATATATCGATATTGCGATATATTGAATATTGCGATAT
The DNA here is from genome assembly GCF_964638095.1 of Poromitra crassiceps. Taxonomy (NCBI): domain Eukaryota; kingdom Metazoa; phylum Chordata; class Actinopteri; order Beryciformes; family Melamphaidae; genus Poromitra; species Poromitra crassiceps. The sequence goes on along the minus strand of NC_139626.1, from coordinate 1,732,845 downwards.
TTCGATATATTGCGATTTCTTACATTTTCAACTGCAAATGATGTCCCCAAAGGAAAACTTTGTCAACATCTGGTTTATATAAGAACAATTTTTCAGTCTGTACATCTGACTTCAACCATTTTATTGCAGCAACATTGTCAAGTAGACAGACCAACAACTTTCATAAAGTCATGTCATAGTTGCATGCACCTGACAAACGGAACTGTTTGTGACAGTCTACTTACAGTCCACCTTAACTGGATGTGTGTGTGGACTACTGTACTTATGTAGTTTTTGCAACTTCACTTCACTTACACAAAACATCTTGTGCAGCCAATTCAGTAACTGGGGAATTTGTAAATTACTGTTATGACAAAACTGTTACTGTTAAAACAAAATGAAAATATGCTACCGTTTGTTTACTGCTGGCCTTGGAACTAAAGTTTATAGTAGCCCGGTGGCCTGGCATGGCCTGCAATTTTTTTTTTTTTTTTTTGCTATATCGATACTTGGCGTCCAAATATCGATACAATATCGTCAGGCAAAATATCGCGATACTGTGGTGTATCGATTTTCCCCCCCACCCCTAGTACATACTAACTAGACTGACAGTGTACAGTATGTAGACTAACTAGACTGACAGTGTACAGTATGTATACTAACTAGACTGACAACAGTTTGTATTGTTTTGCTATTGAGTGTTGTAAAAAGGGCCTTCCCGTTTCTCTCTCCTTGATGATCAAACTCGGAAATGGAATATTTAAATGGAAGTGGATCTTCATTGAGTCCAAAATAATTGTAATATAATAATAATAATAATAATAATAATAATAATAATAATGCAGTTCTAACAGAAGTCTTAACATATTGCTGAAGTTTGATATAGATGTGTATTAACTTTGCAATATTGATTGATTGATTGATTGATTGATTTATTTGGTGAAATGTCAACAAAGATACAGGGTACAGACAATCACCGAGGATAAAAACACAATAAAGCCTGGTTATTTCAAGCACTGGCTTGTTTCCATTGCGGTCCTCAACAAACAACATACAGACAAAAACACACACGAATGGGAATCACCTTCTATACTCAAATTAAAACTATTACATTATTACTAGATTGAATAGGAATAATAGGCTACTGGATAATTTAAATGCATCAATCTATCTATATAAGGGAGCTAGGGCTCTGTCTGTTTGTTTGTTTGTCTGTCCCACTGATGACATCATCAGTGATGTCCTAAATTGTGACATCATCAGTGATGTCAGAGGCATTGTGACATCGTCAGTGATGTCATAAGAATGGTCAAACTGGGGAATGGGGAGTCGGCAGTCCCCGAGTCAAACCAGTTAAAAAACAGGTTTAATTCATTTGTCCTGGACTCCCGGTTCCCTTCCACCGTTTGGCCGGGTTGCTTATAACCAACGATCTTTATTATACCAGTCCACAGCTCCACCATACAGCTCCACCACACAGCTCCACCACACAGCTCCACCATACAGCTCCAATGCAGTTTGTTGTGAAAGCTCTCCTAGTACTGTATGTGTTCCTCCATCCATTGTCTTCTTCTTCAGCTCCTTCATTTCCTCCCCGTCCCTGAAAGGCATCTTTTTCTGCTGAGGACGGATTTATTGTCCTTTGTAATCCAGAGTTTAGTCGGGGGGGGGGAAGGAAAAAAGAAAGAAGAAGCAGCAGCTATTTACGGGAGAATTATCCACACAGAAGTTGATGTAATGAGTAATGCAATGTCCTCACTGTATGGTCCACAGAGCAGCTTCACTCTCAGATCACAGTCTTGGGGGCAACGGGCTGCTGCTGCTGAGCAATGAGGGCACACTGGGTTAGCAGAAGCATCAGGTCGGGGCTCTATGTGCTCTTGGCAAATCCACCATAGAATAGAAATCCATCACGGGATGTGTCTAAACCATTAAGAGACTAAGTTGGTATCATGTGTCTAAACCATTAACACATTCACTGCCAACAACGTATGAACACGTTTTCAGAATCCAGCTGTTCCCTGCCAACAACGTGTTTACACGTTTTTGGCATCGATTTTTTTTTTTTGACGGTGGGTTGTGCATCTAACCCTTTTACATCTCTTATATAATTATTGGAGCCACCGAACGTTTACAACCCATTCCACCGACCCACTAAGTGGCAACAGTGCTCTCCTGGCTAGAGGAAGGAAAGCATTTTTTTAACTTGTCACGCCATTCTCAGCCCAGCCATTCTCCTTTTCGCGCTGATTGCTGGCGATGCGGGATTGCAAATTTACATAATAGATTCAGCCGATCTACTATGATCGGGTGATAGATTACAGGTGGAGGAACACACTTTGAAACACGCAGCATAAATATGACCAGAATCGCAAAAGCTTCTCTCAACCAAAACTCCAAACGAGCGAGTCCATCCCGACTTCCTCAAACAGCGGCCGTGCAGACATGCAGGCACAGGAGAGCAGCAAAGCACTGACTGGTGACAAGCTTGTCCGCCCACGGAGGGAGGAGTTGAAGCAACTCGAGAGGGAGGGAGAGAGAGAGAGAGAGAGAGAGAGAGAGAGAGGGAGGGAGAGCGAGAGGGAGGGAGAGAGAGAGAGAGAGCGAGAGGGGGAGGGAGAGAGAGAGCCAAAAATGAATGGTTAAAGTGACTGTTCCATCCAATTTCACAAAAAGCCGTTTATCTCTGAATATTCTTTCTGACGCTAAAACCATGCTGTATTCAACTGCTAATGCTTACATAACTACTAACTCTACAAACTAACTCTTTTAGACAGAGAAAGTACACATTCTATTAGTACTTTTGAGATATTGTATGTTCGCAAACTCCAAGCTGAAACGAATCCTCGGCTCTTGTAAAATGAGCCATAATCCTCAAAAAACGGCTTGGCAGAAGCTACCTACAGCAAAAAAAACGGCTGGCAGTCAATGTGTTAAGAGACTAAGTTGGTCTCATGTGTCTAAACCATCTCATGTGTCTAAACCATAAGAGACTAAGTTGGTCTCATGTGTCTAAACCATCTCATGTGTCTAAACCATTAAGAGACTAAGTTGGTCTCATGTGTCTAAACCATTAAGAGACTAAGTTGGTCTCATGTGTCTAAACCATAAGAGACTAAGTTGGTCTCATGTGTCTAAACCATTAAGAGACTAAGTTGGTCTCATGTGTCTAAACCATTAAGAGACTAAGTTGGTCTCATGTGTCTAAACCATTAAGAGACTAAGTTGGTCTCATGTGTCTAAACCATTAAGAGACTAAGTTGGTCTCATGTGTCTAAACCATTAAGAGACTAAGTTGGTCTCATGTGTCTAAACCATTAAGAGACTAAGTTGGTCTCATGTGTCTAAACCATTAAGAGACTAAGTTGGTCTTGGCAAGCAGCTCCATTCCTACAATTCGTTCGTTTGGAAACATTTGCCCCCATATGTTGAATGTGAGTCGTTCTGGGCTTCTGTTCTATCTAGAATCCTGAACCGATATTTAGGTGGAAATTCATGTCTGAAAATGTCTGTCTTTAAACAGCTCTGGACATTTTTACCCTTAAGTAGATGACACCATCAAGATGCTTAGCACAAATACACAGACACATCCAGCACACTAATTTTCCAGTCCAAATATAGAATATGCCACACATTCTTGTCAATTGTGCAGATCAAAATCTCAAAATGAATGTTCTCAGTTCCTCCATCACAGGATTAAGGTCAATTCAATTTAATCTGTAGTCAATTCAAAATTATAAAATAAACTTTCTATGAAGCCCATGGCTATAACGCATTATAAACATACTTATAATGCGATATAATCTGCTTATAGCACTGCACAGTGCTATAAGTGTTGTTGTTGGTCGGTAAATTAAGTTAACCTCCAAAGCCGTACAGAGTGCGGCCCTGCCTCTTCAGAGCATACACCACATCCATGGCGGTGACGGTCTTTCTCTTGGCGTGCTCGGTGTAGGTGACGGCATCACGGATGACGTTCTCCAGGAAGACTTTGAGCACCCCGCGGGTCTCCTCGTAGATCAGACCGGAGATACGCTTCACTCCGCCGCGGCGAGCCAGACGGCGGATAGCGGGCTTGGTGATTCCCTGGATGTTATCACGAAGAACTTTACAGTGACGCTTGGTGCCTCCTTTTCCGAGTCCCTTTCCTCCTTTTCCACGCCCACTCATTTTTTCAATGTGTTTTCTTTCAAAGCAAAGACAAACCACCGCCTTCAACTCTGGAACACCAGAGGAATACAAGCAGACAAGATATGCCCTCCGAACCACTATAAAAAGAGCACGGAGAGAATATGGCAATATGCTAGAGTCCAAACTGGACTCTAATAACCCCAGGCATCTATGGAGAGGACTCTATGCTGCCACTGACTTCAAGGGGGAGAAACAGCAATCCCCCCACACATCACCCTCCCTGCCGGACAAACTCAACGCGTTCTACACTAGGTTTGACCCCTCTGCCAGAGTGCCTCCCCTCCTCCCCCCCCCTCCTCTCCTACCCCTCTCCCCCCCACCACCACCCCACCTCCACCACCTCTCCTCCCCCCCTCCACCTCCCCCCCTCAGCCACCTCTCCCCCCCATCACCCCTCCTCCTCTCCTCCCCCCCATCACCCCCCCCTTCTCTCCTCCCCCCCACCACCCCCCCTTTTGATCTAAGACACTGTTGCACCAATGCCCAACCTAAAATGTTGTATGACCCACTATCAGTTCACATAGCATGCACACATGAGTCCCTTCACAATGTGCATACTGGAAACAAGGGCCTGCTAACGCAAACGTTTGTTGAGTGAGCACTGTGTTCAAATACAAGTACATACTTTGTGTAAGAAAAGTGAGAGAAATGGATTTTCCCCTCACAAAAGGATTAGGTGAAGGAGAAAGGACTAGAGACAGGCAGTAAATTAACACTGAGACGATGCTGTTGTGGTTGGGTTGGATGGGTGTAGCTATGTCTGCATTTGTCTTCAACTCTGACAACCTGGATTCAAGTCCCAAATCATACCAAGAAGTTTTCTACTGTGAGCGAAGTCTTACGTTTTTTGCGATTTTTGTAAACAGGTAAAAAACAAAGTGACATGTCCAAATTTGCGCTGTTGCCATATAATCGAAAATCATAAATGTCACATAATTCTTCTGTGCTGCCTGTGATAACATACCACACATGATGTGCTGCCTGTGATAACATACCACACATGAAAGTGACTGTTAGAAGCAACGTGTTTACAAACTCATTTCACAAACCAAGAATGACATGTTTGAAATAAATGTGAGCATGCCATGTCTGTGTTGAACTTGCAAGCTTGTCTCCTCACTAATGATGGTTGGTTAAAATATTGCTGTGGCACAAATAAAATATAATTCTCTCTCCAACAGAACAAAGTACAGCCTATAATTTAATTCCTTCACCAAGGTAATCTTTAGTGTCAGTATTGCAATTAAAGCCATACGATGCCATCCTCATTACCCTACTACGGGTAGAATGACTCATGAACCTCTGTGTTATCATACATTCTGAACAACAGGAAAACAAGTTTTCCATAACAAGACAATAGATTTCACAAGACATTATTTTATCTGTTTCATGTGTGTGTGTGTGTGTGTGTGTGTGTGTGTGATAACTGCATTATAGTGGATTTTTCCACTATACGTGGGCAGAACATACAGAACACAAAGGTGGACTGTCCTGTACACCAGTATTTTCCTAAATCTACTTAAATAAAATAAATAAAAAAATATAAATTTCACTGGTGAGAAACGTGTTTTTTTTATTCTGGGCTTTTCACACATTTTCACATCTCTTGCATGTCACACTGAAGAGGGAATGAGATGTATAGGCTGTCACTGCAGCCTCAAAGCAGAGCGGGGGGGGAGGGACAGCTACAGCATGGCCACCAGGGGCAAAACTCCACAGTGATCTGCTCTCCAACTGTTTCCCTTTGATCGTACTAATCTGCCATTTAAAGAACGCGTCGACCACAGCTCCCACACCGCCACTTCATCATATCTTCATCTGGGCACACACTGCTCTATACTGTGTGTGTGTGTGTGTGTGTGTGTGTGTGTGTGTGTGTGTGTGTGTGTGTGTGTGTGTGTGTGTGTGTGTGTGTGTGTGTGTGTGTGTGTGTGTGTGTGTGTGTGTGTGTGTGGTTGCTGGTGCTGGATTATAAGTGCATAAACACACACACACACACACACACACACAATGTTAAACCTGCGCTTTCCTTACCGCTCTCAGAAGGCTGGTAGAGAGGATTTAAGTTATTACACAATCTACAGTAGGTGTTTCTACAGTGATAAACAGCAGGAATCATAGTGGAAATCTAGTCTTAAGTGTTACACTTATTTCTCATCCAATCGAGACTTTTCCTCTTTTTGCGTATGCATTTTAAACTCTCATCCAGTTCTTAATGAGCATTCCTGCCTCCAGAGGTCAAACTAATAATTTGATCAACACGGTCTATTTTATTTTTACACAATTTTACGCAAAATTAAAGTGAATGTGAATTTAAATACTCCAAATATAATACGCATTTTGCTCCCAGGCAGAGCTGGGCGGGGTGGGGGGGGTGGGGGAGGGGTAAAAATCCCCACACTGCCTTTATCTTTAACTGGCTCACATTATGGAGCTAATCAGGGCATATTTCCCCGGGGAGGCGAAGACATAATTGGCAGCAATCTTCACGGTGGTATCAGCACTGTTCTTCTGCGGCTTCAAAATGACTTGACACGTGTGGGAACGACAGCGCTGTCTGGACGCTCTGAACTCCTCAAAGGGCTCAATTAGACAAACAAACAGGGATGCAGAGCATTTAGGATGCAGAGCTATTGCTTAAAGGGCAGATGGTAAAGAGGAGATTGAGCCATGGGGTGAAGAAGACACTGTTGTGAAGCGCGCCGCACGCTGTCAGGCAAGTGCTCACATCCGTTCAGATGGATGAATCCAGGGAAAATGTACTCATCTTCTGAGCACTCTAGACCCAGAGATCTTCTGAGCACTCTAGACCCAGAGATCTTCTGAGCACTCTAGACCCAGAGCCATAAATAAGAAGCCGCAAAAGAGTGGCACTGACACGTCATTAATGGGAGTAAACAAAGTCTTACCGAGCAGCATCTCCACGTGTCTGGCGGTTCCTTCGCTTGGCGCTCGCCTTGTCTGCCTGTGAGTTTAGGGTTCTCCCGCCAGCTTAAGCCCCCATCAGAGAAGTTGGAGGAAAAAGCAGCAAAGTGTCCCTCTAAAGAGAACCCCCGCAGAGACACAGAGAGGAGGTTTTCTCTGTCGCTCTTGTCCTCCTCTCTCCTCCACTTTGCTTCTCTCAGCGAGGCAGAGTGGCAGAGTCCTTTCTCAGTCAGTCACACATCTCGGCTATAAGCCAATCTGCCGCAGCTGAAGAAGAATGATACATATGGGCTTCAATTATAAAAGCTCCGCGCTCTACTGATCACCCTGCCATTTACAAGAGAGAGGGAGAGAAACACAGACAGACAGACAGACAGACAGACGGGGGGGTGGGGGAAGAGTGTCTGAGAGAGGCAGAAAGAGCAAGTGCGTGTTTCTGTGTGTGTGTGAGAGAGAGAGAGAGAGAGAGAGAGAGTGAGAGAGAGAGAGAGAGAGTGAGTGAGTGAGTGAGAGAGAGAGAGAGAGAGAGAGAGAGCTGGCAGACCTGCTATTACAGCATGAACATCCCACTCTTGCCTCTCTCATATCTCCTCCTTCCCAGCACCATTTTCTATTCAGCGTTCACACTTCACACACCTGCATGTTCCCGTCAGGAGCGTTCACACACCTGCATGTTCCCGTCAGGAGCGTTCACACACCTGCATGTTCCCGTCAGGAGCGTTCACACACCTGCATGTTCCCATCAGGAGCGTTCACACACCTGCATGTTCCCGTCAGGAGCGTTCACACACCTGCATGTTCCCATCAGGAGCGTTCACACACCTGCATGTTCCCGTCAGGAGCGTTCACACACCTGCATGTTCCCATCAGGAGCGTTCACACACCTGCATGTTCCCATCAGGAGCGTTCACACACCTGCATGTTCCCGTCAGGAGCGTTCACACACCTGCATGTTCCCATCAGGAGCATTCACACACCTGCATGTTCCCGTCAGGAGCGTTCACACACCTGCATGTTCCCATCAGGAGCGTTCACACACCTGCATGTTCCCATCAGGAGCGTTCACACACCTGCATGTTCCCGTCAGGAGCGTTCACACACCTGCATGTTCCCATCAGGAGCGTTCACACACCTGCATGTTCCCATCAGGAGCGTTCACACACCTGCATGTTCCCATCAGGAGCGTTCACACACCTGCATGTTCCCGTCAGGAGCGTTCACACACCTGCATGTTCCCATCAGGAGCGTTCACACACCTGCATGTTCCCGTCAGGACACTCAAATGTCATTTCCTTCCTGGCATTCCTTGACAACAATGGGCCCTGTTCTGTTCCTACAGCGCTTCTACATGTCTGCTTAAAATACAGCCGTGCCACATTGGACTTGTACTTAATTGTACCCAAGAGGAAAACATTTTAAGCCTTTCACTCGAAAAAGATGTGATGGCACAATGACGAAATAATTGCTGGGATAGAGGTAGAACTCATTATGGAATAGAAACGTGAAAATAGTGACATTCATGAAGACACAGTTCAGCAAAATACAGTAATGGTGACATTTCTTTCCTCCAGAAACTGATGTAATGTTGTGGATTGAAACCCTTCAATTGAATGAAATCAAATCAAATGTTCGAATCTCAATTGATAGTTATAGCTACATGCTACAAGCTACATGCTACATGCTACATGCACACTGATTTAAATGGTGAGTTCATGAACACATATCGCTGATTCGTACTGTAGTACTGTGTTTGTGGCGAGTGTTTGCAAGGGCCTGTGTTGATTAGCACGAATAATTTCCACAGTCCTGTTTACGTTTTCATTTTTTTACACTGTGCACAAGGGTTTCAATCAGACCGGCACATTCAGTCATGCAGCACAAAGTCATCTAGTACTATCATCGGTACCATACTTAAACAGGCCAAACTATCTACGCACAGTTTTCAGGTCAAGTAGGTCGTGTAAATAATTCATAAAATCATTTAAATGAACTGTTAGTGTTTGCTCTCCAATGTTCCTACAGAGAAACTGAAACTGTTTCCCCCATCTTTTGAGGCTACCTCTTTGAATTCTATTATTATGTATTTACTTTTTATCTAAAATATTCATATATTTTGGTTTTGACTTCATGTCCATACCTGTTTTGCTGCTAGAGTTGGTATTCAAGCAGGTTAGAGTAGCTAGGTTATAGCTCCAGCAGTCCATGTGTATACTGTATTATGATGCCACATTGGTGAATGAATCTGAAGAAGTTAGTGTGTTGCTCAAGGACACTTTTGCAGGTTACAGATGCTTGCTTTCACAGGGGCTTGAACCTGAGACTTCCACTTGAAGGACAGTGTGCCTTCTCATTTCATCACCCTACTCCTCCTGCTAGATGTTCAGTCTCAGAAGCTACAGGTCCTAAAGATCATCTCAATGTCTGCAGGCATTGCATTTAGGGATGATCCAATTTTAAAACATGCAATGTAATGGAAAACTATGCTTGTTTTAGTGCTGCAGGTTTTGGTGTAACATTGTATCCCTAGTACAGACAGAACAGGGAACCTCATTGCATTTTGTTCAAATACGTGTTATTGTGTCAATAACTTGTGTTAATAACTCATGTGGCATGCTTAGGTCTGTATGTGGGTTTGTGTGACACCTGTGCACACAAACAGAAAGGCACAGACACACACCACCTGCAAAGGAGGCAGTCTGCTCCTTCCATCAGTCTAGTCTCTAGTTGGCAGTAGTGGTAGTGGTTGAATGGTGGTCTTCAGTGATATAACAGGACAGAAGTGGACCATTGACTCTAAGCTCTGTATGTCAGGACTAGCTGGGGTTACGGATCGTTTTGTTCACTCTAGGTGTGCTTTCTGCTTACAGGAAAACATGGTTAAATGGTAAATGGCCTGCATTTATATAGCGCTTTACAATCAGTAGGTACATTCACCCATTCACACACCGATGGCGGCAGCAGGTACATTCACCCATGTGTACACCGATGGTGGCAGGCTGCCACGCAGGGTGCTGGCACACCATCAGGAGCAATTTGGGGTTCAGTATCCTGCCCAAGGACACTTCGACATGCAGAGTGGAGGAGGCGGGAATCGAACCACCGACCTCTTTTATCCAACAACGTATTTGGACAACCCGCTCTACCTCCTGAGTTACAGCCGCCGCAGTTAAGAAGCAAATGTGATTAATCACCAACACAGAGTCATTTCACTTCATCCAGTAGCAATTGTTTCCACTGCTGAGATAATGGAGGCAGCTTTTTTTTCTTCCATTAGTTAGAACTACTGGTGCAAGTTAACAGAGCTGAATTTTTATTTTATTTGTATGATTGTATAGAACGATACTTGACACATTAAGGGAGTTGTTTCAAATGTTCACCCTATAAATGATTTTTCAGAGGAATATCTTTCAGGCCCACTAGCACCATAAACAAAATGTTATCAATGCCTTCAACCAAAATCTCAAATAGAAAATTGGCGTAAGTGCTTTTTGGATAAAAGTGAAATGGTAAATGCATACTGCTTGTGCATTTTCCAAACAGATAGATATTTGGTAAAGATCCTGTCACCTTTCCTGTGCATTTATTGAAACTATAAATAGGAAGTCATTTATAAGAGAAAGACGCAAGATACTTTTTTTTTTTTTTAAATACCCAGAAAAGCAATTAAGAGGTCGATTGTGGCATTTTTATTGCAGTTTTCAGGTTTGAAATTTATGTGGACATTTTGTGATATCAAGTTGTCGACAGAAAAGGTTTGACTAGTATTTCAATATGAATCCCTCTTTGCAGAGCCTGCATTAGGTTCTGTCACCGTCCCTATGAAGAAGAGGAGAAAACCAAGGTTCCCCAAAAGTGATTGGAGATGTTGAGTGCAGAAGCTCCTAGCTAGTTGCAAAGGCAAGGCAGAGGCTTGTTTACACTGCCAGTGTAGGCCAGTCTTTTCCCAGTATTATTCATTCCACAGTCACTATAATCACTTCAAATAAACACAATTATTCCAACACTCACTCTCTCCCCCCCCCCCCCCAAACCCTGGCCTCAAATGTCAGACAAGTGTATTCATTAAACACACACACACACACACAAACACACACACACACACACACACACACACACACACACACACACACACACACACACACACACTGCGTGCGTGTGTGCCCTGGTTGCTTCGTCCTGGCTCCTTGTCGGCTTGAATAAGTGTGGTGGGGAAGCACAACACTGATGAACTGTGACAGTTTTACACTTGATTTCAGGCTGCTGCATTCAAATGAGAGTAGAGAGGACGGCCTGGAGCAGAATGGTGGCATGTCTGCTCCACACAGCATGCTTTCATCTCACCATGGACCTACTGCACATGTCTGCTCCACACAGCATGCTTTCATCTCACCATGGACCTACTGCACATGTCTGCTCCACACAGCATGCTTGCATCTCACCATGGACCTACTGCACATGTCTGCTCCACACAGCATGCTTTCATCTCACCATGGACCTACTGCACATGTCTGCTCCACACAGCATGCTTTCATCTCACCATGGACCTACTGCACATGTCTGCTCCACACAGCATGCTTTCATCTCACCATGGACCTACTGCACATTGGCTGCACATCATGTCTGCTCCACACAGCATGCTTTCATCTCACCATGGACCTACTGCACATTGGCTGCACAGCATGTCTGCTCCACACAGCATGCTTTCATCTCACCATGGACCTACTGCACATTGGCTGCACATATCTCTATTATTCATCATGTTCATTCCTCTGGACCTGTTGGATGGAAATCAGGGATTGTCGCCGAAATGTTAGAGGTCAACTAACTAGATGGGGGAGAGATTACAAACTGCTTTGCTCTCAACCTTCTCACACATATTTCAGTATATTCAGTATTTGATATCCTTACAGCAGTGGTTCTCAAATGGGGGTCCCGGGGACCCCCAGGGGTCCGTGGCACTTTGCCAGGGGGTTCGCAAAAAGTTTTCAGGAAAATAAAAATAAAAACTTTTTGTTGGTGTTGCAAAAGCTTCATAATTCAGCGAAAATATTTTATGCTTTAAATCTAAAATGGTTCATGGATTACATTCTAATCTAACAAACCTATCAATTTAAAAGTCAAGCACGTTACCGTGGAAACAATTAAGCTTAGCCCAAAATCACAAATCAGAATGAGGGGGTCCCCGGTATATTTTCTATCCTGTGAGGGGTCCTTGGCTGAAAAACACTTGAGAACATCTGCCTTACAGAGCCAATCATAACTGAGCTCACAATTTACTAGAAGATGCATGCCGTGGAAAGTATAACCAAATATCGAGATGTGCTTGACCAATCTTGACAGACATCAAAACTGTCTCAAAAGCTGACACTTCACTAGTAAAAGAAGGTACCAACAGCACTCCTCGTGTTTGTTTTAAAGTATTCAAACATGTTCATTGACTCTTTAGCTCAAATCAGCCCAAAGCTTTAACACAAAGCAGTAACAAGTGAACTATTGTATGTACATGTCAGGTGCAGATCCCTGCGGATTTGCTGCGATATCCCTGAGCTGTTTAGCTGACGCAGCCATAGATTTACTATGACTGCATTCATACTGTAACAGGTGTTTGCTATCATGTTTACCAGTCCCTGAGGGTACCAATGTCATAATGCTGCGAGCCACAGAGACAAAACATTGGGGGAACACTGAAATATCCAGCATCACCCCCTCTCCCTCTCCTCACACTCCCTCCTGCAGGTCTGCAGAGTGAGGAGAAAGACTCTCCTCACACTCATTGAGATCTTAACTAGAAATGTCCGCCTCGTGTTGTATGCCTCCGTCAACAAGTCAAGTTGCAGCCATGTCTCTCCAGACTCAAACAAGCACAAATACCTTGAAGCCCACGGAGCAGTGATGTGGCCATTCAGTCTTATGGCACGTTAGGCAATGTTTGGGGGTACCTCAACAACACGGCTAATCCTTTTCAACATGGAAAATGGTCCTACCCCTAAACTCCCACCACCCACATACTCTTAGCCACTCCCCAACACACCCTTCGAACCCCGACTCTCTACGATCTTCCTAATATTATCCCTAGCTATATGGCCCCTTTCCCCATTTCACCACCAAAATCTAATCACTTCATCATTGAGTCCAAGTGGATGTTTTTTAGACAAATTTGAAGAAATTCCCTCAAGGCGTTCCTGAGATATCGCGTTAACGAACATGGAATGGGCGGTCATGAGGTCACAGTGACCTTGAACTTTGCCCGCCAAAATCTAATCAGTTCATCCTTGAGTCCAAGTGGGCGCTTGAGCCAAATTTGAAGAAATTCCCTCAAGGCGTTCCTGAGATATCACATTAAAGAGCATGGGACGGACAGACGGACGGACAGACAAGCCAAAAACGTTCTGCCTCCGGCCACGGCTATCGCTGGCGGAGGCATAAAGAATGGCTGCTTCTGCTCAGCAGCCTCTATTGTATGAAATGAGGCCAAGCAGCAAAAAACTCCAGCTGATAAATGTCCTATTTCACAGTTCACACACTCTGTGTGTGTGTGTGTATCTGTGTGTGTGTGTGTGTGTGTGTGTGTGTGTGTGTGTGTGTGTGTGTGTGTGTGTGTGTGTGTGTGTGTGTGTGTGTATGTGTGTGTGTGTGTGTGTGTGTGTGTGTGTGTACGTGTGTGTGTGTGTGTATGTGTGTGTGTGTGTGTGTGTGTGTGTGTGTGTGTATCTGTGTGTGTGTGTGTGTGTGTGTGTGTGTGTGTGTGTGCGTGTCTGCGTGTGTGCCTGCGTGCATGCGGACACAGTGCAAGTCAATCTCCAGTGCAGCTCTATTTGAGAAATTTATAGATTTTCCATTAGTGAGGGGACGCTTTGTTGCAGGAACAAAAAAGACTTAATTATCCCTTTCAATGGGAAAATTGCTGTGAATAACAGGAAATGTTCTAGAATACAAAACAAAACGTCGCTGAATGGCTGAATGATTTTTCAGGTTTGATTTAGGATCTGTTTGCAGTCCTATTTTAGCAAACCAAATCAAAGATAATTGGAAGCGCAAGTCAAATAATTGTATGTTAGTCTGAAACTTGGATCTCTACTGGTGGAGTATCTGACCCTTTGCTTTGTTGTTGAGTTTCAAATTCATCTGAGAATCTGAATTTCTATGACTGATAGTTTACGATTCACATGTACCATTATTCAGATTATTTCCTATATGTATGAAGGGCCAAAAAATGATGTGGATGGAGGGCCGTGGGGCCGTGGGCCAAAAATAAATGTTGATTTGATGTGAAATTACATTACATTAAAATGCATTATATTTGATAGACAATTTACATTTACAGAATATAGTATCCTAATAGCCTAGTATGTTGTGTTTTTTTTCGTTGGAGGGGCTGCAGTCTGTTGCTTTATTTTATTCCCCCCCCACCCTTTCTCCAACGTTAACTGACGGGCTATAAGACAGGCTATAAGCACGATATGTGCCGTACGCCAAACTCAATTTAACAATGTGGCGGTTTAAGAGAAAAGGTGAGAGTGGGATAAAGAAATCTCTCCCCAATCAGTCGATACAGGATATTTGTGAGGGTGCTTAGTACTGTCCCTCTTCAAAGTCACTGCCTTTTCCTCCCAAGGTCACATCATGTTGCTGCAGTTGTTCAGCTGCCCCAATGCGATGCCAGAGAGGCCCACATGTCAAGAGCCAGAACCGACCCGTCACACAGCGTTGTGTGTGTGTGTGTGTGTGTGTGTGTGTTGTGTGTTGTGTGTTTGTGTTGTGTGTAGACACAAACTGGCATCCAGGAAATTAGAAGTCCATAAACCCTGAACTGAGACGACTCCACACCAGAGCTCAGTGTGCAGAGTAGGAGGAGAACTAGAGTGGAACGTGCTTTTCAAAAGGCCCCCAGTGAGAAGCAGCCTATTAAAACCTATTTTCATTTCATGAAGCTAAATAAAGGGGAATGCTGCTTCAGCCGTGTGTATTATTAGACCCGTTTCACCACGGCCCAGATTGAATTATACTAACAGGCACCTTAATTGACTTGGCTCGTCCTGCTTTTCTCCTCTCTACCGAGAGATGGGCGACAGGGAAAATGGCTTTCCTGAATGAGAAACTGTGTTTGAGACATGGGTGCCTTTGTGTGCGTTTTGTGTGTTTGACTATGCAGAGATATCTTGCTCCTCTTTGTTACCAGCCACAACCAGTGGCAGCGACAGCGATGGCTGCTTGTTTTCACCTTGTGAGTCTGTGTGTGTATAGTATGTCATCATGGCAAAGTGTGGTCCTGGAGACCCCTATAGACCCTTCTCACGGGGGCCATTTTGTGTCGAAAAGGCAGGGTAAACACAGGTACACTAATGAGGGTATCAAACTTCCATGATTAGAATTTGGAAACCCTAATTAGTGTTTTGCTCGCACCTGTGTTTACCCTGCCTTTTCAACACAAAATGGCCCCCGTGAAAAGGGTCTATTATAGCGGGAACTACCACAGAAGCTATTTTGAGTACTTTGCCAGGTGTTTATGTCTGTCTGTCTGTCTGTCTTGTCTGTCTGTCTGTCTGTCTGTCTGCCTGTCTGTCTGTCTGTCTGTCTGTCTGTCTGTCTGTCTGCCTGCCTGCCTTGTCTGTCTGTCTGTCTGTCTGTCTGTCTGTCTGTCTGTCTTGTCTGTCTGTCTGTCTGCCTGCCTGCCTGTCTGTCTGTCTGTCTGTCTGCCTGCCTGCCTGTCTGTCTGTCTGTCTGTCTGTCTGTCTGTCTATCTGTCTTGTCTTGTCTGTCTGTCTGTGGACAGATGTTTTGAATGCGATGGCGTAAAAAACATGCAAGATGCAGTCATGAAACTTTACAGGTGTGTAATTGACATCAAAGGGGTTCATTTTACAGGCCAAGACCCCCTTTTATGGCAAACCATGGAGCGCTTGTTTGCGGTGCCTAACCCTAACCCTAACCGGTGCTCCTCGGTTCACTTTCACAAACAACCCAAACAAAGAGGTCAAACGCTCTAGGGTTCAATTCAATCACTTCCAA